>NC_056725.1:405212007-405542007 GCF_019279795.1 Protopterus annectens
ATTACGTTTCCCACTTTTCCTTTTTATCCTTATACTTTAACATAACTTCCATTTCTAGTTGTACTACTTTTTGCTTGAGTTTGAGCATCTGTTTGGGCAGCTGGGCAGTTGGGGTTACAGCCATTTGAGCCCCTGGTTGTGATTCTGTAGAATTCCAACAGAAGGAGCTTGAGTGGCTGTAATATTCCTGCATGTCACTAATTGTTTAATGGCTAAAGTCATAGAAAGCATCTGAAATCTTTGAGAATCGGAATGTGATGATAAGCATCTTTTAAGTGCAGAGTTACTAGAAACAGAGAAGTTGAGTCAGAGGTTACAGCAACTGTGGAGAGCATTTTGAACTTTGGGATTTTGAAGTGAAGGTTTAAAAAACAAGGCCTAAGACAGGACTTCATATTCCTTCTTTTTTTGGTGCCAGAAAAATTCTTGAATAAAATCCTTACCCTCTTTGATGCGGGAGAACAAATGATATAATCTCCTGAAGAGTATCCGATTTAAAAAAATGACAGATAAAGAACATGGAGAATTGACTGGATAGCCGGAGAAAAAGAAGAAGAATGGACTTTTAAAAGGGGAAAGGAATTCCACTGCTAGTTGTAGCCATGTTGAATGATTCCTAGAACTTAAGTGTCTGAAGTTATCTGGTTCCACTAAGGAAAGTGAAGACCTAGTTTTTGGGAAAGCTTTACAGGATTACCAGGATGGGGCAGGGAACACATGAAGGTGCATATAGTCATTCTATTTTCATAGATTGTCCCTTTTTTGGGAGGTCCCACCTTTCTTATTTGAAGTTTCCTTCCGTTGCTTTTTGGGATTTTGTTTGCCTGTGTCTTTCTGGGAACTGTTATTCTGTTTTCAGGAAAAGAAACCTGATTTGGAAGAAAAGTTTGTATTATATTTTGGCAATAGGGACAAAAATCTGAGTAACCCCCTGAATTAACTTTCTCATTTCATTAAACTTTGGCAATGGGAGTCAAAAATCTCAGTAACTCCCTAAATTAACATTCGCATTTTATCAAACTTTGTAAGAACATCAGTAGAGGAAGTACCAAATGACACCTCCTTATCAAGGAGATCATTCAGGATCTCAAGCTTTCTCATAGTTGGGTAAATTCTGAGCATGTAGTTAGGCAAATCTTGTCAATGACCCAGTGGCAGCTGCTCTAGAAAAAGCATCAGCAGAGTCATAAGCACATTTTAGTGGGTGTTTAGCTGTCTGAGACACATTAAGAAATGCCTTAGTCTGTGAAAAAGGGAGGTCAGCAATTAAAATTATAATAATTGCTAATGGAAGCCTGGCAATTTACTATTCTGATGACTAAGGTAGAAGACGTATATACATTCTTTTCAAACCTATCAAAGGTTTTTCCCAGCTTGTCAGAAGGAACAGAATTAGCTGCTATAAAGAGTTTGATTGAAGCTGAATTTGAAAGATAAACAATTATAAGATCTGACCTAGGATTAAAAAGGGAATTTGCAGGACTTGGGTACCTTATATTATTTATCAGACATTCTGGGAGCAGGTTGCTGACTGTCATGCAAATTGATGGTTGCCAAGAAAGCATTATTTAAGACTGGCAACAGAGCAGCAGAATCTGCAAGTTGAGGAAAATCCACCTTTCAGAAATCATAATATCTATGCTAGGATTCTGGTATTTCTTCCCACTAAAACAAATACTTAATTCTGGAAATAGTATCTGAAAAAAGTCAACATTTCAGAAAGTGAATCAGAAAGAAACTTTCCTCAGAGTCAGATTCCCCATTCTGTGAGGGAAAACTTAAGAAACATAGGCTAAGTCTAAATACTGTCTCTCAGACAAAAGCATCAGAATCTGAGTGAGGGGAAACTCTTTTCCATTTGAAATTAGAAGATTCAGCATGCAAGGACTAAAAGACTTTAGAAAGACCCATAACAAAGCCCAATCCATCTTTCTTATCTGCTTTAATATAAAATAAATGAGCAGCTAGAAGGACAGTCCCTTCTCCAGGAATGAAGATCCTCTTTTTAGCTTAGTGAAGGAAAGTCACCTGGTCCCTTCCTGAATGCTGGAAAGAGTGGTTCACCCTTAACTGATTAGGGCAGTTGATATGCCTGCCTCTAGCTCTTTAATAGCTTTACAAGGAGTATCACCTGAGGGACCAAGAAAGAGTCATAGCAGAGTCGCCCACCAGACTATGTCAAAGATAAATGCTTCCCAGATAACTTATCTGTTCTTGCCGCTCAGGGAGGGAATAATCAAGTGTCTGGTTGAACTGTGGCTAGCATTACAAAGCTTTGAAGTGTTGGTCTTACTTCCTGATTGAAAAGTGAAGTTTCAAGATAAAATGCTTTAGTGACAGCCATCAAACACACTAGCCCCAGTACCTAGCAAAACTTTATTTGACAGAAAAGTAATGGCTTTCCTCACAATCAGGGAACCGGGCTGTTTACCTAAAAGGCATCAAGCAAGTGGCTAGTGAAGCCTTGAAGAGGCAATTTTACCTCTGTGTAGAAAAATTAAGTTTTGAGATAAAAAAGTTTAGTGACAACCTCCAAACACACCAGGCACAGTCTTGATTAGCACTTTTTTGCTAGAAAAGTAACACTTTTCCTCACAAAAAAATAAATAAATAGTAAGGGAATCCCCACAAAGGCCCAACGCTATCTCTCAAATGAAAAAGGTGACTGACAAATAAATAGTGGAGCTTAGGAGAATCAGTGAAATAACCTAACTAGAAAAATAAGTTTGGAGGTAATAAAATTTCAATAGTAACCCCCAAAACTGCAAGGCCTATCCCCTAGCCAACAGTTGCACAAAAAGTGATTTTTTTTTCTCACTTTATTTAAATATTTGAAAGGAATTTCCATACCAGAAAACATATAAGAATTGCAGGAAAAATCTTACTAACAACAGCTAAGAACACCAGTTTTATTCTCTAGCTGATATATTTAACAGAAAAGAACAACTTTTCTCCACTAACAGTAATGAAGCAGAAGTTATTTTCTAAAAGACTACACAGCTGTCAAGCCTCCAGGTGGTCCAGTTCTTGGCAAGATGTCCCATATAGCATAAGCTACTGCAACAGAGATCTAATGATGAACATTGAAATATTATAGCTGAAGCTGAATGTGTCAAGTTTAAGGGGACTGAGTAACTATCCGTTTCAAATACTTTGATTAGGTCAATGGCTATGCCTCCAGTAAGAATACTGTTAGTTATTATATAAAAATTATATAATGATATATAGCTGCACAGGTCCAAAATATTTTTTAAAGTTGTACTGTACATTGCAAAATACAAAATATTTGTTTATGTGGCAAAACTCCTGATTGTAAACTAGTCTTTCAAAGATTTATTTACTAGAGGGAAGAGCTGGCTATAGGGATGCAGACTTTTGGTGAGGTTGGTGAAGAAATGTTGGCTAATGAAGTAATATTTCTATGTTTGAAATGACTGAATCTAAGACAACACATGTTGCTAATAATCAATTAACTGTATGAGCTAGTGGTTTTGTAGATGCATCCTAACAAATGAAGGATACCTTGCTTAACATTGTATATATTTTTTATGCAGTTTCTTTGACTGTTCTTGACTTCAAGTTTCAGTTTAGTTGATGTACAAAGGAGGTTTTACTTCTATCAGAGAGAATTTTTGAGAACATAAAATAGGAGAGCTGAGGGCTGGAATTTGTGTTGCGAGTTATTTTCTTTAGGATATTGTCTGCTGGTTTTAGACATGGTTAGTGTTCACTTACAAGCATTGGTTGGAAAGAATAGATTACCTGTGGTGATGACAGTGAGGTCTTTTATAGCTTTCCTGAACATTTTCATAAAGCAGTTATTGCTACTTAAATAAACCATTCAGCTCAAATAAAATAAGAAAAACTGCAACACTCGATACTGCCACCACAACAAAAAAACCTAACAGGAGGATAAAATCATCAACAAAAAAAAATCACGCACACGCGCACACACACACACACACACACACACACACACACACACACACACACACACATATATATATATATATATATATATATATATATATATATATATATATATATACAGCATGAAAGAAAATTACATCACCACAAATTATATCAACAATTAGGTCTCAAAAAAGTGTTCCAATTACAAAAAAAAAATTAAGTCCATTAGGTATCAGTGTAGTAAATTTTAAAATACACAGACTTTCTTTAAATAATAAAACATTTTTACTACAACCCCCACACTAAAAATTCCAGTTGGCTGTTCAAGAACAATGGCTTTTAAACCATTCCCCTTACCATAATGAAATTCAGTAAAGTGAGACAGCAATGGGCTATTTATATTATGATTATGGATATTTCTTAAATGTTATGGATATTTCTTAAATGTTATTTAATTCTAACTGCAAAATTTTTCTTAGCCCCCCCCCCTTGTATAATACAAGTTTCAATGACAATGAATAATGCAAATAACTCCCAAATTAGAACATGTGAAACTACCTTTAATTTCTATTCTCATTGTATCAAAATACTTACATATAAAAGGACAGACTGTACAATTACCACAAGGGCAGTGCCCTTCATACTTAGTCTCAAAGCATCGATAGTGCATATAGGAAACGGCAACATGAAATAACTACAAAATAACATACTTCCCTCATTTTTATCACCAAAAATAAATAAAAGTTTTTTGAGGTAAATATCTTTTTTTTTTTTAAATGGCCACCTATCATTATATTAGTCCAGCGAGAAATATATAATACTGTGTGATAAAATGCTCCCAAATGACACCAAACTTTAGGATGAAATTGATGCATATTTAAAACATAAGCATTTTGTAACACTCAACTGGAAGTTTATGTTGCCTCCCAATAATATGAAAAAAATATTAATAAGATACCCTCATCTAGAAAACATATCTATCAGTTTATAAGAATGATTAATAAAATATTTTCTGTTAGTGCAGTCTCCTGTCTCAAAGAACTTTACTCTTAGCAAGTAAAGAAACAAAATGGCTTGGGTGAAAACTGGTATAAAACATATAATGAGTGGTAGAATGTACCTTCTAAAATAAATTACTATAAATCAGATTGTTAAAAACACCCATCAAGGTCACATCTACACAATCAATATCTGTTGGATACAACTTATAGCTACATTTTTGACCAAACCTATTAGTATTAAGCTGTTCAACAAAATTGGACACTATCCTATATCACATTCAGAAATAAAAATGAAATTGTCAATAAAATGAAAATAATAAAGAACAGTTATTGCTACTTACACAGGTCTAGGTATTTGTGAAATAGGTTAATACTAGCTACCTTTTGTTTCTATTTTTCAATGTGATAGTTTTGATGAGCGAGGAGATGTACATGTAGATGTATGTGTGTGTGTGTGTGTGTGTGTGTGTGTCTGTGTGTGTGTGTGTGTGTGAATATATCTATATATCTATATATATATATATATATATATATATATATATAGCCAGAAGATATATGTGTTTATGTGTTTGTATATATATATATATATATATATATATATATATATATATATATATATATATGTATGTGTACACACACACACACACACACACACACACACACACACACACACACACATACACATATATGATTTTTTTTTGCCATCCATTATGTGTGCCTTTAGGAATGTTGGACTATCATAATTTTGGGGTATTTGAATTCTTTATCTTTAGCACACCTAGACAAGGCTAAAAATAATAGTGCAAGTATAGATTGGAACAGCATAATGTGTCAGACATGTTCTATGCAAAATTCTTCAATAAAAATAGTTGCGAATAAGTGGAAAGTGTTTAGTATAACCAAAGAGGTTTTGGAAGCAGTAGGTGAAATAAATGAATTACTACAAGGGCTAAGAATATGAAAAAGCATACTTCAATACTTAAAGAATGAAAATGCAAGTTGCAATACAACCAATAAGGCTACTTTCTAATGTTGCAGGTGCAGTATGTATAGGTACATTATGCTGTTACTGGAATACACTGTCAGAATACACTGAGAACTTACATTCCACAGGATGTTTTCAGTGCAGTATGTTTGTCCTGCAACCATTTTTACATATGGAAGACGAATAGGTCATGGAAGAATTGGATTTGTGAACATGTTTCTATAATCAGAATGAAAAATTAATGTAATGCATGTTTTAAGCATTCAAATCTCTGTAGTAACTTTAAGAAGTTATTGGGGGGTACTAGACCATGCCACTGTAAATATTAGAAAAGGGATGACTTATAAAATATTTAGAATATAAATTTCACAAGTGTGGTAGGATTCCTATATAAATCATGGTTTGAATTCATCTGTGAATTTTAAATGTTATTCAAAGAAACAGATTTTGTATGAATTGAATGTCATGTGAACGAATCACATGACAGTTGTAATACTTTATAAGCTGAATGGTTTTACAGGTAAAGCTGTCAGACAATGGCTTGGTCCTTTTATTGTGATTATACAAGACAGCAGTACTTAGTTGTTTTACTTGAGCATTTATTTCCTTTTAACAAAGAATTTTTGTGTTAGTATTAAATTGGTTTAATGTGGGTTTATCCTCACCAAGGACTGAATTTTTATGGTATGTTTTACTGCAAGGTCTAAAAGAGGCAGTAGTATTGTTTTAATTATTATCATTTTTTAATGTTTCTTTATTCCAACTCCAAAAGATGTCTTAGTTTAACTAATATAATACCTTTTATAAGCACAAAGAACATAGTAAATAATACCCTCAAAAATAATTCCCTGCTACAGAAAAAGATGTTTTCTATTAATTCAACAACTAATCCTCTCTGTAGAACAATTATAATTCTCTTCTAGAGAAAAAAAAAGAGAAAAATATATATATATAAATATATATATATATATATATATATATATATCCCATCAACTATTATTATTCTTATTTTTATTATTATTATTATTATTATTATTATTATTATTATTATTATTATTGTTATTAACAAACTAAGGGCAAATTGAGCAATCATTGCTGTGACAGTGCCGAAATGTAATAGTGTAGGGGTCATAGCAGAAAGGGAGATTTAAAATGAGGGTGAACTAAGATATTCTTCTAAACTTTTACCGTAATAAAAGTAAAATAATATATTATTAAGAGGTAACCAATTATATAATGGAGTCAGGCATTAAGATTTACCAGTACTTGTCTGATATTCAGTATACTGTCTGACACAAAATCAATTTGAAAAAAAAGAGACACATATTACATTTGGTAAACAAAGCTGAGAAACTTGGTAGGAAGGTAAATTATCATAAGTTTGATTGTTACAATTAACAGTATAAATAAGCACAGATCATGGTGTTTTACAAGCTGTCCAATAAGCAGCCGTAATCATTGCTTCTGTAGCTTCTTTTAAATATGTGTAAATGTACTGATTTGCATTGTCTAAAAATTCATTACTATTACTGCATGTCCATTACTACATATCCTTCACAGTCTTAAAAATGCACCTCTTAGAAGAGACATCTGCTGATGAGGATGCTAAAAACTAGAACAAAGCAGGTAATCAATAGTGAATATAGATTTATAAAATATTTTAATGGTGACAGAAAAAATAAAATGTGCAACACAAAGCCAAATCTCAGAAAGTCAACTAAGAAGAATGTCAGATAAAATTTAATCCAAAATAAAAGTAGCTATCTTTCAAAGAGAAAATACATCATTTAAAATGTTATGTTAAAATGTGTACACAAAATGAGACATCAGTAAAAGAGAAGTAATGTAATAGATGGCATTTATAGAATTTCAGAAAAAGAAGTTATGAACTCACCGTAACATTCCATGTTTGTTGACCATAATCTCACCTTCATTCTTGATGGTTGGGTTCAGAACCCAGCACTGATTCTGACATGGCTGCATACTAAAGCTCGAGAGCGTTCACTGGCTCGAGGCTACATCCAAAGATGCCTAGCGACTGTTACCCAGATTCTGTTTGAGGGAACTAATCACTAGACTATGCCACCCAGTACAACAACTACAACAAATCCTCTGCCCAAAATTCCTAAAGCATAAAGGGAATCAGGAAATTTACAGCCAATTTCTGAAAATTTCTCTCGATTCTCCAGGAACGGGGAAGGAGGGGTAGGATGCAAGAATGACTGTGAGATTATGGACAACAAACATGGAATGCTATGGTGAGTACATAACTTTTTATGTTATGTTGTCCTATCTCACCTTCAATCTTGATGGTTGGGACAGCATCCGCAGCACCTTCTTTCTCGAGTGGCTCTAGGGAATAAACTCTTCAAAACAGTGGAACCAAAGGATGCCCTGTACCGGGAGGCCACATCTACTTTGTAATGAGTGATAAAGGTAAGAGGGTTAACCCATGTAGCTGCAGCACAAATTGAATCCAAAGGGAATCTAGCTTGAAAGGCAGTGGAAGTCGACATAGCTTTAGTTGAAAGCCCTCTAATTTTTCCTGGCAGCTCTTTATTGTGAGAGTTAAAGACTGGTCAGATCTTCCAAATTCCTTTGTCCTATGTAAGTAAAAATATAACTGCCTATGTACATTTAATTGCTGAAGCTTGTATTCTGCCTTGTTGCCATTATTGGGAAAAAATATGGATAGCTCAATGGACTGATTTTAAATTGGCCTCAGAACAAACTTTTGGCAGAAAAGAAGGATTTGTCCTGAGGAAAACTCTGTCTTTGTGGAAAAATCAGATAGGGTAGACAGATAAACAGAGCTTACAGTTTTGAAACCCTCCTCGCAGAAGTAATGGCTGTTAAAAAGATTGTCTCCCAAGATAACTTAGTGGGCAAGAGGAGGCTGATTCAAAAAGTGGGAGAATTAAAGATGATAAGACCAAATTGAGGCCTCAAGGAGGTGGTGGTTCTCTTATGGGAGGTCTTAAAAGGAATGTACCCCTCAGAAAGGCTTTGCATAATCTGTGGGACATTGTATTGGATCCCATTGTCTCCTACATGGTAGTTTGATATGGCATTAAGTTGTACTTGTACCATGGCTGCCACTGCACCCCAATTAAAGGTTTCTGTTAAAAATTCCAGGATTGCAGATATAGGGGCTGTAAAGGGATCTATATGTTTTTTGTCAGCCCAACAAGAAAATCTCATACATTTGCTTGCATAAGTTTTCTAGTTGTATTCTTGTGTGACAAAACCAGAATGTATCACACTGATGGTGATAGTTCTGGAAGCCTGGCTAAGATGGGAAGTGGAATAACCAAGCTTGAAGCTTTGAATAGAAGGGTGGAGCATTCCTGACTGATGAGTCAGAAGATCCGTCACTGGGTCCAGAATCCAATGCTCTTCCTGAAGATGGGGCCATAGAAAGGAGAGCCATATCTGATGAGGCCAGTAAGGAGCAATGAGAATTAGCCTGTGACTCAATGATTTGGCATTCTGGAGGACTTGGGTATTAATGGAAATGGGGGGAAAGCATACAGAAGTCCCGGGGGCCAATTGTGAACAGGTGCATCACTTGGTGACTCCCCTGGAGGGGGAATTAGGTTAAAGTAGCTGCTGCATTTGGAGTTGATGGATGTGGCAAAGAGGTCACAGCGAGGCTGGCCTCACTTCTGAAAAATTTGGTTTGCAGTTTCCTGATTCAGGGATCACTCATGAGGCATAAGAATTGCCCTGCTAAACCTGTTCGCTATCACGGATTTCTCTGGGATGTGCATTGCAGCCAGAAAATGCTGAGTAGAAATTGCCCATTGCCATACTCTTTCAGCCTCTCGACAGAGGGGATAGGATCTGGTTTCACCTTGTTTGTTGATGTACCATACCACAGGCATACTGTATGTTTCTATTGCAATCATACCTGTTGGAAGAGAGCTCGGGAATGCTTGCAATGCCAGAAGCACCACCCTCATCTCTAGGACATTGATGTGCAAGTGGTATTCGTGTTCTTGCCAATTCCCTTGGACAGTCTGTCCCAGATAATGCCCCCAACCCTATCTGGGAAGCATCCGTGGTCACTGTAGCTACCGGTTGGGGGAGAACAAATGGTCTGCCTATCATTATCTGTGTGGACTGAAGCCACCATCGTAGGTCCCTCTTGCAGGTGGAATATGAGCAACTCCTGCATGGACCACTGAGCAAAGAGTAGCCACTGTAATATTCTCATGTGTAGATGTGCCAGTGGGACTAATGTTATTGCAGATGCCATTGAACCCAGAACCTTGAGGAAAAATGTTGCCTACACTTTTTCCTTCATAAGCAATATTGACATCTGATGGCATAATGTTTGAATTCTTTCGCGAGGCAATTTTGCAACCATGTCTTTTGTGTTTAAGTCTGCCCCTATAAATGTAATATGCTGTGATGGCAACAAGGCAGATTTTTCTAAATTTATGGTAATTCCCAGCTCTGAGCAGAGATGAATGGTGGTGTCTCTTGCCCTGGTTAGTGGATACTTGGTGGTGGTGTTCAGGAGCCAGTTGTCTAAGTATGGAAACACCCAGAATCCTAGATGTCTCAGGTGAGCCGTAACTACTGTCATGCATTTGGTAAACAGTCTGGGGGCTGTAGTGAGACCAAAAGGCAGAGCTCTGAATTGGTAATGACTGGCTCCCAGCCAGAAGCTTAAATATCTTCTGGATTGCCTGTCCATCTTTATATGGTAGTACGCATCCTGAAGATCTATGGAGCACATCCAATTGTCTTGTCCCAGAAAAGGGAGTATAGACTGTAGTGTCACCCTCCGGAACTTTGTTTTCTTTACCGACTTGTTCAGTCTGCTGAGATCCAAAATTGGTCTCCAGTCCCCTGTCATTTTGGAACTAAAAAGAACCTTGAGTAAATTCTGGATCCAATTTGGTCTGTGGGGAATTCTTGGATGACTCTTTTTCTTAGCAACCATCACCAAGGAAGGAGGACTGCCTACAAACAACAATGCTGACTATGAAGACAATGTCTGCAATTTAGAGCAGAATCAGGGGGATTACATATGTTGATCGGAGAGGATAAAAAATCAGAGGGGGAAACAGAACAACGGTACATACAATCCTTGGAGAGAGAGTGTGGGGCTGAAATGGTAGCAACAGATGGGCTACAACCATGTACAGTGGCAGAGATGATTGCAGTTCAGGAAAATCTAAGCTACAATGAGACAGTTATGGGCAGTTTTACACCTGTACATAATTACACAGGTGATTTTAAACTTTTGAATTATAGTGACTATGAGTGCACTGTTGAACATGCTGAACTGCTTAGTAAAGGGGAATTGTTTGTTCCCTCGGCCCATCTTAAAATTGATTCTCTTCTCATTGATTTAAAATTGTTTCTTAGAAGGTTGAACTTGAGGATGATTTTGGATGGACAAACTGGCTTGTTTGATAATGTTTTAAGGCGCAGCACTACATTCAATCCCCCCTTACCTATGTCTTTAATTATTTTTGAAAAAATGGTTGAGTTAGATTTTAGAGCCCTTGTTAAAAGCAAAAATAATTACATTAGCCAAGGCAATCTAAGTCCACAGGAATTCAAATTGTTAATGGAATTAGCCACGAAAAAAAGTCTGAGAGTCATGAAGCCTGATAAAGGGGGAAGGGTTGTGGTTATGAACAAAGATGATTATTTATACAAGATGATGGACCATTTAACCAACTGTGACCTTTATGAAGAAATATCTTTAAATTATATAAATCTAGCATGCCGTAGAATTGACTTTTTCTTGCAGGACATGGTTGATATGGGTGAAATTACAATAAAAGTTCACAAGTTTTAACAAGTTTTACATCCAGTGGTGCCTTGTATTTTTGGCATCTCCAAGATCCAGAAATGCACCACTGACCCACCTATGCAACCCATTGTCAGAGCTAGAAATTCAAAAATCTACCCCCTTGGGGTATATGTAGACACTTTGCTCAAGGATGTTTTGAAACCCTTTAATCATATTTGCAAAGATTCATGGGACTGCCTATTAAAAATGAAGGATCTTGAGTTTTCGAAGGACTGCTTATTTTTGACTGTTGATGTTATGGAACTATTCAATATTATACTCCATGAACTAGGGCTTGAATGGTTTCACGACTTTTTGTGTGACAGCACGGAATTTAACAATGACACAGTGAATGTTTTAGTCCTTTGTATGGAAATGCTTTTAAAATATAACTTTATTTTCCTGGAAGGACAGTACTGCAAACAAACAAAACAGGTAGCCATGGGGACCTCATGTGCCCCCATTTTTGCTAACATAATTTTATTACAGTGGGAAAGACATATCCTGTTTAGACACTTCAATGTTAAACCATGGACATTGTATTTACGCTTCCTGGATGATATTTTTATCGTCTGGGATAGGTCTTTGGCAGAAACAGAGTGGTTCATGGAATTCATCAATTCCTCCACCACTTTCTTGAGGTTTACCCACATGGTCCATGACGAGTTCATTAATTATTTAAATGTGACCATAACTAAGGATTATCAAGGGGGGGCATGGTCTAGTACAATTTATAGGAAACCTACATATAGTAATAGCCTATTTCATTTTGAGAGCAATCACCCCTTACACCAAAAAAATGGGAATTATCAAAGGCCAATTTGTCAAAGTTGTCAAAATGGTCTCTTTGCACCATCAATTGGTAGTGGAATGTGAGAAACTCAAAGACATGTTGTCCAAAAGGGGTTACCCTGAGACTTTGGCAGCTCCCATTTGTGAACTATTCGGAGAAGAATGAATGGGGATACAGTGCCATTAATACATTCCAAATATACTATAGTTCTGGTGGTGGTGAAAAATGGTGGACCCGGTGATTCAACTAGGAGAAATCATGTCTTTGTTACTGCATATTGCAATGAAGCTACCCAAATTAGAGATATTTTCTTCAAAAATTGGCAGCTCTTTTCCCTTTTTAAGGATACTAGGGAAAAACATGGTAGGGGTCCCGTGGTTGTGTTCAGGAGGGGCAAGACAATAAAAATTCTTTTGGAGCAAGCCCCTATACATTGTGAGTATGGCCACAGTAACAGTAGAGCAGGCATATACCAATGTAGCCACTGCAAGTATTGCCATGATATTTTGGAGGGTGACCATATCATTATTAAAGGTATGTTTATTAAGTCTAGGAGTTTTTGTAATTGCAATAGTTTTTGGGTGGTATATGCTGCTATATGTGAAACTTGCCAGTGTTATTATGTTGGCAAAACCAAGAGAAAAATAAAGGAATGCATATAAGAGCACAAAACTGACATCAGAAAATTGGAGTGCAGCACGCTTTGGCCAAACACATTATGGAGTTTCCCGGTCATTATTTTTAATTACTTGTAGTGGAGCAAGTGTTGCAAGATATTGGGGGGGTCCTTGGGCTGATATTTTAGAAGAAAGAGAACTGTGTTGGGAGTTCCAGTTGAATGCCACTACCCATCCTGGTCTAAATGAGGAATTATCCATATCCGGTGTTTTAAGGCTGAAGTTATACCTTGTATAAACTTGCACTAGTTTTATAAAGGGACATATTCATGATAAAGTGTTTTATATATATATATATATATATATATATATATATATATATATATATATTTTTTTTTTTTTTAATTTATGCTATTTTTTACAACATTTGGTATTGTTCGGATTTACTAGATAATCTCGACGTACTGAAATGTCGAATTTCAGTACGTCAAGACCGAATAGTGGAAAGTGCAGGTACGCATAACTGCACTATGCCAAATGCGGAAGTGTCGAATCCGCAAATGTTGAATCCGCTATCGTGGTGCCACATTCGTGACGTGTGGTATGGTTTGTGGATTTATCTGGGGTTTCAGATAAGTGGTGTGTGTGTGAGGGTATTGGGTAAGGATTTTAGTGTGTGTGAGTGTGTGTGGTGGTGTTTTTTGTGTGTTTGTGTGTTTAGTGCAAACTCGGAGTTAGAATATATAAGTAGGGGGGTCGGGGTGCAGCCCTCCACATACGGGGTTCAGGGGGGGCTTGCCCCCCTATTTATAGGTAGTTTAGGTGTGTTTGTATGTGTTGTTATGTTTGTTTTAGTGTAGTTAGGTAGGTGTATGTGTCTGTGCTTATGTGCTGGTATGTGTGTGTGTGTGTGTGTGTGTGTGTGTGTGTGTGTGTGTGTGTGTGTGTGTGTGTGTGTGTGTGTGTGTGTGTGAATGGTCGCGATTGTGCTATTTATGATTTTGGGTTTTCGGTATGTGGGTTTTCCAATATTCAGTGTGGAAATACTGAAATTCGGCAGTTCAGTATTTCGTGATTGTATAGCAAATCCTATTGTTCATGCTTTTTACAAGTTTCATGAACATTATTTGCAAGTGTAATGATGATTTAATTTTGTTTTTGTGGGGGGTTTTATATTTGGGTGCTTAGATCTTTAAGAAAGATGTGATTAGTTGTAATTGCTTAACATGTTACTAAGTGGAGGGGTATAATAGGATGGTGTTATTCTTCATTGATTTTATTCTAATGAAGTAACTGGTTTACAAAAGGGCTCAATCCTTGTGTTTGTATTAAAAATTTATGGTTCTATATTTGCTTTCCTTTTTCCTTTGGGATTGCTTTGCTGCTGGTGTTCCTGATATTAAAAAAGAAAAAAAGTCGTAGGAATGAAAACTGATGATGTAAGACTAGTGTTACTCTATAGTAACAGTAACTAGGTTGGAGTAATGGTTGAAGTGTTTACCTCACAAACAGACTACAGTTTATGCAACATTCTCAAAATTATCTTGTGCACTGCTTTACACAATTAAATCAAAGGTACAGTTAACTGATATTTCATGTTAATGTTTTTTTTAACTTCATGGCACTACCCCAATGTTTTATTGCATTTTCTTGTATCTTTTGATATCATAGTAAAACTGAAATGTAGAGTGTTCATTTTATTTTGCTTTGTGTCTTTCAGAATTTATTGCAGCCATGCAACCACGTCCTAAATAGCAAGAGAAGAAAATGACCACTCGCATAGCGGCTACTTTCACCACAACAAAAAAGGAAAGGAAAGGAAAAACTCTGCACTAAACAAACCTGTGTTAATCACAAACTCTTAACAATACAAAAAGGGTTTTGATCAATGTAGTAACTGCTTTCAACTGTCACAGATGCTTCTAAAATGCCATTATGCCTGATAACTTCAAGAGAATAATTATTACTTCACAAGAATATTTAATTAGGGTGTAGCTCAAAACATTGTGAGAAATAATTTTAAAATTAAATGCATGCAGCCTTGTTTTACATGCTAAATAACATTAGTCATTATCTGACTGAGCCCATAGTTAAAAAAATATTTCAAAAATTGCTTGGTGTACTTATCATTCATTATATTTATGCCAGTAAAGTTAAATTTGCTGCCCCATGAAGATTAATATGCATAACTAATCATATCATTGCATTAAAGCAATTATTTTGCTCAGTCTTATAATTTTCCTTGCA
Source organism: Protopterus annectens (assembly GCF_019279795.1). Classification (NCBI taxonomy): domain Eukaryota; kingdom Metazoa; phylum Chordata; order Ceratodontiformes; family Protopteridae; genus Protopterus; species Protopterus annectens. The sequence goes on from NC_056725.1 coordinate 405,227,375, forward strand.
AGTTTCATTATGAACTGTGCTTACTCCTTTCTTGTTTTTCTTATATTTATACAAGCTAAGATGTATTACTTATATGTACACGGACTGATGGTGTAGAGATACTGATGATGTAATCTTCCATTTCAGCATAGATCATTATTTATTTCATTTTTGTTATTTTGCAGGTAATCATAATTTAAACTTCCATCTGGTTATAAATCATTAGGCATTTTCTGTGAACAGTTTTGGATGGAAATCTTTTCTCTAAGCATTTGTTATTTACCTGCCTTCTGTATGAGAGTTATCCTTTGCTGCTATAAATGTTTAATGTGAGAAAACAATAAATTGCTCCATGAATATCTATAGTTTCTTTTCTGGTGCCATTCTAAATGGTTGTCCATTTCATATAACTAATTAGTCAGAGATAAAAAAGCAAGGATATCTGAGGTTTAGTGAAATATTTCTACAGTTTTATATAATTAGCTATTATTGTATTTAATTTTTGAACAACAGTCGCATAAACCAAACGGTCAAATAACCATCACAATACTTTGCATTTATTACTGTTAGACTCACTTTAGTATACTCTGATACTACATTTCTGCTACTTACTGAGTAAAAAACTTCCTTACCTTTCCTCATTACTTGTTTTTCTCCACATTGTACACTAATCCTATTATATACACTCCTACCGTTTATGTCTTAATGGATTATTTCTATTACTCTAATGCTTGCATACTCATTTCTTCACCCATCCCATAACATTCTTTATCCTTACAATAGTCCTTCTTCCTCTAAAACTCCATATCAGCTTTGTACACCCCCACTAGCCTTTTCAGCATTCACAACGACTATGGTCACTCTCTCTTTCTACATCAGTTTTAATTTTACACATCACCATTACATTGGTAGTGCATTCTAGTGTCTGTTGTTTATTCGGGTCACACTCCTTTCTTATTCTGAGTAACTATATCTTCCTGCACCTAAATAACTTTTTTATTCAACTTTTGCCCACATACCTTCTACCAGCTCTTTATTTGAATATTTATATAACTGCCTATAATTCTGAGGACTACATTAACATGACTGAAAGTTCAAATTGTTGTTAATATATGTTTAACTAAAAATGGATATACTATTTAATTGTTCATACCAATGTACAGCAGTAATAAAAACTATATGTTATGTATTATCATGTCTAGCAGTATTTTATATCTATTTTTCACAAGTCCCCTTGAACTGTGTGCTCCAGCTATCTTATTTGTATTCACTCCAGATGCATAAGAGCACTAAAGTATACAGACATGACACGTAATATACTGACCTGTCAATTCCAAGCCAACACAGAGCTTGTAATCAGCCTAAGGCATTTATATGTCTAATATATTTTTATTTATGTATTTAATTAACATTTCTTTACTGGAAAAGTCCAACTGGGTAGGAAATGCATTTTCAGCTGAGACCTGTGCAGAAAAGCTCCACATCCTGCAACAAACTCCTTTTTCATTTAAATTATATTCTATTGCTTGTTTCAAGAAATACTTGATTCATTTATTTTACTGTATGCTTAATGCCAAATGAATATTCAACAATAAAATCTTAAGCCACAAAAGAGACAAAAATGGCCAACAGTTCTATAACCTGATTTAGAGCATCACGTTGTGCAGTAATGGTCAGTGGAGGATGCAGTTAATATGGGTTTCTATTATATATTGCAACATCTTAACAACCCAGAGATGAATTCTGTTAGTGAACTTCAGCTCTGCATTTAATAGAATAATTCTGGAACTTCTTCACTTGAAACTCTCCCAACCTTCCATTCTTGCTCTACCTGTCAATGGATCACCAATAGAAAACATTAGGTGAAATTGGGGAAATTTACATCTAGCTATCGCACGATCAATATGGGTGCCCCCCAGGGATGTTTGCTTTCCCCACTGCTGTTCTCCCACTACACTAATGACTGCACCTCTAAGGATCCCGCTGTCAAACGTATTAAATACATGGATGCTACAACCATGACTGTGCTGATCAGGAATGGGGATGAGCCTACATACAGATGGGAGGTTGAGCAGCTGGCCCTTTGGTGTAGTCAGAATAATCTGGAGCTGAACACTCTTAAAACTGTAGAAATGACAGTGGACTTTAGGAGTGGTCCTACAATATCATCCCCCCTCTTTATATTTAATACTGCTGTGTCAGTTGTGGAAACCTTCAGGTTTTGGGGATCTATAATCTCCCAGGACTTGAAGTGTGAGACCAACATTGGGTCCATCATAAAAAAGGTAAAACACCAAATGTACTTTCTGCAACAGCTAAGGAAGTTCAACCTTCCACAGGAACTGTTGATTCAGTTCTACACAGCAGTCAATGAATCTGTTTTCTGCTCATGCACAACAGTGTGGTTTGGATCTGTGTCTAAACATGACCAAAATAGGTTACATCAAATAGTCAGGTCTGCTGAAAATATCATTGGTGCCAGTTTGTCCTCCTTACAGGACCTGTACTATTCCAGAGTCATGAATCGAGCAGGGAAAATCATCACCAATGAATTATTACCATGGGTCAGGTGTCATAGATTAATACAAACCAAAACAAGCAGATATAAGAACAGCTTTAAACCATTCCATCAACTTCATAAGTGGTTAATTTAGCTCATTAGGCTGGGTATTCTTTTGTTAATACATGTTTCTTTCACAGTTTATTTCAATACTTCTTGCACTGAGTTGCACTTGCACTTTTTAAGTACACGTATATGTATTTTCACATTTTTTTGTCTTGTTTTTAATAATTGTATTTATGCCATCTATGTAATTTATACTTGGAGAGTCATTGAAACTGGAGTCACATTCCTTGTATGTGTGCATACTTGGCCAATAAATGTGATTCTGAATCTGATTAAACCACACCTCATGCATATTAATGCACTCATCCACCCATTCATTGACACTGTCGTCCTATTATTCTAATATGCTGACATACTTTGTCTCTATGGCACATCTCTCCATAACATTCCACAAAGCATCATGTCCCACTATATAAAAGGCCTTACTAATATCACAAGTTTCACATCCTCCTTTTTACTTATAACACCATCCACAATTTCTCCCACTATCAATTCTTGAAATCCCTTCCATTTTACACCATATATATCTTCTTCCACAATGTCACTTATTCTTCCTTCCATTTTCCTCTGCAATATTCCTCCCAAAAAGTATAGTCCATAATTTTATGGTAATGGGTCACCATTTTTATAGAATTCTTCTCATCTTTCTTTCATATAAATTTTAACATCTCACTACATAACTTTTTATAAACAAAACCTTATTTCAACAATTCATTCAGCATATTTACAAAAGCCCTCTTTACCAATCCATTACTTTATTGTCCGTTCCATACCCTATACCATTTGGCCCTAATACTGAATCAATATTTACTTTCTTAAGTACCCCATTCAATTCAGTAATATTAATTTATTTTTCAAATGCTTTCTTAAGTTATTCTAGAAATGTCTTTACTTTCCACTCTCACAATTTTCATCCTTGTACTGTTATACATATTTTCTATATGCCGTACTACAATAATCATGTTTTTAAGTTCTTTTTTCCTCTCCTTTCACATTTCTCATTTCTCTCATTATACTAATATCTTCCTTTTCTGCTTACCCAAATATGCTGCAACTTCCTCCCTCATAAATAGCATCTGTGTCTAAACATTAATGCATTAAATTTTTTTCTTGATTTATTTTATATATATATTTTCTATATCACTGTATTCTCTTGTATTTTTCTCTGCATTCTATAATACAATTCTATAAAATTTCACATATTATACTTTGTTTTCCTTTCTTCCATCAATCCAACACTGAAAAAAACACTTTTTAATTTCTTTTTAAATTCAGTCCATCACTCAGACCATTTGTATAGAAGCCGTTCATAGTTATTTCATCTTTTCATAACTACAGTACTTCCCATTCTCCAATTTTATGCTATAATTTCTTATTTATTTGCATTCCCTTCCAAAGTTTAACATATTTCCTTTCTTCCATCACATCCATCCATATTGTTAAATGGTCTGAGATTCCTGTCATAACTGTATCACCATCTGCTATCCCCAAGCCTTCTGATTATGCAAAATAATCAGTTTCAGATCCAAGTTCCCCCTTCTATAAGTCCATTAATTTTTATTCCACACGACTAACTTGCCAAATTTTATCACTTCCTGTATTTTTTGCATCTTGCCCTTTCTTTTTACATCTTCTTTTGAAATTACAGTTACAGTCCCCTGCAATAATAATTTCCATATTAACTACCACCTAATCTAATATTTTGATGGCACACATCATATCTTTCCTTGTTAGTTATTTATGGTTACAGTACTACAACCCTATAAACATCTTCCCTGTACCTCACATCAAAAACAGTTAACCTTTCTATCCTTACCATGTTACATCTAGTGTTTTCACTGCTTCTTTACACCACAACATTAGCCACTCCGAAACAGTTTTCACTTGCAAAGTTCCATATTATATTATCACCTCTTAATTTTTCTTTTGGCACTCAGTCATTTCAGATGTGTCATAAATCTTAAATCCTGTAAAATAACAACATCAAGATCATCATTTAGCACACCATTCCAGTATGTCTCTCTTTCTTACAGCATTAATAACACTGTTCATGTTTACTGAAAGTGCTCTAAAATTGTTGTTTTTCCTTTGTTTTAAGTTTAGGGGAGATATTTTGAACTTTTAATTTTTTACTTTTACTATTCCCTTATTGAATATTTTTTTTCCTTGGGTATATATATATATATATATATATATATATATATATATATATATATATATATATATATATATACAGATAATGTCAATTAGTAACAATTATTACTATTATTATTATTATTATTATATTAATTATTGATGTATTAATTATGTGTTGTTATAATTATTATTAGCAATTATTAATAGTGCTTAGTATTTAATTAACATAATTGTCAATGTTAAGTTTAGTACTATCTATGCAAATTTGAATAGTTCTGTATACACATTATATTTTGCTTAAAATTTAACTGTGGAGCTTTTCTCCCCGTGCCTCCACTGAAAATGGACATGCATCCAGTCAGACTTTCCCTGTCAACAAATGTAAAATAATTAAAATAAATAAAAATAATAAATCCTTTATCTTGAGAAATCAGATTTTTTACTGGCTAGAACTTAAAAACATCTTACTGTCAACCCCTTCTCCTGATCTCTTTTCCTGCATGCAAACTCTTCCCTCCTTTTTTCCCTCCATATTTTCTCTTTTCTCACAGCTTCTTCTTTACCTTGGTCTCCCTTTTCCTATGCCTCTTGCTGTCCTTCTTCATAAATATTTTCTTCCCTTTCATCTTCCTTTTCATTATTTACTATTTGATCCTGACAGTCAGTACAAAAGTACCCATTTTTTTACATAAACTGCAATCAGCCATACACTTTCTTGCTGTATGTATTGTCACCCCTCACTGGTTGCATTCTGTCTTGTCACAATAATTTATTAGATTATAGAACTTGTGGGCCATTTTAAGCCTATCTAATTATCCCATGTGAGAAACAAACCCTGTACCTTGTCTCTGTATGACCAACCACAAAAAATAACACTTAGCAAGTATTTTACCATGTGTTTTTCACATTTAAAAACAGCCTCTAACCTCCACCCTGCATTCCAAAAGTTATTATTATTATTATTATTATTTCCAGTTTGATGACCAGGGAGGTCTACTGGGCTCAAGGAGCCTGTTTTCAGTGGAGGCCAGGGGAGAAAGGCTTCATATTACATAGTAAAAATAGTACCAATTAGGCAAATTGTAATATTATACAGTAAAGGTAAGCAAAGTATAACAGCAAAATAGAAGAACATACATTACATACTTACATGCTTACAGATTAGAGAACAAGTAGTACAGAGTTTAAGTTGTACAGAGGTTGTAAATCATCTGTGAATGGTATAAAAACTAACATTTGTAAGATGACAGTAAATAAGATTAATCCACAGAAAAGGGGAGAATAAAGGTGGGAGGGGCATTATGTACAATGAATGCATTCAAGTAATAAGCAGGTTAGGTAGGTACAGTGCAATTGCATTTCCAGTTATGGGAGAAGTAGGAATTGAGCTGGGTTTTAAATTGTTCAAAGTTTTCAGAAATTCTTAGAGATGGAGAGAGAGAATTCCATTTTTTGGCTAAGGAAAAGGATAGGAGAAGCTGACGAGGGGGACGATTTGGTTTGTGTACAAAATTAGATTTTGGTGGGAAGATCTTAGAGTTCTGTGTGGGGTGTATGATAGTAAGATGTTTGTTAGTGCTGGGAATTTAGCTGGTTTAAAAATTAGCTTGTGGGCTGTAGTGAGTTGGAGGTAGTCAAGGTAGTTGGGAAGTTCTAGCCAATTTAGCAGGTGGAGAGATATACAGTGGTGGGTGGAGTATTTGGATTTGGTGGTGAATTTTGAGATTTTGTTGTAACAGATTTCCAGTTTGGAAGAAATAGAGGAAGATAGGTTGGTTAGTGGGGGAGCACCGTACAATAGTGATGGTAGTAAGTAGGTGGTAGTGAGTGTCTGTCTTGTAGAAGGGGAGAGAAAGTGGGAGTTTCTGTACAGCATGCCAAGTTTCTGATGTGTTTGCTTACTATTTAGCTGAATATGAGTATCAAATTTTAGGTGTTCACCAATAGTAACCCCAAGAAGTTTAGCAAAAGGAACAACTTCTATAGTGGAGTTGGCATGGCTGATAATATTGAAAGAGGTTTTGTCGAGAGGGAGGGATTCTGAGGGAGAGAAAAGTACAATTTTAGATTTGTTGGCATTCAGAGAGAGGTGATTTTGAAGCATCCAGTTCTCAGTAGTTGAGAAGTCAGTTTGAGTTTTTGTTTGGAGCTCTGGAAGGTTAGAAGCACAGCAGACTAAATTTGAGTCATCTGTGTATTGTACTATCTTAGTATTAGGAATGCCTGCATGGAAATCATTAATAAATATATTAAAGAGCACTGGGCCAACTTTGGATCCCTGAGGTACTCCAGTCAGGGTAGGAAGGAAGGCTGGGGTGCCAGTTTTCCATTTCATGGCCTGAGATCTGTCAGAGAGGTAGCTGCTGAACCAGATAAGGGTGTTTTGATAGAGATTAAGGTTAGAAAGGTGGTTTAGGAGGTGGGTATGGGAGACTATGTCAAAAGCCTTGGAGAGGTCAAGAAGGACTGTGGATACAAGTTCACCAGAGTCACGGGCATGGTTTACTATGTCTAGGAAATAGAGAAGACCAGTTATTGTGCTGTGGCCAGAATGGAACCCATGTTATGTAGGGGTGAGGAGTTGGTTATTGGTAAGGAAAGGCATGAGCTGGAGGTGGATGCATTTCTCAAGAATTTTTGAAATTGGGGAGAGAATGGCTATGGGTCAGAAGTTAGAGATGTTATTATTTTTGCCCCCATTGTGGAGGGGTAGGATAAAGGCTGCACGCCACAGTTTGGTGACATACAATTCCTGTAAGGATCTATTAATGAGAATGCTAATGGGGATGGTGATATCATCTGCTGCAAGTTTTAGAAAGAGTTAGGGGATATTCTCAGGGGCATTGGAGCATGGTTTAAGCTTAGAGAGAAGTTTTTTTTATGTATGAGGTGGAGATGGGTTTGAGATGAAATATGGGAGGAGTGTTAGGGATGGAAGGTTGGGTAAAGGGTTTGAGTCGGGGAGGGGTTGTGGTTTGAGAAGGTCTTGGTGAGTTCTGCTATAGAGTTAGTAAAGAAGAAGTTGAATAGAGTAGCTATTTCTGGGTCAGATTTACTAGTGTCAGGTCAAGGATTGTTTTTGGTACCTGGGTTGAGAAGAGAGTTGATGGAGTTCCAGAACTGTTTGGGGGTCTTGGAATGATTAGACTGGAATTTGGTATAGTAAGATTTTTTTATCCTGTATAATTTGTTTTTTGGCTAGGTTGCGAAGTTGCTTATATTTAAGAAAGGTGTCAGGGTGCTTATTGTGATGGTAATGTTTCCCGGTCTTGTCTCTTTGTTACATAAGTGTTTTGGTATCTTTAGTTAGCCATGGGGTGGAATTGGGTTTTATATGTTTTGTTCTTGGTGGGGCTTGGGAGTTTAGGGTTTTTAAGAAGGTTGAGTTGAAGAATTCAACGGCGTCATCTAGGGGAAGACTTTTTAGATTGCCCCAGTTTGTTAGTTTGAGAGAATTGGAGAAAGTTGTGCAGTTAAAGTTTGTAAGGTTTCGTGTATGGATATATTGGTGTAGGTGATGAGTGGAGGGGGTTGCTCTATGGATGAAGGCTGGCATTTGGTCACTAACTGAGTCTGGTAAGATGCCTGTGTGTGAGATTTTATTTGGGTGAGAGACAAGGATCCAGTCAAGTGTGGAGCCTGGGAGGTTATTTTTATGAGTGAAATTGAATAGATTTATTGATATGGAGGGATTATTGGTATTAATTTTGTTCCAGTCAATGTTTACATCTCCTAGTATGTATGTCTCAAGCTTAATATTAGTTGTGGCCCATAGAAGAATTTCTTCAAGTGTAGTCATATTGTTTCCAGGGGGGATATAGATGGCCATAACACAAATGCTTTTATAGTTATTCATTTTGAGTATTCCTATGACTAGTTCAGCATTGTTAAACTGAGGAATAGGATTTTGGTAGGGCGTGATGGACAGTAGGCTAGAGTAGATTAAGCTACTCCTCCTCCTCCTCCTTTCCTATTTTGGCAGTCATATATGAGAGCTTGAAACCCAGGGTGTAGGATTTCAGAGTTGGAAATGTGGGGTTTTAGCCATGTCTCAGAAACAGCTACTATGTCAGATAGGGTATGGTATGGCCAGGTATGGAAGTGGGCTGTTTCGTTTTTTAGACTCTGGGCATTAATGGTTAGTAGTTTGAGATATTTAGGGTTGGTAATATTGGTTGTGATAGGGGGAGTAGGATTGTTGCTGGTATTAGGTCTGGGGTTGGGGTATATGTCTCCTGCTAAGCACAGGCAGTCAAAGGAGAATGGGAGCAGGGGCTTGGGTTTGCTTCTTGAGTTTTGTGGGAAGTGCAATATTGCTTTAGGTATGTGATGTTTATTGAGGAGGGTAGAAGTTTTGGTTTGAAGCAGTGAAGTGGGTTTAGTTGAACTAGAGAGGAGGATATAGTGTGAAAGTGAGATCTAGTAGGGTGAGGATGGGTGTTGTGGGTGGTGGTGTGGGATAGGAAAGAAGGGGGAGTTTGTAAGAGGAATAAGAGGTAGCATGGCATAGAGGGATTAGAAGAAGTAAGCTGAGTGAGGGGATGAGAAGGGTTTGAGAAAGTGGAGAAAGCATAGTATGAGTTAGGTATAAAGGAAGTAGTTGGGTGCTAGGGGAACTGTGAGAGTGTAAGAGGGAGGGGTATAGATGTGAATAGAGGACCTTATGGTTTGAGATGGGGAGAGGGCAATTAAGTATTGGAGGATGGGTAGGGGAGGGGATAATGAGGAGATGTGAATGGATTGGTTGAGAGAGGAAGGGGAGGGAACTTTTGGCTAGAATAAATGTAGGAGTAGTGGGGGAGGGTGAGAATTGGGAGCAGGGTAGGGGAGCGGAGTGATCCTGTAGGGCAAACGAAACAGGTAGAGCCAAAGGAGAAGAAAGAAGACCAGCCAGCAAAGAACAATCAGTAAGCAGGGAGCCAGTTAAAAGGTAAGGAAGGTAACAGGGGTAGGGGATGGGGTCTTTATGTACATAAAGTAAAATATAAGCAAGATGTTCACTAGGGGTAAGGAACCACTCACACAGTTTCCTTATAGAGACTGAGCTGTTGGCTAACTATGGTTTGGCTGAGACTATGTAATTCACTTATAATACATTGACAAGAATATTAACTTTGGTTATGGGGGCTGGCAAGGGAGTATGCTGCCACTTATTGGCCAGACTATGAGAAAACTACAGGATAAAGAAGGGCTGACAAGGGAGTAGGAAAGGGGCCAGGAGAATAAACTGGTTATATGGCTGTAGTAGGCTGCTAGCAAGCGTACGCTTGGTGAAGTATAACAGTATAACAAAAAGGCAATACAGAGACTGTAGTTTTTAACACAGGGTTACATACATGTTATAAATCCAAGATATTGGGTAGGCTGAAGTGGACATGAAGCACTGCAGGATCTCCTTTAGGTGGTTCAGTTCAGAGACTGGAAGCCTAGAGTTTAAGTTGAACAGAGGGAGACACCAGGGGTAGCATGGCTGTAGCGAGATGTAAAGAAAAGGAACAGATAAATAAGACTTTACAGAAAAAACTGTATCTATTACTAGCATAGGGGCAAATACTTTAAGTAAGAAAGGGTCAGTGTAGAAAATGGCAGGAAACCTAGAGATGGGTTTGTAGTGGAGGTGAGAGCATGCCGACACTAGAATCAGAGAGGGACCAGGTCAAAAATAGGCACTTAAAGTATTACACTTTGGCAGCAAAAATCATTTACACTTTGGAAGAAAAATAAAAAAATCACAGTCCTATAACAGCAACGCTTAGGTACGAACAGATAGCAGTTGTAACCTTTTAGAATGAAACCAGAATTACAGGTTACACAAGGTTCAACAGCAAAAATACAGTTTGGAATGCTTTAAGTAAACAGCAGATGTTTAGCATGTACATAACAGTAATAAGGCAGCAATTTCAGGAGTCCATAAAAGAAACCCACACTAGCATGCAGCAACAATAAAAACACTATCCATACAGGCAATGCGACACACCAAATACCACAACACATGTACAGGTTTACAGTAGGAGGAGAGTAGACATAGTGTAATCTAGTGACTAGTTCAATGATTCAAACAATGGGCCAAAAGCAATGTATTCAGTGAGCAATGAACAGTGAATACTGACACTGACCTATAAATCCTATGGTTTGACCACATTCAATACATAACTCATTATTAGAGTGCTGTTCCCATGCTATATACAGCGGGAACTGAAATGCCCAGATAAAACTATGTGTTGTCAGTACTCAACACCAGCAACTAAAAAACGGCCTACAGTCATGAGGCTAGTAAAAGTGAAAACAGTATAACGGTTATGTTTATCGTATTCACTGCAACAGCCTACACTATCGGGACTAGTGCATAGATCGCAAATGACCAGGGCTATGTGGAATAGTCATTAACTAAATAGTCTTAGGTTCTGAGCATTAGGAACATCCAGACACTACATATATAGAGTTGTACAGATGTGGCTCACTGCATACAACTTCAACCATACCAGAAATAAGACAAGCTTACTAGGTATCTTTTATTTCTCACTTTCACACTATTATCAACAATTTCACGAAAACCCTACATGCGTTTCTTAACAATATCTTCTTTCAGGTCATGGGTTCTAAAGTGTAAAGTAAGGTGTTTTTATATTTAGGTTACTACAGAAAATAATTGTTCAATGGATAAAAGTCTTTTTTCTCACACAGTTCCAGAAATTTCATCATCAGCCTGTCGGAGTAAAATATTAAACCACAAGAAATATCTGATCCTTTTTATATAAAAGACCAAATTTCTTTTGTTTTTAATTCCAGAACAGTTACCAAATTGTCCCATACATAATAACTGTCTGCTACAGACTCATTTGTTGTCATTGTTCTCTCAACTGGTCTTCTCTTCTTTTTAAAAGCAATTTTACATAAAGTTTGTTGCTGCTCTCTTTTTTTAGCTACTGCCCTGCTGCATAAGTTTTAATTATTGCATTCTTTGTCTCCACATCACCAGTTCCTTCTCCATATTTCCATCTTCAGAACTTCCAAAAAAAGTTGTCTGCAATCTCATTCAATGAAACAGCAGAACTGGCATCTCGATTATCTTACACAATTATTTAAAACAGAACATTGTCTGCAAGCCTTCCTGACACTGGTTCTGCTATCTGCACCACTGCAGTGAGCTTACTTACCTCTTTCCCCATGGAGACAGCTACACACTGCTCATTTGTAGCATCCACTGCACAGGAATCTTTATCTGCATTCTGATTCTCCATATTGAACAAATATTTCTCCAAATTCCAATTTTCTACTTCCAAACTCGGAACAGCTTTTCTCTCCTCATCCATGCTGCTGTTATTTTATACCTCTTCCATGCTGCTATAGCAGCCCTCCTGCACTATCTAGCAGTTCCAAGGAGGAAACAAGAGGGCAAGGTCCTCGATGCCCTGGCCAAATTTCCTGTTGTGGTATAAATGCAAGCTTTGCCTTCAACCCCACTGCTCCACCTAAGTAATATATGCTAACCCTATCCCTGTCCCTGCCCCTGACCCTAACACACAGCTTATATTAAAAAATACCTTTCCATAACACTATCACTACACAACACAGCTTGGACACTGACCACACACACACACACACACACACACACACACACACACACACACACACACACACACACACAGTACATCTAGCCTGTAACACTCATACTCCCACTCACGCATTATATATTGTACCCTAACCCTTATCCTAACTCTAAAACACTCAGTCTCACACACACAGTGAATCTATTCTTTACCCTAACCCTAAAACACACACATTCACAAACAACTTCCCTGCCCAACACTTACCTTTGTCGACCAACCAGAACTTGTCCAACTTAGCATTCACAAAAAATGGTCTTTCTCTCACTTCTTACAGTTGCTCACTTGTGTCACACGAATGAGAATTGACCATGTCAGCTATAAGCACATATAATACCTGAGTGATGTGCTCAACCTGGCAGTTGATGGAGTGGAACCCTTCTGTATGATGTCCTTATGCCCTTGTAGATTAAGTGGAACATTGATATCAATGCAGAGTCAATCAATGCACCCTAGAGCATTTGGAAAATGGGCTATTTCATGGAACAACTGCACAGTGGTGTTTCTCTCCTCTGTGGTCCCTGGAAAGTGCTTATGCTTCTTCACATGCTGTAGCATGATATCAGATGTCTATGATACACTCACCATGACCACTGCATGCAGCTGGAAAGTCTCTGTTGCAAGAATTGTTAAGGCTGCACATACTTTAGTGTCCATAAGAATTACTATCCTACACATTCCACAAGATTCTATGTGAAGACAGTACATGTCTACCAGCTGTCATATGATTCCTCTGTCCACATAATAATAGTTGCAACATCCATATCATGGAAGTGAGGGCATTTTAGGTGCAGTCAGATCCCTCTGTGATGTTGAGGACAAAGAAATGCCCAGTTGTGGACACTAGCTTTGACGCCAGCCACTAGCATGTACAGCTCGGCTATTGTGGCTGCAGCTCTTTGCATTATATAATGGTCCCAGTCTCTGTTCACAGAGAAAACACAGTGTACAAACTTTCTGGTAGCCATGGCTGATTATGCAATTTCTAAATGTTTCTAAACTAGTCTGCCATGTTGTTCACCCTCATTTGTATTCACAGTGGGTCTCACTTCCATGTTGCTTATTTCCATATCATTATATACAAGGAACCCTAAATGAAGGGTTCCATGATGTAACCCTGTTGCCCACTGCCCCAAAACATAAATCTGCAACTACTCCTACCCACTTGTTACCCACATTATGGCCTCCCCACATCATTCAAATAGATCGTCTACCTTTTCTCATATTTTTCTTACTCTTTTATTTTTTCCTGCGTCCTTTCACTGTACCCTAAATGGCCAAGACAGTACAACAAAAAAGTACAGTTTTGTACACTTACAATAAATGTATATGTTTGATTGTATTCACTGTTGCAGTCATCACATTTGAGTTATCTGCCTGTAGGTAGCCTTCAGCCGGCCTGAATACCAGAGTCTTTGGATTTCTGCGTCAGATGCTGTCTCCTCTTCCATTAAGTCAGGTTGTCAGGGGTATAAAACATGCAGCCGATGCCATTACATCAGTTTATCTTGACCCAGATGTCAAGTGCTCCCACAATAGGAAGCAATTATATGGTATGGTATTCCCCCAACAAAAAGCAAATATACCTGAAAAAGTAAATATACCAAACAAGAAGGAAAGGTATAGCCAAGTGAAGTCAGGGGGCTGGAGGGAGGGTAACCAGGACTGCAACAGTGAATACACTTGAACATCTACATTTATGGTAAGTGTACACAACTGTACTTTTTTGTTGTACTGTCTTGGCCATTTAGGGTACATTGAAATGACGCAGGAAAAATAACTTTGTGTTTCACTGTTGCAGTCATCACATTTGGGTTGATTCCCAAAGCTAAGGAAGGGAGGAGGATGTTAAAGAGCATTACGGCTAGCTATTAAGCCCTGCAAGACTGGAGTGGCAAATCCAGCTCTGGATTTAGAAAAGATAGGCATGTGGTAATGCTTGGTGAAGGTATGTACAGAGCACCAGGTAACAGCTTCTAGGATGTCCCTGGTAGGGACTCCTCTGAGAAAAGCTATAGAGGTAGATGCAGCCCTGTTGGAATGTGATCTTATCCCCAGTGGGGTAGGTTTTCCATGGTAAAAATTGTAGAACGAAACCAAACCAGATATGCAACAAAAGAGGAACCTTGTTAGCAGAAAAGAACGCCACCTGGTCGCACAAACCTTAACGCCTTTATTAGAACAAACCAACAGAGCGTTTTCGCCACGGAACACCGTGGCTTCTTCAGAGATTCACATTCTACAAAAACAAACACTCCATTTAAAATTGTTAAGTCAGGAAGTGACATCTTCCTATTTCCTGCTAACGGCAGCTGTGTTTAAAAACACAAACATACAAAACATTTTAAAAATGTCATGTTCAAACATCAATAAAAGTAAAATCAAATGTAATAGAGTATAATAAAATAAAATATAATAATAAAATAAAACATAATATCTCTCAAGCGGATAAAAACTCCACCTCTTTGCAAGTGTATATACAAAAATAGAAGGCAATGTTTACATACGTAAAAAGTAAATAATATGTACAGAAAATGTACATGCATATGTGTATGCAAAAGTATACACTTCAAGCAAAGGTTTTATACACATCAACAAAGCACCAGTCAAGGGAGAAAAAAACCACGCCACTTCAAAAATGCATACATCCGTACCATTGCTACACATATGTGTAGCTTCCCAGAAAGTCACAACAGGTAGGAGCTATCCTTAACTGAGGGGTTAAATAAAATAATGTAATGGAACTCGCCATCAGATAAATTAGCCAAGCTGGTTCCTTTAGTCTCTCCTCTATTTGGTGCAAAACACTCAAAGTGTCCAAGTCTACGAGCGCTACCAAATACCTGGTCAGCATCCGACTCCAGAAAACAGTGTATTAATAATCAAGCCTGGCGGGTTTCACCTAAAATAACTTTTTAGTTTAAGTACAGGGGCAATGTTGCAGTTGGTATTTAGACCGGGATGACTAAAAGCGTCTAAACGCAACTGCCATTCTAACTCACAATTTTCCAGGATCAAAGAGAAAGGACCTCCTCTGATCTTTAAGGGCACGTGGTCAATGGCCATGAAGTGGAAACTATGGCCTGGGTGCAGGGCAATATGTTTAGCCAGTGCGTTGTCATCTTTACTGGTCCTAATTGCATACAGGTGCTCATACATTCTATCTCGGAGGCGCCTGTCGGTCTTTCCGATGTAGAACACCGAGCAGCAGTTGCACATGGCAATGTAGATGATAGATTTGCTCTCACAATTGAGTGCAAACCTAATAACATACTTCTTGTCCCTTACCTGGAATGTCTCTCCTGTTCGGACATTATTACAAAACTTACAGAAGCCACATCTAAACATCCCTCTCCTTTTATAAAAGCTGTCCTGCTGCACATCCCTTTGTAATAGTTCTTTAAGGTTTTTAGATCTTTTAAAAGTGAATCTAGGTTCCAATCCTAGTTTACCTGCCAGTAATGAATTAGAAGAGATCAACCGCCAATTCTTACGGACAATGTCCAAAATGGCCTTAGAGTTTGTACTAAAAGTAGTAATAAAACTCAAGGACACATCAAGGTCTGTCCCGCTGTGGTACTCTCTATTTCTCACAGCACCACTTATCACAGAAGTTCCATCTTCTATGTTAGTCCTGGCTTCTTGAGGCAAGACATTCTTCTTATCTAGTAAGGGAGTGTAGAAGCCCCTAGTTCTTTTAACTGTGACTTCCTCAATGAGTTCAAAAATCATTTTGTCAGGATAACCTCGGTTAATGAACATCTCCCTCAGCAAGGAACATTCCTTAGCAAAATCCACCAGCGTGCTGCACATTCTTCCTGCCCTCACCAGCTGTCCTTTCACAATAGATCTCTTCTGTTTGTAAGGATGAGAGCTGGTGAAGTGCAGGAAAGAGTTGCAGTAAGTAGTCTTCCTATATACAGTGGACTTAAAACACTGTTGGGATAAGTCCTTAGTTAGTTTAACATCGAGGTAGTCTATCTCAATGGTAGAAAATTTAAAAGTAAATTTCAAGAACTCAGTGGTGTTACTAATGGTTTCAACAAAGATTTTGGCCTCCGTTTCCGAACCCCTAAACAACAAAAACATGTCGTCAAGGAATCGGGTGTAAAAAGTGACAGGGGTCATAATACCAGGGAGTTTTTGTAAAATGTTGGTTTCCCAATATCCCATCACAAAGTTTGCCACTCCAGCTCCACATGGGGAGCCCATCGCCACCCCACGTTTCTGTAAAAAGAAATCACCGTCAAACATGAAGTAGTTACTGGTTAAAACTATTTCTAGTAATTCAGTGACCAGGTCAACCTCCAGTATAGACGCCCCAAAGACCTGTAACATTGACCCTATCCATTCAACCGCTTCTAAATGCGGTATCGAAGTATACAGGTCAATGACGTCTATGGTTAAAAAATTATCGTCACTGTTAAATGGTAGGTTATTGACACTGTCCAGAAATGTCCATGAATCCTTACACACACTAGGAATACCTTTAATATATTTATCCAAAATGTGTGTAATGAGTTTGGAACAAGGGTAGGTGATAGAAGACCTACTGTCAATCAATGCTCTCATCGGGGGGTCACTAATACTTTTATGAATTTTAGGGATCCCGAACATGATGGGGATCTTTGAACAAGTGATATCAATGTAATTATATGTCTTGATGTCAATTTTCCCCGTCAAGAACAGGTCCCTAAAATATCCCCTAATCCTCTGGGTACTACCATTAACTTCATTTCTTGAAGATTTAATGTAGGCGTCACTTTCCAAAAGGGAGAACATCTTCTCATTGTAAGTGGCATTGTGAAAAATCACCAATCCACCTCCCTTATCAGGTTTTAACACTCGTATAGGCAACTGACTAATCTCATTTAACAGAAGCCGTTGTTCTTTGGAAATGTTGAAATGTTTAGTCTTAGTTCTGTCATTCAAGTTGTTTTCTAAAAATCTAAAGTCAAATTCACATATATTCTCAAACAGTTCCAAAGTGGAGTGTAACGGGGGGTTAAATACACTGGTCAATTTCAAAGAGCATGTATTAGGAGTTATATTTGCTTCACCTGAATTCTCACCTTCAGTTTCTTGATTAAAAAACAACTTTAGATTCATTTTTCTTACAAAACACTTAAGTTCTATAATTTCTTTTGCCACACTCCCGTTCCCAGTTGGAACGAAAGTGTTGCCAAAGGCCAACAATTCAACCAGTTGTTGGTCTATGGTGATATCCGAAAAGTTGTAGATCTTAAAATCACCTTTCTCATTGGTGAGAATAACAGGGTACTCTGTTTGTGTGGATATACCAAGAATGTCAGAGTCAAACACATGAGGGGTTAATGCCTCCGTCCTACTTGGTGTAACAACCACCGAAGATGTATCTAATTCCTTCTCCTGTTCTTGTAAACCTTCTTGCTGCGTTGCCCTAAAAAATTGTTACTATTATTCCCTGTGTTATGCATGTTATGGCCTTTGTTAGCATTAGAGCCATTGTTACTTCCCTCATAGCCCCCTTTGTTTTTTGCAAAACCCTTAATTCTGTTACTCCTTCTGGGTGTTGGAGTGACCTGATTTTCTATGTTGTCTTCTTCAATAAAATCATCTAACCTATTTTCATCCTCACCTATTTGAGGAGTAAGGTTCTCGTTGTTACTGTTTAAACGGGGATGTCTAATTCCCTTTAAATTTGGATAAGCAAGTTTCTTCACATAAGCATCCCTGTCCCTAATCAATTTTTTGCTCTTATTTCCTTTCAATTTTAGCAAAAGGGTGTCAATGCTGGACAAGATACGTCCATAATCAAACCGGTATCTATTGAAATCTAAATCCTGCTTGATCTCTTTGTCTAAATCATTAATTTCCTTCATTAAAACATCAACATGTACACCATAATGCTTGATAATCAAATCCAATAATTCAGCACCATGTTTCTGAAATAATACCTCTAAATCAACAAGGAAATCTTGGTCTGGAACTAAACCAGAGGGCATAAAGTTATTTCGTAGGCCTTTTGGTACAATATTTTCATTAATGCATTGTTTGAAATATGCTGACTCCAGCTGCAGTTTTTTTAGTTTCAATAGTTTGGAATCAAAAGTTTTAAGTTTTTCTGATAGGCAAATGTTATCATTATTTGCAACAGTACCTGTGTTCGTCCCTTGCTGGTTAAACGAAAAGTTTGTGGTGTCCATTAACCAGCCATCCAGGTCTGGGAGCCTGTTGTCAGACCCAGTATCACGGTTGACAGTGTTAATCTGGTCCACTACCCCACTCCGAGAAGTTGAATGGACAACACTGCGATCGATAGATACTGCTCCAGCATATGAACCAGGACGCCTCGCGACTTCCTCACCACTCGCACCTAATCCGGAAAACAGCAAACCGCCTCCCTGACTGGTGCTCACACCAGAAACGTCAACGGTCAACGAGTTCCGACGATCCGGTTGAGCTGCCGGAATCCAATCTTCGTTAGTACCTTGGCTCTGTCCCAGCCTTGATGCACTTGCTATCGGTGCATCTCTTAATGCCTGAAAAGAGGCTTGCATGCCATCCATCCTTGAATTAATCTCGTCCAGTCTAGCTGATAGTCCTGCTATCAGCGCGGCTAAGTCCTTATCCATGGCAGCACTACCAGTGGACATCCGCTCGGTATACTCCAAAAGCTGCCGGTTAACCAAAAGCAGACTCGGTAAGCTTCAATGCTGCAAACAAACAGGAATCCTCCAAAACACAAACCACGAAAAAATTGTAGAACGAAACCAAACCAGATATGCAACAAAAGAGGAACCTTGTTAGCAGAAAAGAACGCCACCTGGTCGCACAAACCTTAACGCCTTTATTAGAACAAACCAACAGAGCGTTTTCGCCACGGAACACCGTGGCTTCTTCAGAGATTCACATTCTGCAAAAACAAACACTCCATTTAAAATTGTTAAGTCAGGAAGTGACATCTTCCTATTTCCTGCTAATGGCAGCTGTGTTTAAAAACACAAACATACAAAACATTTTAAAAATGTCATGTTCAAACATCAATAAAAGTAAAATCAAATGTAATAGAGTATAATAAAATAAAATATAATAATAAAATAAAACATAATATCTCAGGAAATAGGAAGATGTCACTTCCTGACTTAACAATTTTAAATGGAGTGTTTGTTTTTGTAGAATGTGTATCTCTGAAGAAGCCACGGTGTTCCGTGGCGAAAACGCTCTGTTGGTTTGTTCTAATAAAGGCGTTAAGGTTTGTGCGACCAGGTGAGGTTTTCCATGGTGCTTGTAGCAGAAATTAATGCAATGGGCTATCCATTTGGAAATGGTTGGCTTTGAAATGGCCTTCCCCTCTGCCCCTGCAGCAAAGCCAACTAGCGGCTGTTGAGATTTTCTGAGAGGCTTAGTCCTGTCCAAATAAAATCTAAGTTGTCTGTGCAAGTCCAGAGAGTGCAGTATTTGTCCCCCTTTATTTTGTGGCTTAGGGAAAAAAGTAGGCAATGAATGGACTGATTTAGGGCCACACTAGACACCACCTTGGGCATAAAGGAAGGATTAATCCTGAGGGAAACCCTGTCCACATGGAAGATAATGAAGGGTTCCACTGCCATGAGGGCCTGTAATTCAGATACTCTTCTTGCTGAAGTGATGGCTAAAAGGAAGGCTGTTTTCCAAGAAAGGAATTTCAACTCTGCTGTTGCAGCTGACTCAAAGTGGGGGAAGAGTGAGCTTTTCCAATACAAAGTTAAGGTCCCAGGCTGGAGTGGGAGCTCTCCTGTGGGGTCTTGAATTGTTGGCCCCTCTAAGGAATGGTTTTAGCAGAGGGTGAGAGAAGAGGGGTGGCTCAGTATTATAATGTGCTGAAATGGCAGAGGCATGAATTTTAATTGATGAAAAGGATAGGCCCTTGTGGAGCATTTTTGTTAAATACTCTAGAATATGAGGTAAGCTGGGCACCATTGTGCCCATCCCCTGAGTCTGGCTCCAGGAACAGTATCTTTTCCACTTTTCAGCATAGGATTTTCTAGTACTAGGCCTCCTTGCCTCCAGAATGACATCCAGCACCTGCTTACTGAGGGATGCTAGAGGAGAGCTCATGGAATTAGCCAGGCTGCAAGGTTCAGGGTTTGAAGCTGAGGGTGCAGAATTTGGCCCACCTGCTGGGACAGCAGGGAAGGGGTTTGAGGCAGTTGCCATGGTTGTAGCAGTGTCATACTGTGCAAGAGGGAGTACCAGTGCTGGCATGGTCAGTCTGGTGCAATCAGTATTGTCCTTGGCTTGTCCTGTTTGATCTTTAGTAAAACCTTTGAGGGGAGAGGCAGAGGGGGAAAGGCATAAACTGAGAGGCTTTCCCAGGTAAAGGACAGGGCATCCACTTTCCAAGCTTGACTGCAGGGAGTTCTTGTGCAGAATTTGTACAATTGGTAGTTCTGAGGGGAGGCAAGCAGGTCTACCTCTGGAGTCTCCCATTTGTTCCTCAAGAGGTTGAATATTTTTGGTTCTAGTTTCCATTCTTGTGGGTCCATGAGATTTCTGCTTAAGTCATCTGCCAGTGAATTTAGTTTTCCTGATAGGAATTGAGCTTGAAGGTGTACTTGGTAGCCCAAGGCTGTGTTCCACAGAGCCATGTCTAGTCTGCAGAGAGGGTACTAGTGGGTTCCCCCTGCTTGTTTATGTACCACATAACTGTGGTGTTGTCTGTCTTTACCAATAGTTGTCCTGGAAGAATACGGTCTTTGAAGGCTGTCAGATCATTCTGTACAGTTAACATTTCTTTTTGATTGATATGCAGGTGCATCTGTCTCGGGTTCCATTTGCCCTGAATGCACTGTCCTGCAATGTGAGCCCCCCCCCCCCCCGTGCATAGTCTGATGCATCTGTTGTTAGGGTTTGGGTGGCAGGGGGTAGAGTGAAAGGGAGTCCCTTGTTGTGGTAGCAGGCCTTTGCCCACTACAGGAACTCTGTCTTCATACAAGGAATGATAGAAATCATTATTTCCAGGTCCTGAGAATGTTGACACCACAGGCTTTTAAGATACCACTGGAGTTTCCTCATATGCAGTCTTGCATATGGAATTAGTAGAATGCAAGAGGCCATGAACCCCAGGGCTTGCAGTATTTTCCTTGCAGATAGCTGGGGTTTTGTGGCTAGTAGTTTAAAGTAGGTTGTCAAATAAACTTGTTTCTCTGGAGTGAGGAATGCCATCTGGAAAGTTGTGTTCAAGCTTGCTCCCAGGAATACAATCTGCTGGCAGGGTACTAGGTGAGATTTCTTTTTGTTTATGGTGTACCCCAGTGAGGTTAGAAGTTTCTTTATGAATGCCAGATGTTGTAATAGCAAGTCCTGGCTTTCTGCCTGAATCAGACAATTGTCCAAGTATTGATAAATTTGAATATTTCTCTGCCTGCAAAATGCAATGGTTGAAGCTAGACACTTTGTGAATACCCTGGGCACAGTAGATAAGCCAAAGGGAAGTGCAGAGAACTGATAGTGCATGGAGCCTGCCCTGAAGCGTAGGTATTTTCTGCAAGATTCCCTTATTGGGATGTGCAGGTAAGCTTCCTTTAAGTTTAAGGTTGCCAGCCAGGCATCCTTGGCTAGCATAGGAAGAAGCTGTTGCAGAGCTAGCATTTTGAATTTTGGAATTATTTGAAAATTGTTGAGAATAAAGAGGTTCAGGATAGGACGCCAGGAGTTATCTTTTCTGGATACCAGGAAAAGTCTTGAATAAAAACCTTGTCCCTTTTGTTCTGCTGGGACAGGTTGAATAGCCCTGATACTGAGAAGAAAGAGAACCTGCTGTTGGGCCTCCACCCATTGATTTGGGGGTAGGCCTGGCCAACCGTTTGGGGTTGGTAGTATATGGAAGTGGAATCTGTATCCTTGGGAAACTATGTTCAAAGTCCATTTGTCTTGGGTAATGAGTTCCCAGTTTTTTGCATGCAGGGCGAGCTTTCCTCCTAAGGGAGCAAGTAGTTGAGCAGGGCTTAGAAGGGTTAAGGTTAAGTCATTGTGCCATTTTTCCATACAGGGGTGGCTTACTACTCCCTGCTTTGAAAGATGGAGCCCCCCACTGCTTAGGTCTGTGTGTAGCCTGAGACTGTAACCTAGGTGGTCAGCTGTTCCTGGGTTTGGACTGAGAAGGCCTGGAAGAAACTGGAAAGGACCAGTTCTTTGAAGGTCAATGCCTACTAAATCTGGGAGGCTGTACTTGTAGGAAATCTTTAACAGTTTGCATATATTTAGCTTTTTCCTCCATCCTTTTGAGGACTTCTTCTGCTTTGTTGCCAAAAAGGTGGTCTTGGTTTAAGGGAGCATCCAGTAATTTAGCTTTAACATGATCTGCCAAGTTTTGTTCCTCAAGCCAAGCATGCCTTCTAAGTACAGACCCAGTGACAGCAGCCCTGCAAGATGCTTCTAAAGCATCAAAACCACATTGCAAAGTATGTTTACCAACTTGTTCTGCAGAATGCATTCCATCTTGCAATTCTTTGTGTTCAGCACAGTTAGGAATCAACATAATTTTCTGTTTAAGTAGTCCCATAATATGCTGCTGGTACTTTCACATATGAAACTGGCAATTTAAAGCCATAATGGCCAAAGTAGCAAAAGTGTATACCTTCTAACGTCATCTGTCTATGGCTCTAAAATCTCTATCAGAAGGGGTAGGATTTTTGGCAGCAGTAGCCTTAATGCCTTTTGGTCCTTGGGAAATGATCTTTGGATCCGCAGAAGGATTCTTGAAGAGGAACTTATGAGAGTCAGGTACTCTGTAGAACCTGTCAGGTTTTCTGGGAAATGGAGGTAAAGTGTCTGGGGTAAGGCTAGATTCCAAGAAAGCATCATCTACAATGTCCAGAACTGGAGGGATAGCTAAAGGCCACTGGTGAGGCAGGAGTAAGAATTCTCTAAATCTCTTTTTGGACTCAGAGTAATCCTGGCTTACCCAATGGAAATGCTCCCTAAGAGTATGCAAGGTTTCACCAAAAGAAAAATCTTCTGGAGGGGAAGCAGAGGAAATAGAATCCTCTGCATCAGAATCCTCATAGGTAGATAAGGGCAAATCCTGATAAACAGAAGGAGCAGAAATATCAGATTCCTGATCAGAAGAATCAGTAAGAAATTCAGTTCTAGGTCTCTTAGGGGGGAAGGCTGGCTTCCCCTAATTAAGGTAATGAGGTCTTCAGCCATTCTAAGCATTTGTTTTTGAGGCATATTGGCCTGAGCTCGTGGTTTAGTCTTCGGTTTTCTAGGTGTAGTGCAAGATTTAGGCCTGAGGGATTCAGAACCTCCGGATGGAAATGATGACGTTGGTTTAAAATGCAAGTCTGTAGGCCTGAATACACCCTCAGAAGCCGGTGCCTGCACAATGGCTCCAGACCCATCCAAGGTAGAGACATCCACCGATTCCATAATCGAAGAAGCATCTCATGGCATTCCAGACTCTGAATGGGTCTCAGTAGAGGCCTGCGAATCTGAAGTAGCGGGTATCAGGGGCTGCAAAAGCACCTCACTGAGTACCGGCGGACTGGAACCTAGCTTAATGGAAGCATTGCTGGCAGTTTTGGACCTGTGCCATCTGTCTCTGTCTTTATCCTTACATTTTTCCAGAAGATCGGTAGTCGGATGGCTTAATGAAGCCATTTCAGAGTACTGAGACTGAGTATGAAAGTAAATAGCTGCAAAAATAGCCCAACGACAAATAGTTCGGGGATTGAACAAGGCACACAACCGACAGTGAGGGACGTCGTGGTCTTGGCCTAAACAGGGGATGCAGTACAAATGAAAATCTCTATGAGGTATTTGCTTTCCACAGGTAATACAATTGTTAACATTTACTGACATCGGTTGGATCAAGAAAAAAGATTACCAATGGGGTACTTATCTTTTTTGAAGTCTTCCGATCTGAAACTTGAAAACGAAAATTTCAGGAGTAGGCCGACCGGCACTTGCGAACTGCTTCTGCTTCGGGCACTGCACGGCAAGAAAGACTGATGTAATGGCATCAGCTGCATATTTTATACTTCTGACGACCTGACATCATGGAAGAGGAGACAGCATCGGATGCAGAAATCCGAAGACTCTGGTATTCAGGCTGGCTGAGGGCTACCTGCAAGCAGATAACCCAAAAGTGATGACTGTAACAGTGAAACACAAAGAACATCTGTGGGAAAGTAAATGAATTAGGCCACATGTCTGAAGGCCACCAAGCCTCAAACAGCCATGAGGTTTCAAAATGTTTTGAGGTGCATTTTTGATATTTTCTCTCATTTGATCCAGTGACTGTCTGAACATAAGTCATGATTAAGGAATAAAATTCAGTCATCATACTTCAACTTTTCTTTTTCCTGAATCCTTTCAGTACTCTCTTCTTCCTTAATCCGTTCAGTACACTCTAGCTGCCAAAGAGTGCACTAGAATGTCTGTGAGGAAAATTATCAAATCAAGAAGGGTATCTGGAGGTCACTAAGCCCCTCAGAAGACACGGGGTAATTGATACACAGAGGTGTTATTTTTCAACCTTTTGATCCATGGGAAAGCTTGAACAGAATTCATGAACAAAGAAATGCATTCATTCCTATTTTTTTATTTTCTTTCAAGTAAGTGTTTGACAAAATAGCAGTTCACAGTAATCTGAGAAGAGACATGTTTGCAAGTATACATACATTATATCTAAGAGTAATGTCTGCCTTCCTTCACTACCCACCCATAAAAGAAAAGATAGTCACCTTCTGTGTATCCCTTTGGTCTTAAACTGAGATGACGAAGACACAAATGGTCACAGTCATATACTTCAAATGGCTGCTGTCAGACATACACAGCATTCCTCCTCACCCATATATCCAAAAGTCATACATGTTTTGTGTACTAATCTGATGTCAGACTAGGAAAAAACTGAAACAACAAAAAGAGCACACTAATATATATCATTCTTTGGCTGTCAAGCACATATAACCATATGCCTCCTTTACCCTAGCCCCCAAAAATAACCACCTGCATATGTGGCTGATGTTTGATTGTAAGGAAAGCAAAACAATAATAATGAGCACAGTAACATATTTCGACTTGGTCTTCATAAACATTATACTCTTAGAGAAGCTATAATGACCTTCTGTGTACACCTTTGATGTTTGCAAGAAAGTAAACGAAATAATGACTACTCAATCCATATGTTACAGTGACATTCTGTGCACACCTTAGAGGTTTGTAAGTAAGGAAATTTAAAAATAGTAATGACCACATCATCAAAGTTCCTCAAGCAAGCTACAGTAAACATCTTTGTACACCTTTAGGCAGGCTGGTTTAGACTAAATGATGTTCAGGGCAGAAGACAATGCTATGCCTGTGCAAAAATACAATTTTATACCCTGGGTTGTGGAGGCTGCCAGGATCACAGAAGCTCTGAGGGTCTGATTTTTTTTTCTGTGATGCATTCTGTGCCATATATCTAAAAAATGCTACCTTGTTGAACTTGTCTTTTTTACTGCTGCCCAGAAGATTTATGCATGGCCACAGATAAAAATAAGTGATATTGTCTTTCACATGCACCCACACACACTCATTCATGCACACTGTCACTGCCCTGAATCTAGGTCTCTTACCAGCTATAGTGATTTTTAACACAAGCATGCACACATATTGACATTGGCCTTGACAATCCAGGCATTACATAATATACACACACGCGCACTTGCATGCACACACACACACACACACACACACACACACACACACACACACACACACACACACACACACACACACACACATGCACACATACACACACACACACACACACACATACACACACACACACACACACACACACACACACACACACACACACACACACACACACACACACACAATACGCTTACTTACAGGAAAGTTGGAGGAATGCCAATTCACCTTTGGCATATATTTGTGGTGTTGGAGGAAACCAGAACACATGGATAAAGCCAAACATGAGCATGTAAACCATGCAGATTCCACACACTTGCCACTACCAAGATATCAACAAGAGCTATATGCTGTGCGATGGCCACCTGACTCTTTGCACCACTGTGCCAATAATTACTTAATCTCACATACATCCTACTCCTGCCAAACTACCAAATATAGCCGCTTATCATGTGCAAAGTCGATGCTTGTGATGGAAGGTGAAAGCAGTTATGGCCAACGTATTATTCTTAAAGACAATGCACCCTCACACTTAAGAGGAAGCTATAGTAAAACTACTTTTACACTGATTTTAGCAAATATGTTCATTTTATTCTACTTCTGCCATGTCAGATCAGTGGCCACTGTTTCACTCATTAACACCTATGTGGTGTGGAATGTCACACCTCTAGCAGCCTAAGCACATCTTGCATTTCAGAGCATTTTCTGAAAAATAAACTTAAAAAGCATATGATAAACAAACATAAATAATTGTGAACAATAAAAGCTATTTAATGATCCTAGGTGACTTTAACTACCCAACCATAGACTGAAAGACCTATTCTCACCCAAACATGAATGCTCAGTGATTCATTGACTTAGCTGGTTGACACCCCTAAGAGAAGTAAAAATATCCTGGACCTGGTACTAACTAACATGAGTAGCCACTGTAGCACCCCTACAGTGTCATCTTCCTTGGTAAGATCTGGTAAAAAGCAATCACTTTCGAAGTCATCATCTCCCCTGACCCCTGACCCTTGCTAGTGTCAAGCAAAATGTTTTCCAAAGCTGACTACAACCTCCTGAGAGCAGGTATATTTAGCCTCACAACCACCATCCCTTCAGTTGGAACTAGCATTGATGTCCAAGCCTACAGCAAAAAACTATTAGACCACCTACATAGCTGCATGGACTCAGCAGTACCTGACAGGACCAAATCATCTTACCACAAGCAAAAGTAAACCTGTCTGGTGGACAGCAGCAATAAACAAACTCTATAATAAAAGGAAAAAAATTGCTGGCCAGGACCAAGAAGGAGCTGGTGCCAAGCTGGAAGCAATCTCTCTATTATCTAATCAAGCAAATAAGGTCACTAGTGAAATCCTCTAAGGCTAACTTCGAGTCCAAACTGGCCACATCCACTAAGGACAGTCACAAGGCTTTCATCAACAATCTCAGCAGTAACACCCAAATGTGTTTTAAACTGGTGGTCAAAAACACCACATACACAAATGCAGTAGACATAGCCAACCTGCTGGCAGACAGGTTCAGTGAAAATTTCACCTCCCTGTCCCCCATTAGTAAACCAGGACATCCCAGCACCTGCCCTCCTCATTACCAGGGGATGGTCTTTAATGCCCTCTCAAAGGCATAAAATACAGCATCCACCAACCCATGCAATTATAGGCCAGTCAGCCTAACTAGCCTGATCTGCAAGGCCATGCAAGGCATTATCATGGACCTTAGAAACAAGGACATTGGCAACCTCCAGACGCTTGACCCCACACAGTTTGGTTTTGTCAGAGGGAGATAATGCCTGTTAAACTTGGTTGACTTCTTTGAAACAGTCACCAAAGCCAGGAATAAGGGGAAGAAGGTTCTCACCACCTAACTTGACCAAGCTAAAGCCTTCAACACTATTCTCACTCAGGTATAATAGATACACTCTCCCAACTAGGCATAAACCCATATGTTACCAGATGGGCAACTAACTAGCTCACTGATAGAGCCTACTCAGTCAAAACAGGGGAAGCCACCTCTAGTAGTAGACTTGAAACAAGTGGCATGCCCCAAGGATCAGTCTTGGGGCCTCTACTGTTTGGGATATACTTTTCTGAGGTGCAAGCCAAAACAGTAGTTTGTGACTAACCAAGTTTGGAGATGACTGCAAGCTGGCCACTGCCTTAAATTCTCCTAGTGATGTGAGCATCCTCCAAGAGGGTCTTAACCAAATTAATCACTGATGCCAGAATCATGGCCTCAAACCGAATGCCAAGAAATGCATCA
This sequence comes from Protopterus annectens, assembly GCF_019279795.1. Classification (NCBI taxonomy): domain Eukaryota; kingdom Metazoa; phylum Chordata; order Ceratodontiformes; family Protopteridae; genus Protopterus; species Protopterus annectens. The sequence goes on from NC_056725.1 coordinate 405,255,650, forward strand.
TTATTGCTTTTGGGGGCTAGTTGACATGTTAATAATAATGTACTAAGCACTCAATGAGTTGTGAGGAACTTGGGCACCCAGGTTGATTGCAACCTGACTTTTGACCACCACATTGCCTCCATTGTCCAGAAGACTTTCTACATGGCCCACTTCATAAGTGAAGGGTATTTCATCCAGGAACAAGGAGGTTATAACATCCCCATACTCCTCCCTTATCAGACTCATTAGCAAGTACAATGCCCCCTTCGGCATGTACCTTGCAGAGAGCATGCAGCAGCTGGAGAGATCACAGAGGTTCCTGACTAGGAAAATACAGGATCTCAAACACCTGTCCTGTACAGATAGGATAAAAGCCCTGTCCCTCTACTCAGTCTCGTACAGACTGATCAGAGCTGACCTGTGTCTGGCATACAAGGCCATCTCAGACCCAGCCTTGATGGAGCTGCTGGATATCCATAAGTCAAACTCTACTCATGTAGCTCACACATGGCGTGAACCTGTTCTGTGGCAGTAATAGAATTTGTTGGCAAGATAGATTTGTATCCCAAAGACTCCCCCTTCTGTGGAATTGACTCCCTCTCCATGTCAAATAGAGTACCTCACTAGCCATCTTTAAGAGGAACCTGGATGACTGGATGGGAAACAAAAATACAGCCCTGGGATCCCATCTATGTCCCTCCTAGACATGAGGAAACAGCTGCTGACTTTGTGAGAACATGGGTGAAGTTCTTGGCTAGGATTGTAATGGCCACCAGACTGCACATCCTTAACATTAGACTAGTTGACCTCCTGGCCACTGGTTCATGCAGTAGCTGAAATTAAGGCTGAAATAATTTCTTCTTTACTCTAGTTAGCATGCACTAGTCATTTGGCTTCACACACCTTGGCCAACTGGTTCTTTGTCATCTTACCACAGTCCTCTGCTGACATCATTGCCTGCATTCCCTGGCTAAACTAAACCAACAAAAGTAAATAGAACTGTTGTAGAAATGAAACTCTGAATGTTTACCTTGTGGCTGTTGAGAATACACACACCTTCAGTGACAACTGTCCACAGGCTACTGAAGTTCAATTAACATTCCTCCACTGCCAACAATATGTGACTGGCCCTCTACCTCAGGCTAGTAATGAAGGAGCCTCATTCCTCACCACTGACACTGGTGAGAGATGGTCACTAAGAACAGAAATGGATTTACACAGTATTTTCAAATGTAGCTCTCTGCATCAAGCACCATTTCTCCCCAGATCACTCAAGGAACACACTTGAGACCTGGAACTGGACTCTCTGTCTCTCACCAGATCCCAAACAAGACTCACTTTAGAGCATTGTGTCCCAGTTCCAAGTAGCTAACACACCCACACTTGGGTGTTTGATTTTCACACACACAGACTCTCCTCTGAAGGGCCAGTACAGATTTACTAGCTGTACCCCCTTCTACCCAGACTATAAGGTAACCAAGCTGATACCAGTCAACTACTGTCAGGCTCTTATAAGGGTATCCAATTATACTGAGTAAAATTAATAATAATATAAATGGTATAGTGTAGCCAAACCAACCAGGCTTTTCAGAGTGGACATGGTATCATTAAAATAAGCCCAAGTACTCTCAAGGTATTAAAATATTCTCTAAATAAACAGCCACAATGAAAGGTATACACATATTTAATAATAAATAATAAAATAGAAAATATGAGAATACTAAATATCTAAGTACAATAAACACCAGAGTTTCAATCTCAGGAGAAATAAAAATAACACAGTTGGACAGATTCAAACAGATACAGAAAAACAATACCTAAATAATCTCACTGTATTTCTTGACTGTCTAAAGAATAACTGTTCCCTATCTAACTTAGTTAATATAGCAAGCCAAGATTAATGCTGAGATGCTTACTTTCACAAGGCAAGGAGATGAACTTCCAACTTCTAACCGAGTGTCTGTGATAACTGACATAGATCTTTATATCAAGTTCCAAAGAAAACAAAATGAAGCAAGCTGCTGTGTATGTTCCATCCTCTCAGTCCTGTTTATAGAAGGACATCACATTTCATTACCTGACTCTGGTATAGTACATTCTCAGAGCTTTGCTAAGATCTGTTACCGTATCTGAAAGCTATCGAACAATTTCAAGAAATTCTACTCTTCCCTTTCAGAATTCTTTGTTTAAACATAAACATTTAATCAGTTATAATAACACTGTTGATACATTTTTAACATAAGCATCTGTACAAGTCAGTGTGATAGTCAAATGATGCAAAATTATTTTCAAAACTCCAGCTAGCTATGCTGGCATATGTTACACATGCACTGCCCTATTCTCCCTGTTACAGATAGCAATATCTCATATCATCATGCAATCAATCAATCTAAAAGTTTTGGAGAATTTAAAACTACTTGGCCAGGCCCTTATGTGCTTTTCACATTATTTCACTTTTCAGCTGCAACATTTATAATGCATTTCATCTTCATATTGTGAGGAACATTGTGTTGTAGTTGAATATGCTGCTCCTTTTCATCTTTTTAGAGAAAAAAAACTAAAAGATTACCTTTGGAGATGTGTTTGATCACTCTTGGTTAGTGGCTTTTCCCAGAATTAAAAAATATTCAATTCCTAACAATTTGCACAGTAACAAATCCATTAAAATGATATGCTTATACAGCAGAGGGTGAATTATGGTATGTGGTAATTAAAAATGCCATGCATTTGTTCTAGGTTTATTCTGTCTGCTGTCCTCATTACTACTTAAATGTGAAAGCCCATGACCCACAACAACACTATTTGATCCACTAACTGTAGTAATTCAGCTCTGGAACATTGTTGTATATTTATGGCCACTGTGACCCTGACATTCACTTTTTGTCTATTTTATACCACATAACGTTACACTTCAAGCAACCTAAGAGAGGAGATGTGATCTCATCTTTTCCTTTGATTCATTGTTACACTGCTGTGGTCTGCGTAACAACTGCTTGTAAAGCATCAGTTATTTTTCATAACAGGGTGTAACAAAGCAAGCAGATTTAACAGAAAAGCTCATACAGTTTACTCTTCTCAGATGTTTTACAGTCATTGTTTTTCAGCATTAAAATGTGGTGGTTTAAGGTTTTCCTCAGCTATATGTGTGTTTTTGTGCATTGTTTGTTGGTTTACTGGTTGTTATTGCAAGCAGGAAGTTTCACTGTGGTTTGTGGTCTTTGTTTCGGCACCACGGCAGCTGGAGGGGAAGATACCAATGTTCATTATGAAGGGGATGTATTTTTCATTTAAGTCAGCACAGGAGATTTAACCTAGTTTGTGGAGCTGCTCACCCAGATGATTCACTCTCAGAGTACCCAAGTTAGAAATACATCTGAGTTATTTTCCTGGAATCCAGGTGCAGTTCTTTAATCAAAATGGTGCCTCTAACTCAGAAACATCCAACCAGTGAATGGTTGGAGCTACAAAAAGCATTTCTGGGTTTCTGAATAATGCACCACATTTTCCTAATGGTGGTACAACTTTGATGGATTTTTCTCAACCTGTGTCTTCAAGATTGAGTTTTAATCTTAACAATTGGCTTGGGAATGATGTTATTTAGATTTCTACCCCAGAATCAGTGGGTTTATTGTTCCAGGATGCAGTGGCACCTTTTCAGGTAAAACTGCTGAGATATCATACTTTAATCATTGAAAACTCATACTTAAGATAATGTATAAAGGTCAGGATGGTCCCTAAGGGTGTGTGGCTCTACAAATTTCCTAGTAATGTGATAAAAGGAAGTTTGTTTCATCATGAATTAATTAAACTTTTTGATGGGTTTGATTTTGAGTTAATGAAGTGTCTTATTAAGAACAATGACAGGAGTATGGCAACTTTACTGGAGAAAATTACAGAACTAAATAATCACATTACTAAACACCTTGTTGACTCTGCTAATGAGGAATTGTATTTTAATGTTTTAAGGACATTACTTCCAATGTAATGACTTGGTTAAGCATAAAATGAATAAAATGCAAAGGGACTTAAATGAATACAAGGATGGTAAAGCATATCCCTTACCGAGAGGAAGGGGTTTGAATAGTGAGACTGACAATAGGGGCACACAGTCTAATGAAATACCGGAGGGTGATGTCACTGAACAAGGACATTTGTAAGGTTTGACCTCCACACCTTTAAAAGCTCCCCCTTAAAGGTATTCCAAGTACATAGCACAAAACTACAATCAGAGATTTTCTTATCCATGGAACAGTTGAAGTACATGGGGTAAGAGAGAAAGGGAAGGGGAGAACCAGAAATTGAATGAAGGTTGGTATTCATTGATTGTATCCCATCAAGGGATCATGTTCACATACAAAAAGTTTAATATTTTAATTACACTGATTTGACTGTTGATGAAATATATTTTGGATTATTTATGAAAGGCTTTCAGTTTTTTTCCCTCTCAGTTTTTTGATTTGCCCAACATGCTTTTAGATGTAAAACTGTTTGCTAGGAGACTGAATTTGGTTAATATTTTCTCTGGCAAGCTTATTTCAATCCCAAAAAAATGCATTTAAGAAGAAAAGTACTTAAAAACAAGCCCTCCATTTAAGGTTACAGGTTTTTAAGGAATTGGTTCAGAGAGACATTAGAAAATTGCATAAGCAAATTGAGGTGGTTTAACTTAACCAAATCTGAAAAAGCTTATTGCATGACTTTTTCAACAATCCCTCTTATAGAATCATGAAACCTGAAGGGGGGCATGTTATTATGGACAGTATTGATTACAAGGCCCAGATGCACAATGTTTTGGATAATGATGTTAAATATTTCATTGCATCCATGACTGATAGGTAATTTTTTGACTTCCTGATGGTTAAACAAAGTTGTGTCCCCATAGTGTTTGTACTACCCAAGGTTCATGAATGCATTCACGACCCCCCACTAAGGCTCATTGTCTCAGAAATGGGTTCCAAGACTCAAACCCTAGCCATTTATGTTGACAAGAAATAGTGGCCATGGTGGATAGTATTCTACACAATTCTAGGGACTCCTGGGAATTTCTTAGGAGTGTTAAACCTGCATTTTTTCAGGATGGTGTTATTTTTTTTACGAGTGACATTGTGAGTTTATTTTCTAGTATTCCACACAGGACTGGCCTTGAGTGATTAGGGGAGCTTATATTAAAAAATCTGGATTTGACTAGTTCAGACATTTTATTAGTGGAGCAATTGATGGAAATAATTCTGGGTAACAAGTTTATGTTTTTAATGGGGAATTATATAAACAAGTTAAAGGCATTGTTATTTGTTATAGGAGCAGGTTGTGCTCCTGTTTATGTAAACTTAGTGTTATACTTTTGGGAGAAGAATTTTGATTTGAACTCAACCTTTGCTTCACAGTGGCATATATACACTCATTTCCTGGATGATATTTGCATCATGTGAAAGGGCATTGAGCAAGAATTAATATTGTTTCTTGATTATATTGGAAATGCCACCTCTTTTTTTTTAAATTTACCCATTCTTATTCTCAGAAGGAGGTGAGTTATTTAGATGTATTGCTGTATAAGGATAGGGAGCAAGATGGATTCCATTCCAAAATACACAGAAAGGATACTTTTCAAATTGTTACCTCCACTACTTAAGCGAATATTCTTTCCAGCAGAAAAAGCAGCCTGGATGACCTCAGATTATAATGAGTTTTTACAACAGGTCAATTTTACCAGAAATTTATTTTTGGAAATGGATTATCCCCTTGAACTTGTTGATGGTATTCAGCAAGAATTAGTTTGTGAGTTGAGTAACAGATCAATTTTTGGGCAGGCAATAGATACAACCAGATTAGATTCTATACGTGTTCCTGAGTTTGATCCTGACAATGTTATTGTTTACTCATACAATCCATATTTTAAAGATATTGAAATCATCATTAAAAGCATTGGGAGGTTTGGAAATGCTTCCAGGTTTTAAGGCGAGTCTACCCACTGCTCCCAGTTTTGTCAAAAGCAGAAATAGAAACATTAAAGAGTGTTTTAGAAAAGCCTAACAAGACTGGATGCGGTAGTAATAATTTGAAGAGGTTAAGTACTTTCAAATGTGGGGCTTGTAAGCAATGTATCTTTCTTAGTAATGAGGGACAGTTTTATTTGGAAGCCAGACTATTTTGGATCGACCCCACAGACATTTTAATTGCAATAGTAAGGGGGTGATGTACTTGGTCCAATGCCAGAGCTCCACTAAGTTTTACATAGGTAAAACTGAAAGAGATCTCAAAAATGTATATATGAGCACATTTATGATGTTGAGCATTGGAATAACAATGATGCCCTGTACAGACATTCTAGGATATGTGTTCAGACTAAATTCTCCTTTTATGTACTTGAAAATGTAATTCCCAGCCCCTTGGGAGAGTCTTGGAAAAGATTAGAATACAGAGAATTAATGTGGCAGCTCAGACTAGATGCAGGCACAACCCTAGGTATGAACAACAATATTTCTATTGCCAGTGTCCTGAAAATGTTTGTAAATGATAAAATATGAGTATCACACATTTCTACACATATTTTATACATTTAATTTTATATATATTTATTTTAAAATATTTCAATATATTTTTGCACATTTTCATATATTATTGTTTTTAGATACATTTACAAAAATGTATAATTTTTTATATACAGTTTTTTATGGAATATTATACGTAACCTTTTGTACGTCCTATTTAATTCACTACTCTGATCAGGGATTCTGTTTCCTTAAATATGTTTTTAGTAAGCTTCTTAACTTAAGGCTTTATTTAACTAGCTTACTAATTGATAAGCTCACTGGAATGGTTGCTTTGAAATTGTGAGAGTATAAATGTTTGGTCTGTTTTTAACCATTACTCTGATGAAGTTTTATATTTTATAGAGGAAAGTGGTGAACATGTTTATACAGTCATTATTTTTTGACATTAAAATTTGTGTTTTTCTGTGTGTGCTTTTGCTCGCTGTTTGTTGGTTACAACTGATTGTTACGAGCAGGAAGTTTCATTGTGGCTTGTGGTCTCATCTGAGATGTCCTCAGAACATTTATAGCTCCTATTCTCATCTTGTGTAACACATTGCAATTTTTTTCCCCAACAGATGTGAATGTGTGTGTGTGTGTGTGTGTGTGTGTGTGTGTGTGTGTGTGTGTGTGTGTGTGTGTGTGTGTGTGTGTGTGTGTCTGTCTATGATTCTTTTCTTTGTCTGTGTCTGTGTTTCCTGATAAGATTGAAGTATGTTGCATCAGTGTTTTACATGCTAATATTTCTATCTCTTTCTCTCCCTCTCACATCCACATTTTGCTTTTCTGCACTTTGGGCAATGTGTGCTCTCCAGAACTTGTTTCTGTAGTGGTTACAGGTTTTATGGGGTAATATTTCTATAACTACAAAATATTATTAAAGTTCAGTATATATAGCATTCAAGTAATTTTCTGTTTTAACATGCTTCACTATGTGTCTTTTAAGTCTTAAATAAATCTTACATCTCTATGCTTGCCTTAGAAATGTTGCTCTCTCAATGTTAAGAACTGGTATTTTAAGAAACATCATCTTCACAGAACTGACATCTGAATACCATAAAAGGTTTAAAAATAAAACAATAGTATGACCTTTCAAAAATGGCACACGTAAGCAAAACAATTAAAAATAATGATAGCATTTTCACAGTAATGTCCGGATTTATATTTTCCATTGACTCTGTAGAGTAAGGTCAGGATTTGTATTGTCTTCACTTGAACCTGTCTGACAAGTAATTGGATAGCAACGCAAGCTGTAGTATGAAAAGTTACTGCCTCACAGCTCTTGTTTTTTAGATTTGATAACTGCCTGGAGTGTCTTCTTCAATGTGGAATCAGCAAGACCTTCCTGCGCCCACATAGGTTTTCTTTGCATGCATTGATTTCTTTATACATCTCAAAGATATAACATCAGGTGCAGCATATAAATAAGTATATTTATGCAGCATAGAACAGACTAGCATACTGTTCAGGACGGGTTATCTTTGCAACATCTCCATTGATTTTTAAGCAGTCTCCAGTTCCATAATGATCATGACAAGGATTAAATGGGTATTATTGCTTGAAAAATGTTTTCTAAAATGTTAAAATATTAAAATTTTCACAATCGAGCATTTTTTTTTTGAGGGATTGAAATGTATAAAAGGAGCCCAAAGCTGCTTTCTTTAGTAACAACAGGTAAATAGAAACCAGCTGTAAGAGAACAACAAACAAAGCTACACAACAAATAAAAAAGTATTTAGAAGTAAAATGAAGTTGGAGGTTGCAGGAGCAAAACAGGTCCAAAAAATGAAGAGTATCTCAAGACCAACTATGTAAAAAAATGAGTATTTATTTAAAGATGAGCGCTTTCACTGTTAACACAGCGTCTTCAGATCTAAGTTAAAATAAATAAAAACTTAAAATGGTTCTTTTATATGATCACCTCTAGTGGTCAAACAAGTAATTGCAATGAAGAAAACATAAACTGATTCTTTTGTGTTGATCACCTCTAGTGGTTAAACAAGTAATTACAATGAGGATACATATAATGAATGAATAACAAGTTGGATATACATCATAAAATCACAAATCAAATAGATGTTAAATGCTCAAACAATGCCTGTCCTGAAAATACAGGAAATCCCAGTCAACTACATTTCCAAATGAAATGACATGAAAAATATATATAACCTACATAAAAAATATCATGAATAAAAGTGTGTGTTGAAGGGGGGGGAGCTAAATTCTCTAGTGGTCAAACAAGTGATTACAATGAAAAGAACATAAACTGGTTCTATTGTATGATCACCTCTAGTGGTCAAACAAGTAAATACAATAAGAATGCATGTAATGAATAACCAGTTGAATATACAAAATATATATCCTGAAATCGCAAATCAAATGAATATTAAATGCTCAAACAATGCCTATCCTAAGGATGCAAAAAATATAGTCAACTACATTTCAAATGAAATGACATGAAAAATAGCGAACCTATGTGAGAAATGTCATAAATGAAAGTGAGTAATGAAGGGGGGGGGGAGAAAAATGAGGTAAAATACTAGTACAGATGTCACTTGGAGAAAGCAGATACAATCTATTTAATATTCCTACATGTTCTTAGTCTCGGTTTTATCGAGGCTCTATCATTGAGGCCAGATCCTTTATCTGCCCTAAGCCGAACTATCCAGTCACATTCCTTATTCTCTGTATGCGTCCTAATATCACCGCCTCTTATTGCTGGAACTATAGTTTCAAGTACTCTAAAACAAAAACAGTGCGATCTTTCTGCAAGATTGACGTGTTTCACTAGGGCATTATAAGGTGAACCCTTCCTTATGTGATAGATATGTTCCCTCATTCTGTCCCTTAATGATCGGTTGGTTTTCCCAACATAAAAGTGGGAGCAGATCTGACAGGTGGCCAAATATACCACATTAGTGGTCATGCAGTCAGCCTCCACATTTATTTCATAAGTGACAAGCATATCAGGATGTAAAAAGTTGCTGTCTTCATTAATAAATTGACAGAAATTACATCTACTACATGGTTTAGTATGTCCTGCTACTTTGTTTACTGTTCCATACTTAGGATAGCATAACATCTTTTTAAGATTGTTCTTATTCTTGTACAAAAAACTGGGAGTTTCACCAACTATGACTCTTAATTTAGGATCAACATGCATGATGGACCAATATTTATTGATGATATCTCTAATCTCATTATTATCTGATGAATAATATGTTGAAAACTTAACATGAGATGACATGTGCTCCCTATTCACCTGGGTGTTGGAACTGTGACGTCCAAAATATGGTGTAGCTATGGTGTTACGTAGTCCTAAGGCTTGTTCCAGAGAAGGATCAATTTCATTAATATTGTATCCTCTCTGCAAAAGTCTACTTTTAAGGTCACCTAGTTCAGATACAAAGCCTGCCTCCAAAGGATTTAGCCTTGATGCTCTAATGGCCTGACCTACCATAACATTCCTGAATACAAAAGGAGGGTGCATACTCGATCTCATGAGCAGGGTATTAACATGACATGGTTTCCTGTACATTCCTGTATTAATAAGACCATTTGGAAGTTTTTCAATATACAAATCCAGGAATTCAATTCTGTTATATGAAAACTGCATTGTAAATTTGAGACAATCAATTAGATTATTCATGATAGTGTGCATCAATTGAAGTTGTTCTAAAGTGCCATTCCATATCACAAACACATCATCGACAAAACGTCAATAGAACTTAACGTGTTCTTTAAATAATGTCTCACAGAACAAGATATGCTGTTCCCAATGTGCAAGAAACATGTTGGCATAGCTATTGGCACAGGAAGTGCCCATAGCTACACCATCTACCTGTTTGTATATGATGTCATTGAAAACAAAAAATTGTTTTCCAATACTAGTTCCAGGAAGTGTACCAATAAATCAATCTTCACTATGTCGTACTCACTATGTTCCTTAAGATATTCAGAAATAAACGTAAGTCCTAAGGTGTTTGGAATGACCGTAAAGAGTGATTGTATATCAAGGGTCATGAACATATATTCATCAGTGATGCCATTACAGTTGAAACAATCATATAGTTCTATTAAGAACTGTTTTGAGTCCCTCAATACAAACTTATTCTTGTTCAGTACTTGCCTCAGATGTTTCTCTATATATACAGAGATATACTCAGTGACCCATCCACGGCCAGAGACAATTGGTCTCATGGGTGGGTCACTGGCATTCTTATGTAATTTCGGCAGGCCATGTATGACTGGAATCAAGGGTGTTTTCACTAGAAGGTATTCATATAAATCACGATCAATCAAACCACTCTTATGAATGTCTGATAGGATGTTATGTACATATAAAATGACTTCTTTTACTGCTGATAACACAGTCTCTTTATAAAATTTATCATGCAGCATACTTGACATAGAATCATAGTAGTGTAGGGTATTCATCACTACAATACAACCACCTTTATCAGCAGGTCTAATAATGATTCTATGGTCCTGTTGTAGTCTCTTAAGACTCTGCCTCTCTTGGTATGTTAAATTATCATATTTTCTTAAAATCCTACCTGATTTGGTTTGATTGTAATAGTTGTATATCTCATCTTCTGTGAGCCTAAAATAGGCTTCAACAAGTGGATGATGTACAGGTGTATACTCACTTAATTTTTTAAACACTAATGCATCCTTTGAATATGCTGTAGTATCAGAACCTCCAAAATGGAGTTTCAGCATTACATTCCTGCAATAAAGTTTCAAGTCAATAATTGTATCTGTTAACTTACTGTGTGTTTTGGGTATAAAGCTAAGCCCTTTTCTCAATAAGTTGAAATCATCTTGTGAGAGTGCAACATCAGATAGATTGTGTACTATGTTTTGTCTGTTCTGTTCCACATCTTTTTCAAAGTGCGGTTCTGTTGAAACTCCCATGAGAGTTTCCTTTTCTGCCTGCCACGACTCATAGACCTTGCCCTTCTCGGGTCTTTCTCCAGTCAAATTGGCAGGGGAAAAGACACCTGTGGATTGGCATCCAGACTAACATCCCCCACATTCTTCCTAACTTTAGATCTAACCACAGAATCAGTAAGTAGGCAAGGTTTATCCTTTACAATCTTGACTGCAGGATATAAATTATTGGTCTCACTTACACTCGGATGTATGATATGGATGACATCCACTGAGTCAGTGGTAGAGCATATTGCATTGTCAGAGTCTGTATTTTTCCTGTCACTATTGTCATTCGGCCTGATATCTAATATTCCAATATGTTCCGGCCGATCATTCTGAGCAGGGAATGTGATAATCACCTCCCCATTAGATTGAGCCTCATTTACAGAATCTTTAGAAATACACTTATTCAGGCCATTCAACACAATAGGACATGCATTGGTGTTACAAAACTGTTGCCTATGCAAAGGAGTATACAAATTATTACCATCTAGTCTATGTCTCATACCATTTCTAGAATTAATGTCCACGCCAATATTGCTATTGGTATTGGCACTGTTCACACCAGCTTTACTGTTAGTATTTGTACCGTTCAAATCATTTTGTCCATATCTGGGCCAAGTAAAGATATGGCCCAGTCTAAAATCTTTAAAGTCTCTGATTATTTTGTTCTTTTTATGTTGGAAAAGCTTGCGTTCAAAGGCATGAACGCTATCTAATAAATTCTCAATAAGTGGGTCTACAATACCAGCTGTAAAGTCTTGAAAAAGTACCTGCTGTTTACCATTAATGTCTTCAAAGTGCAGCCTCTTCCGGTTTAAAAAAATCCACCAACAATTGCAGATATTCATAGCTGAAATCAATATTCAATTTCTGCCATGCTGTGAGTAGGTCCAGATAGTCCTTACCCTGGCTAGGCTTGTTGAAAACCCTCAGACCTCGTGGAATTATGTTGTTGTCTATACAAAACTGAAAATGCAGGCACTGTACCTGTAAGCGCTTCAGTTTCAAAAAACTTTTCTCCATTCCATCAAACAGTTCATACAACCTCTTTGTATCTGTTGTATTACCATCGATGTCATCACTGGTCGCCAGACAGTCAGAGGTCCAAGGGGCTGTCACTGTACCAGCTAAATACTGCCGCATCCCTTTTTGCAAATCTTCATTAACCATGTGAATATTCCGCTGGTGTTCACCTCGCGGTATATAATCCAATTCGATATCTGCCATGATAGAGGCTTTATGGAACTGCTCCGGTCGTCAGTATTTACTTGTTTGACCACTAGAGGTGATCATACAATAGAACCAGTTTATGTTCTTTTCATTGTAATCACTTGTTTGACCACTAGAGAATTTAGCTCCCCCCCCCCCCCTTCAACACACACTTTTATTCATGATATTTTTTATGTAGGTTATATATATTTTTCATGTCATTTCATTTGGAAATGTAGTTGACTGGGATTTCCTGTATTTTCAGGACAGGCATTGTTTGAGCATTTAACATCTATTTGATTTGTGATTTTATGATGTATATCCAACTTGTTATTCATTCATTATATGTATCCTCATTGTAATTACTTGTTTAACCACTAGAGGTGATCAACACAAAAGAATCAGTTTATGTTTTCTTCATTGTAATTACTTGTTTGACCACTAGAGGTGATCATATAAAAGAACCATTTTAAGTTTTTATTTATTTTAACTTAGACCTGAAGAAGCTGTGTTAACAGTGAAAGCGCTCATCTTTAAATAAATACTCATTTTTTTACATAGTTGGTCTTGAGATACTCTTCATTTTTTGGACCTGTTTTGCTCCTGCAACCTCCAACTTCATTTTACTTCTAAGTGCTTTTAAACTGGGTGACAGTCAGCATTCATCTGGTGTATTCAGAGGTGTGCTGTTTTAAATAAAAAAGTATAACTTACAATTTCATGCATCTCTTAACAAGTACCAAATGATTCATCAAAAATGCATGAAATAGTGATTAGAAGTCTCAAAGGAATTTTCACTTGATCTAGTAGAGTTGCCTTTGGAAATTAAATAAGCCGGTTAGACCGTGGTGGTGCAGCGGTTAGCATTGTCACCTCACAGCAAAAAGTTCTCCAGTTCGATTCTTGGCTGGAGTGCCTTCTGTGTGGAGTCTGCATGTCCTCCCCGAGGTTGAGTGACGTTTAAAGACATGCAGGTAGGAGCGCGCATGAATGGGTGTGCCTTTGTTGAAGGCTGGGTGTCAGGCTGGCACCTCGGCACCAAAAAAATCCACTGCCAATCATTAGCAGACTGGAGTTCCTCTGTGGTTACCCCTCTCCAGGAAAAGCCAAAAGACATGCAGAAAGCTTTCTGAACTATTATGGAGACTTGATGGTCAAACGATAAGTAATTAATAAAAGGATTGCCTATATCCCTTACCGTGGTATCTGGCTGGAGGAGTGTGTCGCCTAAACGCTGTGTGAAAATATTTTGTTTACCAAAATGAACCATGCTACATATTTTTGAATTTAATTTGAAAACATTGTCCTTGAACCATTTGGTAACCTGGTCTGAACCATGCTAGAGCAGTTGTGAGTCAGATGGAGAATGAATAGCAGCACTCAGTTTAGACTCATTTACAAATTTAGATAACCATTGACTAGGACTGTTGGCATGAATATATGAAAATAGATGCCAAATAAAAGATAGTCCAAGATTGACTTATAATACACCACTGGTAACTTTTTTGCTTTCATAAGTAGCACCTGCAACTCTATCCACATGGGTTCTGTTCAACAATTAGTTAGCCATGCATTGTATAACATAAGGATTTATATTAAGATTTATAATATTGTCAATACTGATGCATGAGGAATTATATCAAAGGCCTTGGCCAGGCACAGATATGATGTATGTACTACATAACTATCATGAACTGCTTTACTTACTTTTGCAAAGAAATTCAGGAATTACATATGTAGGACCTTCCTTTGATAAAGCTGAATTGATAAAGGTCCAGGGTTAAAAATTTTCAATCTCCATATTAATGAAGACTGAGAAAATATGCTGCATGGCTTTACTTTTGAGGGTCATGAGACTAATAGGTGTATTGTTTCCATGGTCAGTGGTTGGGCTACCATTTATGCAATGGCATTAAAATGGCTGTTTTACAGACTTCACAAATGTAAGTAATTGCGAGATTTACTGCGGTGGTGGTGCTGTGGTAGCATTGTCGCCTCACAGTAAGACGTTGTCCTGTTCGATTCTCAGCTAAAGCGTCTTCTGTGTGGAGACATGCGTGAATGGGCATTCCTTCATTGAAGGTTGTGCGTCAGAGCTGGCAACTCGGCACGTAAAAATCTACTGCCAATCATTAGCGGACAGGAGTTCTGCTGTGGCAACCTGTAAAGCCGAAAGAGAGTACAAAAGTTAAGTAGGGTTTCAGATCGGTCCTATTTGACACTGGCAAACAGGCAACCTGGTATAGTATCAGGGCCCAAGAGGGCTAAGAGAACTTGTTTCATAGTAATTAAAGGGGTTACAGGGATTGCAGAACTATAACTGTGGGTGGAGTAAAATTTGCACTAAATTTGTCAGCTAGGATTTTGGACATTACCTTTGGGTCAGAGTGTGCAGTATTATGGTGGACTAGCTTTGAATATTTTTGAGTGGTAGATTTTTAACTTCCTTACATAAGAAATGAAATATCTGTAGCTTTTTGTGGCTATTTTAAGTTCACACTCAGCTTTGAGCTTCTTAATCATTTCCTTAACTCTTTACTACATTGCTTAGTGTACTCTTAAGGGAAGTACAATTAGACCTCTTAAATTATTATACAATTTATTTCTCTTGTTGTATAATTTATTTATATGGGTATTCCAGTATAGGAATTTGGTTTTAAATTTCCCATCATATCCGATGTGGATAGAGAATGCTTTATCAATGCAAATATTTAAGTGGGAGAAGACGTCAGAGGCATACGTAGGAGCTTTAACAATGAAATCCAGTGAGGAGGATTACAGTGCCACTTATTTAGGCCATCAAATAATTGAAAAAAGGTTTGCATATGAGGAGTGCCAAAGCACAGAGACACAAAAGTACTTACAGGGGAAATACCACAAGAAACAATGACTAATTTATGGTGTGATATATCAAGATAAGATGATACATATGGAAATGTGCAAGAAGTGGCCATATTTATGAGGGCTATGTCAAGGATATTGGAGCTCAGAGCAGGATGGTTAGCTATTTGTATAAGAGTCTTAGCATTTATGAAGTCAAGGAAGCAATACCAGGCATAATAACCATTGACTCTGTAGGTCAGTCAGTTTAGTGATGGATTGTTCAAGTCCCTAATAGAAAGGTGATGGGTTTGATGGGGATTTCAGCTAATGTGCTAAGCTAGCTATCTTGCTAAGAACAGGACATTGAGAGTGTTCTATAACTAGCTAAGAAGTTGTAAATAGTCTTGGTTATGGTCATTTGGACATTTAGAAATTCAAATGTAGTACCCTAGGAATATGTCACAACGTGATGATATCTCTGACAAATCCTGATACTTCCCCACAATTGCTTGGGGGTTTGAAGATGTGATAGGCACTGTATCCAGGAATAGAGGGACAGCTCTCATCTCTCCAAAGCTATGTCTCTGTAATTACACATATATGTATGTGTTCAGATTGGAAGAATGCCTTAAGTTTAAACATTTATTAAGACTCCTGGTATTTAATAAAGTCACATCGATGTGTTCCAAATTAGAATGTATTAGGTTTTAAAGTCTGTCAGAGGGATTCTGCCAAAAAAAAAAACATTATGGGGGCAGCAAAGGGTTTAGCTAGAATGCCATAATATGAAAGCCAAGCTGACACATACTGGATGCCTTGGAATGAAACCGCTACATAGCCAATTATTAAGGCCAATTATTTTGTCTTTTATTCTCAGCATCATTCTGGGATACAGAAAAATACCACTAAAGACTAGAGAATAATGCATAACAAGCTGAATCATATCCTCCTGCATATCCCTCTGGATAGAGTAATTAGAGTCATTTACCCCCCCCCCCCCCCATGTAGACCAATAACAGGTTATAGCTAAGAGACCTTGTTAGAGCCTGGCTCCACAGAGAGACAGCTGTTACCTTGGTCTTAACTAGTCTAGTGAGGGTGATGTCAGTAAGTCTGACAATAGAGTTGCCCATTACTAAAATGTTACCATGGTAAGATGTAATTGCAGTAGGTGGTGACCCTAAGAGGTGCATGTAATGACTGGTGGTGTAAAGGTTGAATGTGTTTATGTTGCTATGTGAACTAATGTTTGAAGAGTTTTGTTTATGTTGCTATGTGAACCAATGTCTGAAGAGTCTTTAACGGCTTAGGCAGTGTTTACCTAACGACCTCAGCATAACCTAGTTTATTGGAAGTGCTGTTTGCTGGGTTGTGCTTTCTGAATTTGTTATGAAGTGAAAGTATCTTCAAAGCTAAGTAAATACTTGCACTTCCCACGTACCGAATCATTATAAGGTATCAACATGGAGTGTTTAACAAGCACAAGTCGGTTCTTCACTGCCACAAAATATTGAGAGCTATATGGCTGGCAACAGAAAGAGTAAAAGCTGACCGAGTGTCTGTATTAGCCAAAGTAGATAAAGGGGTATAACAAAACATAAAAGGTTAATAATTTACTCTTGCTATAAGACAGAAAATGATAATTGTACAAGAAATAAGTGATAACGTAGAATATGGCTAAAGGATAAAAGAATATGAGTTGGGACTATGGTAGTATTCTCAACTACAGAGAAAGAAATGTAAAAGTACCAGAAATATGTAAGATCAATACGGTAACAAGTAACAAGTGACAAATTTAAACCATGTAGTTTACCCAGCAGGCTGATGTGATCTCTACCTAACTAGTAAAAGCAATGTGTGATGTTTAGTCTAATCTAATGGATCTGGGTGATGCAATTTATATAGCTAAAGTTAATCTAAATAAGTAATTTCAAGGGCAGTAACTGTAAAGTATATAGTTTTAGTGTAGTATCCGTAAAGCAGTCAGACAAGTAATAAAAGTATATCACAGAGGTAAACCTGTTCATTATAGCACTGTACTGTAAAATAACAGCTTTAAATGCCAAAAAACTAGAATTATTAATAACAAGCACAAATGCAGCAACACCAGTGATCAATAAGTGCAATCAATTATTGAGATAGCATGTTAATTTGTTTTTCTATAAACCTAGTATCAGTGACAGGCATCACTGCAGTATTATATTAGAAGCTGCCAGTAGTGATCAACAGTACCAACGCAACAAGGTGCAAATGTAGAATATTAGTTATATTTAACACAACTACCATCAGCAAAACAAAAATGCACAGCAGTATAATACCAAGGAACAAAAGTGCAATGTTGTTTAAACTCAATAACACAACAGTCAGTAGAAGAAAAATGCAATGTGTCCATACGAACTGCAGTCAGTAAGTTAAGCTAAAAAAATAAACAATGATTTCACTGCATGAAACAAGGCAGCAGTAAAATCAATCACAATAGTTTAACTAGGCTGCAATAAAGAAGGCACTGAAATGTATATTTCCACAGTCTGGTTCCCCCAATGTCTCTGATGGACAGAGGTTGACAGTAAGTAAATCCCTAACTAACATAACCCCTCTTACATAACCTTTCGCTACCTCTTTACTAATATATCCCACCATACAGGCATCTAAGGAAGTCCAGGACAAAACTGGGTCAGGTTGGACGGCTAGGCATGTAAACAACCTGATGGTCATTAGTCTAGTATAAACCTATGAACCTATAAAAGTATATCATATGCAACAAGGATGAAGGATTGCCTTACCTGTTGTAGACTAAGTTCTAGTTGGATGCCTTATAGGACATAAACTGTTTTGTGCTGCTGGACAAGCACAGCAGTGAGATAACAAAGCAAACCTTTTGCTATTTAAAGTTTGTTGAGCTCCACCATTGTAGAAGACAGTTAGTCAAAAATACAGTTAATGCCCCTGCAGAAACTGGCTAGTCAAAATTAAGCACTCTAATCCCTCACTGGAAACCAAGTTCAGGTAGCTGTCATATGGAAACCTCTGTTCTCGGGTCTACTTTAGATACACGAAAACGCAATCTGTCGAACGCTCATATGAGCGAATAATCATGACATTGGAAGTGGCATTTTGGGATTGCAGTACAGTGAAGAGTGGGATATTTGCCCTTTCCTCACTGTAGTGCGACCACAGAGTAGAAATATATATTTAGTGGGGGGGGGGGGGTGCAGCCCCCCCACAATACAAATTTTGAAGTTATGATTATTCACTCAAATGAGCGTTCAACAGATTGCATTTCTGTTTATGTGACATAGACCCCTGTTCTCACCAAGTTTAGAATACTGCAGACCCAGTTCAAGGCATCAGTAGTATCATAGGGGTCTATATCAGTTCATCGAAATGTCTGAAGTTCGAACACCATATGTTCGAACTTCAAACCACGAACTGCAAAAACATCAAAGTCTTAAAACAGCAATTTTTTTTCCAGGGAAAAAAATCTCTGTTCCAAGAAGCACACACGCAAGACAAACACACCAAAACAACATCAATCCACACACATACACTCAAAATCCTACATCTAACCCTACACTAAACTGTACATACTCTACTACCTATCCACTTACCTTAACCCTAACCCTAAGGTCCGTCACTATCGCACACTCACCTGACCCGCACCCTAACCCTAACTCACCTATCCCACCCTAACCCTAACATCCACACAATCGCACACTTACCTGAACCCGACCCGTAACTTCCCACCACAGTCCTGATACTTGCAAAGCCACAGAAATGTCCCACCGAATGCTTTCCCTGGGAAAGAATTCGGTGGGCCACGGCTTCGCAATTACCAGTGTTCGAACTTTACAGTTTGAACATCTGGTATTCGATATTCAGCCATTTCGACTGACTGATATAAACCCTATCATAGTACCATAGTAGAATACTAGGCTATTGAACCAAAAAACTTTTTCAAGCCTAGCCACACCTCCCAATAAAATTTGGTAGGTATTGGTTCCCAAGGATATATAGCATCATATATAATTTTCCAAAGTAATACAGGACTACTTCCATATTTAGGTTCATAGGTAAACATTAGGCTATCAGTCTGATGGATGCGTTTAAGGTGGAGGTGGGATTACATCAAGGATCAGCTCTTAGCCCTTTCTTATTTGCAATGGTGATGGACAGGTTGACAGATGAGATCAGACAGGAGGCCCCATGGACTATGATGTTTGCAGATGACAGTGTGATCTGTAGTGAGAGTAGGGAACAGGTGGAGGAGACCCTGGAGAGGTGGAGATATGCTCTAGAGAGAAGAGGAATGACGGTCGGCAGGACTAAGACAGAATATATGTGTGTGAATGAGAGGGAGGATAGAGGAATGGTGAGGATGCAGGGAGAAGAGTTGGCGAAGGTGAATGAGTTTAAATACTTGGGGTCAATAGTTCAGAGTAACGGTGAGTGTGGAAGGGAGGTGAAGAAGAGAGTACAGGCAGGATGGAGTGGGTGAAGAAGAGTATCAGGAGTGATTTGTGACAGACGAGTACCAGTAAGAGTGAAAGGGAAGGTCTACAAGAGGGTAATGTGACCAGCTATGTTATATGGGCTGGAGACAGTGGCACTGACAAAAAGGCAGAAGTCAGAGCTGGACGTGGCAGAGTTAAAGTTGTTAAGATTTGCACTGGGTGTGACAAAGGTGGACAGGATTAGGAATAAGTATATTAGAGGGTCAGCCCAGGTTGGAGGGTTTGGAGACAAAGCCAGAGAGGCAATATTACGTTGGTTTAGACATGTGCTGAGGAGGGATGCAGAGTATATTGGGAAAAAGATGCTAAGGATGAAGCTGCCAGGTAACAGGAAAAGAGGAAGGCCTAAGATGAGGTTTATGGATGTGGTGAGAGAGGACATGCAGGTGGTTGGTGTGGTAGAGTAGGATGCAGACGACAGGAAGAAATGGAAACACATGATCCGCTGTGGAGACCCCTAACGGGAGCAGCCGAAAGAAGAAGATATAAATGTGCCCATTCTGGGGAACAACAGAAATGCACCAATTCATATATGAAATGAAGTATCTAAATTAAAACTTGAAAGATGAAAAATTAAGTTACAGGTGTTCATTTTAATAGAATAAAAAGCTCAGGGGTCAAAAAGGCAGTTGTCATTTAAGATTAAGCATCACAGTGCTCTCTAGGTATGTGGTAATATCTGTATCATGCACATACTTTGTGCCTTGCTGCATATATATTTCTTAATATTTGTTAATTGAGATGCTTTCCAAGCATAACCATTGTTATTGGAGACCTGAGGAGTAAAGTTCCAGAAAATACTATTAAAAGTCTACCATTACTAAAATCTAGAATCACAAAATGTAGTAAGAAGTTAAAAAATAAAGCACATGATTAACTTCACAGTATAGTTGAGGCACAGTATCTAAATGACCATTGGGTAAACGAAATGACCTGCAAGCAGAAAATATGACTTATCAAGGACACAGTATAAAATATGATGTTCTAGTGGCATTAGGGAAGGAGCAATACACATAAGAAGCAAATAATACATATGAATAATCATGTGCGTTAGCCCGGGTGACACCTAAGCTGTAGCAACAAGACTAATTAGAAAAAAAAGAGAGAACTGAATACTTTCAAGAAAGTAAAATTAAAAAGACCCTCAAGCAATGTGCATAGAATGTCATTCTAAGTTTTAGGAAGTATAACAGGAAACATGGAGTCTGCAAAATAGGTCAATGCAGGCTAGAATCTGAAGGAGTGAATTCACTAACTATAGGTGACAGGCTGAATGGGCTTACCTTCATTGTAGCGTGTTCAGATGGTGAGGAAAGCCATCTAGTTCTGGAACATCAGATAAGGGACAGTAATGTGCTACAGACTTATGGCCAGCATCATACCTGTTAACTCTGTTAAGGCTTTTTAAGTGGAAGAGAGCTGAGATGACTGCAA
Organism: Protopterus annectens; assembly: GCF_019279795.1. Taxonomy (NCBI): domain Eukaryota; kingdom Metazoa; phylum Chordata; order Ceratodontiformes; family Protopteridae; genus Protopterus; species Protopterus annectens. The sequence goes on from NC_056725.1 coordinate 405,277,074, forward strand.
ACTAGTAAGACTATGTGGTGCATACAATACATTTTAAAGAAGAACTGTAGATGACAGTAGACTCTAGCAAATTCAGTATTCTAAATGAAATGATTAAAAGAGAGTGCAGTCTTTCACATGTTGGATTAATGTAGGAGAGATACAGTTCTTGCCCATTCCATCTACAGCAATAAAATATGCACATAATGTGTCACCATATTCCTTCCTGAAATAAAACAATTCCAGAATGCCTTACAGTAGGCAACATCATGAGGACCGCACACATATACACACTCACTAGGCCCTTGACAAGCCTGGATAGAATATTGTGACTTAATCAAAACCTCAAAATGTAATATTTAGTAAATGCTGAATTTACTCATCCTGAACATGCACTGCAAGCTCTCCATGTCCTTGTCCATATGCACACATCATTAGTCTAACACTTTGGCTCATATAACAGTTTTATCCAAGCTAACATATGAAAAGCTGTCAATAATTCAGAACAAAACTCTACCATGCTCTTTGATGTGCTACGGTTTTGTAAGTAAAACAGATAAAAAGTAAATCCACTCAGTGGCAGTCTTGTTTGCCTAATATTAGGTGAATGAGGAATTAAGCCTAGCCTCAGTTGTGATATTATAACTTGAGTCATGCTAAGAATGCATGGATGTTGAAAGGTTTAACATATTTTAGTTTATCCAAAATAAATACAATTGAACATCTTTATGATTGAGATATACGGTTTGTACTACTCAACACCTCAAATCTGCAATGCAAAGGAAGGAAATATCCCTTCCTAGAAGCTGCTTTACCACTACTACTAGGCTTTGCAGAATCAGGAATGCAGGCCCTTTTTACCACTCTTCCAAAAACAGCATATCAGGCTTGATGCAGACTCCTTTTTTATGAGATGAGGGACAGCAAGAAGAGCTAGAGCAGGTGAATATGGTACAACAGCCCCCGCCCGCCACGTAGCTTGTAAATCTAGAACAACTGACAAAACAAATGTCATAGTGCAATTTGCTTAACTTTCAAAACTATTGTAATAAAATACTACACTCATTTTTACTCCATCAGTAAATATAAATATGGAGAACTGGATATATCAGTATGCTAAAAACCTGCCGTTAAAAGTTAACAAATATATCATTGTTACTACTTGAACAACCTTTTATATTACTAGATATTAAAGTAGTAGGTACTGCACTAAATCCTGAAATGAGAGCAAACACGCCCCTGTTAAAATGCCAGCTTTTGTTTATATAAAATATGAGACCACAATAAATCATTTCAAAACTTTTCCCACCTTTAATGTGACCTATGACCTGTACAATTCAATTGAAAAACAAGCAAATTGTTAGGGGAAAAAATATAAACAGCAAAAAACATAAGGTATGCTGGTTGCATAAGTATGCACATCCTTAAACTAATAACCTTGTTGAAGCACCTTTTGATTTAATTACAGCATTCAGTCTTCTTGGGTACACACCTGCCATCAATTAAAGAGACTCTGATTAACCCCAAATAAAGTTCAGCTGCCCTAGTAGGATTTTTCTGACATTTACTCAGTTGCCTGCTACAGTAAAAGCCATGGTTCGCAGAGAGCTTACAGCATCAAAGGGATCTCATTGCTGAAAAATATCAGTCAGAAGAAGGGTACAAAAACAATTCCACAGCATTGGATATATCATGGAACACAGTGAAGACACTCATCAAAAAGGGGAGAAAATATGGGACAACAGTGATGTTGCAAAGAACTGGACACCCCTACAGAATTGATGAAAAGACAAGATGAAAACTGGTCAGGGAGGCTGCCAAGAGCCTACAGCAACACTTAAGGAGCTGCAGGAATTCCTGGCAAGCACTGGTTGTGTACTACATGTGACAACAATCTCCCATATCCTCCATATGTCTGGACTATGGGGTAAGGTTGCAAGACGGAAGCCTTTCCATACACAGAAATACATCCACGCCTGGCTAAAATTTGCAAAACAATGCATCAAGTCTCCAAAAAGCATGTGAGAAAATGGGTTATGGTCTGATGAGACCAATGTTGAACTTTTTGGCCACAATTCCAAAAGGTAAGTTTGGCAAAAAAACAACATTTTGCATCACCAAAAGAACACCATCCCCACAGTGAAGCATGGTGGTGATAGTATCATGCTTTGGGGTTGCTTTTCTTCAACTGGAACTAGGGCTTTAGTCAAGGTGGAGGGAATTATGAACAGTTCCAAATACCAGTCACTTTTGGCCCAAAACCTTCAGGCATCTGCTAGAAAGCTGAAGATGAAGAGGAATTTCACCTTTCAACATCACAATGACCTCCAAGCATACATCCAAATCAAAAAAAGAATGGCCTCAACAGAAGAAAATTAAAGTTTTGGAATGGCCCAGCCAGAGCCCAGACCTAAGTCCAATAAAAAATCTGTGGGATGACCTGAAGAGGGCTGTGCATAAGAGATGCCCTCGCAATCTGACAGATTTGGAGTGCTTTTGCAAGGAAGAGTGGGCAAATATTGCCAAGTCATGATGTGCCATGCTGATATCCTCCTACCTAAGAAGATTGAATGTTGTAATTAAATCAAAAGGTCCTTCAAAAAAGTATTTGTTTAAGGGTGTGCACACACAACAAAGTATTAGTTTAAGGGTGTGCACACTTATGCAACCAGCATATTGTACATTTTTTATTTTTTATATTTTTCCCCTAACAGATTTATTTGTTTTTCAATTGAATTGTACAGGTTATAAGTCACATTAAAGGTGGGAAAATCTATTTTTTTATAACACAAAAACCTGGCATTTTAACAGGGGTGTGTACACGTTTTACATCCACTGTAATTAGATTCTTAGCATTGTTATATAAATTATGTTCTTGCAAAAGGTTTGCAGGGCCAATTTAAAGTATGTAATGCTATCCTGAAATGAACCCAGCCCATAAATGAATGGAAAGTGTCAGCTACTACAATTATTCTAAGACCTGATTAAGACTTTACCTAATATGAGTAATATTAACATTTTACTTCACATAGAGTAGTCTACAACATTTTCAGGAATATGTTAGTTCCATATATTATCCTCTGTTACAATGCCTGATGTACCTGGTGGCTTGTTGTTTGTTTCATAAAAATAGACAGTCAGGCAGATTCAATAAACCCCACACTTTCTGCTAAGATGGTAGCTGTGATGCCCGTGCACTGGCCCAGTAATCAAGGAGCCTTAATCCTCACCACTAGCACCAGTGAGGGGTGTGCACATTAGTAGGATAACAAGTACACACACAGTAGAGTACAATTTCCCTTAAGAGCACACAGAGATCACAATCAGTCTGGGACTTGGTTCTCCCTTTCTCTCCAGATCCCCGGTAAGACACCCCACTGTCACAGCTATAGGGTACAGTTCTCAGCCGAGTGGTCAAGCCAAATCCTCCAGCACCCTCTCTGTTCAACCTGCTTCATGTCCCTGCCCAAGTAGCTGACACTCACACACACACTTTGAGATATGAGTTACAAATACACAAACACTCTTGGGGAAGGTTGGCACAAGTTCTCCAGTTATGCTCCCTTCTCTCCTGACTATAAGGTAGTACCAACTGTCACCAACCACTACTGTCAGCTACTAATAAGGCCCTTCCCAAAGGGTGACCAGTTCCACTGTGTAATATTATTATTATTATCCAATTAGTAAATGTGATGAACAGCAAGGCTACTGGAGTGGCTTTGTACAGTATCACCAAATACACGCAAGTACTCTAGAGCTTAACTTATCTCTACACAAAACAGACACAGTTGAGATGTTTAAACATTTTTAATCATACATAATAAAAACACAAAACAATACTTATTACTACAACACAATGACATTACAGAGTCCAGAAAACACAGGAAATACTTTAAAACAATATTGTAGGATAGTCTGACATAAATATAGAAAAACGCTAGACTAATCTGGTTATATTCCTATCTATCTTTAAGAGAAATCGCTGTTCTAAATACTACTTACATAAAGAGCAAGAAAGTGCTGGTGAGTGGATGTTCTTACTAGATTGAAGACAAGATACAAAATTATTTTATTTATTTATTTTATTTTACATTTCTTAACTGGGAAATTCCGACTGGACCAGGTCTATTTTCAGCGGAGGCCCGAGGAGAAAAGCTCCAACATCAAGTTATACAAATACAGTACATCCAACATAATACACAAAACAGGTTACATCATGTATGCTGAGCATAGTAATATAACAAGAAATTAATAAAAACACTCCAGGTAAAAGAAGATATAGAACATGGGTAAAAAGACAATGTCAGTCATACATTGGTAAGAAAAGAAAATATATCAAGTAAGATTCTACAGTTAAAAGTACCCTTTCAGATGACCAAGCCTACAGGGGATCAGAGCTCCAGCATGTGATCAGAGAGGAATTTGGGGAGTAAATAGTAGTATGGGTAGGGTTATGTGATACCAGGTACTAAGAAGGAGCGATTTGAAGGAGATTTTGAATATGGATGTGGAGGGGGCAGTGGACACGGATAGGGGAAGAGAGTTCCAATTTCTGGCAATGGTGTGGCTATGTTTTCTTTCTGAGATAGCCCATACATTGATAATACATCTTACTGCTCAGTCATTTCAGATTACATCATTCTTGACACCTCTGCTGAAGTTTCCCAGGCTCACAGAACTCAAACTTTAACATATCTTTGTAATCTTGCACCTGCCAGGAAGCCACAGCAATAAAGACACTTTACATGTAAAATCTAGTAATTATCTCTTGTCATAAAACAATTGAATTAATTTCCTAGCCCAGACTTCCTGTCTCTGAGCTTGAGATCAAACACAGTTGTAAAATTCTTTACTTAACAGCTTTCTTCCAGCAATGTGCACTGTGGTTACATTTTTGAAGATCAGTACAAAATATAGTTTAATCCTAACATATATTTATCTTTACATTTGTAAAATAAGCCTGTGGATTATATTAATATTTACATTGACTTAGAAATATCTACAAACTTCTATATGGCTGGGCTGGCAGCCTTTCAGTTTTTCACAGTAGCGCATTGTTTTTGTATTCAGTAAGCAACTCTATACATTGTGTACAGCCACACAACCATGGTAAACACTGTGGTATGCTAATTAGACCATAAACAGCTGAAGTATATGCTAATCAACCAATCCAAGATAGAGAAGCTATTCAACAAGCTATAAAGCAAATGTCTAGACTCAGTGCTGGTTTTCCCTGTGAATTCCAAAACCTTCTGGAATACAGCCACAGAAAGCTGACCACAGAGAAACAATGTTAGGGGTTGCTGTTGCTTTAATCCATGTGTATGTGCAACAGGCTGAAGTCTATGCTGCTGCTGCTGATAATAGACCATGGGCAAGAAAGAGAAGAGTTTTCTGATCCCAGTTAAGTTATCACAATCTGAATGTAGTGGAAATTGTAGAGCGCTACATGATAGAGACATACACTAGAGGAACTCTGCAACTTCTGTTGTCCTCAACTCAGACCCAGGCAGTCCAAGGGTAACCAGTACAAGTGGAGACAAAGATATGTATAACCCTTAGAATATTAACAACAACAGCCTTTCGGAGACAAACAGGGGAGATGCTGGAGGTTTCACAGGCATCAGCATCCAGTATCCTCCATCAATTCTTGAATGCTATGCTCCAACATGCCAGTGATCACATATATTTTCTCCGCACTCTAAAGACAGGGCCACAAATATGCAAGAGTTCAACCCTGTAGCACATTACTCTGAAGTACTGGGTGCAATAGATTGTACAAATATAGAAATCAAGTCACCACCAGGGGAACAGAGAAGGGTCTGCATTAATAGAAAGGGCTTCCACTCCATTATTTGCTAAGATGTGTGTAATGATAAGGGAATCATCCTGAATGTGTGTGCTGGTAACACAAGCAGTTACCACAACTCACATACCTGGCATACCTCCCAGCTGTATCAGATGTACACAGGTGAAATCCCAGAGGGTCACTTACTGGGGGATGCAGGTTATGCACTGGAACCATGGCTGATAACGCCCATCAGAAGTGTACATACACCTGCTGAAGACTGCCATAATGAGGCACACTCTCAAATCAGAAATACAATAGAACATGCGTTTGGGCTGCTGAAGTCACAGTTCCACTGCCTAGCTATATCTGGGGTAGTCCAGCAGTACAACACACTTACATTTACTGAAATCTTCACAGTCTGTGCCATGCTTCACAACATCATCCTGAGAAAATAGCTTCAGCAGTATCAACAAGGGGAAGGGGCGCACATTCCACCACCAATAGTAAGGTCACCACAACCACATGCAGGTAAGTAGTCAGAGGGGAAACCAGCAGCTGCTGTGGGTGTAGGCAGATGCAGGCATGCTCAATATGCCCTCACATTGGCTAAGAGGCAATGCATCGCATACTCACTCACCACCTAAGGGACTGAAACATTCATCCTATGCACAAGCATATTGCAACATCGATGACAAGCAACGCTCACAACTACCCATGTATTGGCTGTGTACTCATAGCATCAGCCCTGAAATAAAACTGTAGCACCTGCTGGACTTGCAAGGTAAGTGCACCTGGATTGTTAAACCAGAATTGTGTGGTAATACAAATGAATGGCATATCCTTGCATGTTGTTACTTGGTAATGTAGTAAGTAAAAGGTGGGTGATTTGGATAGCAATGACTTAACAATGTGACAGCAGAAACATATGTGAATACACGTATCTATCTAGTAATAGTCCTCAGGCATCAAAGATTCACACATTTCTACATCTCAAAACTACTGATGGCCAACAAATGTCCTCAGTTTTGCCTCATATACTTTTGTACTGGAAAATCATTAAAGAGAGAAGTTAGAAAGTAATGAGACACATTTCAGTTTCAGACTTCATAAGCTTCAGAAGATTCTTAAAAATACTGATGCAAAAAAACTTTTTTGATTCTATCAACTGTCTAACTTTCTAAGACCAAAATATGTGAAAAGTACAGTTACCAAAACAACATCACAAACACAGATATACTAAGCACTAAGTTAGCTATGCACCCTGAGCATCAGAGACAAAAGCTTATGTATCCCTGAATCCAAAAGTTAAAAAACAAGGATATGACACTTATTATCACTTGCACAGGGTGTTTTGTGTTTGCGTGTGGATGGGGGAGTGGGGGGTCAGGAAGCCTAGACTGACACAAAAAATAATTGAGTATGTGTGAGTAAGAAAAAGAAACAAGAAGACATTTGAATAAAGTAACAAATGTCCAGTGAGACAAAATAAGCATAAAGCCTCATAGCTGAACAATTTAACTGTTGTGTGAGTGTCTGTATGTGAAATTGGTATATGAGTGTCTGCAAGAACACAGCCAAGCTCTGTGCTAGTTTTACGTCTTTGTACTGGACAGGTGTAAGCTGTGCATAGTAGAGTTTGGCAGTTCATCATTGTTGCACCCGATAATGAGAACTGGCTCTGTCATGATTTGCACTGGCATGTCCAAGCCTACTGTCAGATGCACTGCTGGAACCTGAATGTGACTGATGTCTGCTGGATGAGCTTTTCTCATGAGGATGCTCAGAACCACAACCCCATGGCCTGCTATGTCTGGGTGTATACACCTCAATCACTAACAGAGCAGTGGAAGTAGACCCACTGTGACAGCATGATTGAGCACGGCCACATCTGCTAACATCAGATGATGTGGCTGACCTCTGCCCATGTGGATACTGTCTCCTTCCCAGCAGACCTTCCATCACAGACACCTCCTATTCCAATGTATCATTCATCCAATCCATTGAGTTGGCAACACTGTGGAGGCAGCCATGCATGTCAGCCTGTGTGACCTCTACAAAAATAAGCATTTCTCTGGAGGACCTATTGGAACATGCCTGTACATCCATGATGGCCCTAAAGATATGTCAAATGGCACAGAAAGACACACCTGGATCTGGTAGAGGATGGCCAGCAGGCCTCCTCTGAGAACCCCTAACAACACTGTTGTGTGACTCCTGGACCCACACTTTGGCCTCAGCCAGAGTCAACAGGCACTGAAGCCGCAGTAACCACACTACCATGACTAAGTTTCTCACATTCCACCTATCCAATATTTAAGGGCTCACCGGATTGGTTTGGCATAGCCCTACTGGCTGTGTCTGATGATATTACAGGGGATGGCTGAATGTCAACCTCAATGTCATTTTCAACCTCTACACCCCTGACTGTGCCTCTGTTTACCCACCATCATCTTCAGAGTCTCCCAATAATCTGACATCAGGTGCTGGGATTCCCACACTTTCGCTGTCAGTATCACTTGTGATAATAAGCAAGAAACACCGAAAAAAATTAATACTTACATTACTATAGTGCAATATATGCTAACAAACTGACAGTGGTGCCACTGGTACAAATCACACAGCAATACACACAACAGTCATGACACCCACATCACAAATAAATATTTCTTTGAACTGCTCATCAGTGCTGACATAAAAATGTTTGGCTTACCATGTGCAGCTGATTGTAGGTTCCCCATGGTGGATGGCCCTGGAAGAAGATAAGCAAAAAGTAAGGACACCATCATCACAATGAACAGTAACACAGGTGGTTAAAACTTTGACATTTATATGTCCATTAATTATACTTTAAACAAGAACTCGGAAGAAACATCCTCCCCAAGCCCATGTGTAATAAAACAGAATGTGTTGCTAACTGTATCAATCTTACAACTATAACCCCCACCCCAAAATATTTAATGTTAAACAGATCTTAAGTATTGCTGTCAATATTTTACTATACAATAAGTATTTAACAATTGAAGCCTCCCTGGAAGCTCCTCTTGGGGCATACTTGTCCTCCCTGAAACAGCAACACCATCAATCACGTGCTGTTGTGCACTTTCCAGTGAGCTGTCTTGATCCATAACAATGGACAGAAACTCTTCATTTGGTGTCATTGGTGGCTCTGTAGCAGCCCCCCCCAGTAGCCATCTGTTCATGGGTCACTGCAGCTGCTATCGTACAGGCTGATGAAATCATGGTCAGTGGCCCTGTGGCACACCTAATCATATGTCCTGCAATGGCTTCCTACTGCTTTCACATTCATTATCTGCTGCTAGATTTGAATTCTACCAACCATATCCCCAAGTTTCCTCTCAAGCAGAAAGGCACCATATCACCTAAATGCTTCCACAATTAATTCATTCTCAGTATCACTAAAGGGAGGTTTGCAGGGATTGTGATGCCTGGATGCCATAGTCCTAGGTAACATAAAACACAACAGAAGGATAATACATATAAGGTATCACATAAAAGCCCTGTTAGATATAACACATACAACATCCACTATGACCCTCTGGAAAAAGATAAAACAATCAAGATATTCAAATATAAAAAAGGAATTTTGTGGTTGTAACATATTACAATCACACACAAAGCAAGCTTGGATCCTAAACAAGGAGAGTAACAATATCAAATTTTGTTTGTGCCAACACAGAAAAGGAAATGGGTTCCCCCACACCCAAAACAATAGGTAAATGACACATTTTGCTAACAAACAAGTGCTATCAAATAAACTTTTCCTGAAATATGCATACACATTTACCACAGAACATTCAATTTTCTGCAATTTCCAGTCACATCTGCCTGTGGCCTGCACTCCCCTGGAGGTGTGTATGGGCCATCCTAGAAGGCTAACACCCAATGTCATTGACAATATAGGACAGTTACATTTCACAGAAATAACAATAGAAGAGTTTAAACAGAAAAACAGTTGTGACATTAGTACTTGTAATGACAGTTAATAAGGCTTTGCGTCTGAGAAAGTAAAATACCCTGACAAACATGCCTATGCCATTAGTACATTTGTAAGAAATGTATACAGAAAAAAGTAGCATTTGCTAACATACATATATATATATATATATATATATATATATATATATATATATATATATATATATATATATATATATATATATATATATATATATATATATATACGGTTCCACTTTATAATCTCGAAAGATTGAAATCTTGAATTTCAGTATCTCGATACCATAAAGTCGAACGCTTGAAATCCTGAAAACCCAAAACCGCGAAACACAAACTAGCGAACATAAACACACCATACACCACACACCACATACACCAGCCTACCCACACTACAACAAATAAACAAACAAAACACACACACAAACGCATAAACACAAATCAACAAATCTACACTACATATAAGCAGGGGTGCTGCCCCCCCCACACCCCCCTACTTATATATAAATTAACTCAGAGGGCGCACAAACAGAAAAAGACAGTAAACTCACACCCAGACAGTCTACAATCCTCGTGACGCACACACACACAACACACACACACACACACGCACACACACACACACACACACACACACACACACACACACACACACACACACACACACACACACACACACACACACACACACACACACATGCACACACACACACACACACGCACACACACACACACACACACACACACACACACACACACACACACACACACACACACACACACACACATCACACATATACAAACACCACCACACCCAACACTTAAAACATTCATACTTTTACCTGCCTACCCTAACCCACATGTACAACTTACAAACACACTCACATACATTCAAACACCTACCCAAAACCCATACAAAACACTCACTTACCTTAAATTACACCTAAATCCACACACTACACTGGACATGATCTACACAATACACTACACGCCACGTAACGTAAAGCCATAACCATGAATTCGAAATAGTTGGATTCACGATTATGCACTTTTGCTATTTTGAAGATTCAACTTTATGGTCTTGAGATACTGAAATTCAATCTTTCAGTATTTTGAGATTATAAAGTGAATATATATATATATATATATATATATATATATATATATATATATATAAACAGATTTTTCTTAGTGATATTTCAGCATACCCAATATATAGCTGAAAAAATGCTAGCATACCATATTAAGATCAGCAGCCTTCTGTGCAGATAAATCCCAAAGTAATAACTTTTTTTGTGTTATCCACATAAACAAGTCTCTTCATCTTTAGGTTATGATGAAGATTCAAGGCTGTGAGCATGGTGAAGATACAAATGAGGTGTGAACTCATTAGACTTGCTGAATCCCAAATACCTGACTCCATGTATCACATTTAAACATAGTACAGGCACTCCCTCAGTGGCTGTTGCTAATGGATTTCAACTGTGAATGATTAATGGCAGGGGGCAGCAAAACACAACATCAGTTCAGACTTCCTTACCTCCAGTGGGTGTAGCAGCCAGTTAGACTTGCAAAGTGTAGACATAATTGTATCAAGGTTTGAAATGTTAAGTAAGCAGCACACATTTCACAGTTTCTGTTCAGTAATATACAACCTCTCCTTCATTTCTTGACAACTGTATATTATTGACATTTAATGTCCTCACACCTTTTAAGGACAATGATACATGATTCATTACAGACTGTATGTCTCAGATTTCTGGTCAGATAAGACAAGAATGAGCAACAAACACAGAGGGGTAAGACACAGTTGCATTTATGCAAGCAGTAGTCATAAATGGTTGTGTGATTACTCAGCACACTACATCTGAAATTAATGCATGTAGAGACAACTGCCATATTGGCTGGGGTGCCTTCTGTGTGGAGTCTGCATGTCCTCCTTGCGGCCACGTATGTTTTCTCCAGGTGTTCCAGGGTCCTCCCACATCCCAAAGACATGCTGAAGGTGGATTGAACACTCTAAATTAGCCCTTGGTGTGAGAGAGTGTGTGTGTGTGTGTGTGTGTGTGTGTGTGTGTGTGTGTGTGTGTGTGTGTGTGTGTGTGTGTGTGTGTGTGTGTGTGTGTGTGTGTGTGTGTGTGTGTGTGTGTGTGTGTGTGTGTGTGTGTGTGTGTGTGCACCTTCTGTGAAAGGTTGGGCAGCAGGCTGGCAAATCAACACCATAAAACTCCACTGCCAATCATTCTGCATACCGTTTTTCCACTATGACGACCCCCTAACAGGAAAAGGCAAAAAATGAAGAAGAAGGCACAATGATTTTCATTCTCTGCTGCAAAGCTGCTTCTGTGTCAAAGAAAGATAAGACACCTTTACTGTTTTGAAGACTCTTTGGAGTGAGAGTTCAAATTCAGACCTGTGTGAAATGGTTTTGTGTACAACAACATACATTTTTTGTAGTGTTGCTGCTCTAATAGAGTTATTTTCTTCCTTTCTAATAATTTTCCCTTTTTTTTCTTAATGCCAGTGTTTGTGCATTGCATGGCTTGTACAAACAGGGTAAATGGAGAAACACAATAAATGTCATGTATAGCTTTGCTTATTTGTTTGTGCGATGCTTAGCAGTGCACAAACTTGGACTAGTGGCCCACACATGAAACAGACAAAACACCTGCAGAATATTTATTGCACTTGTGGTAAAGCACCACAGCCAAAGGCTTGTGCAGGGGGACTATTTAGGCTCCCAGTACAAGTCTGAGGCCTTTAATAGCTTGGCCAAGGCTGTATACAATGTGACTAGAATCTCACACACTGGAAAACAGTATAGGCACCACTTCAACTATCTAATAAGGTGCAAGAGGGATACACTCAACAAGTGGTTGGATGATTTTCAAACTAGCAACATCCCACAGTTGTGTAAGTATGCTAATAAAGACAATTTATAACGCATAGAAAACTAAATATAGGCAAGACATATATGCACAATGCTCTTCTGTTCTTTTATTTTCACAGCTAATCCTGAAATTGTGGTGAATAGGCAAGCACATGCTGATCATCTGCAGAGGAAAGCAAGTGGTATGTATACAGCACAACAGAAGTATTACTGTAACTTTAAAATTTAAGGAAAAAATGTTTTTGTTTTCTATACGGTAGTAACATAGTAAGCATGCATATCCTAACCATAAAAGCAATTATGCATACATAAGTCTGTAACACAAACCAACTTTAGGAGTCAAATGCAAGACTGTAGTCAGAGGTTGTGGGTTCAAATACCATAAGTAAGAAGCACACAATACTGCAATTCCTTAATAATGTTACATAAATTAAGATCTATACAAGTGGCATAAATGCTCTGCTGTTTACTGTAATCTGTATAATTGGACCACGCATATGTGTAATATATGTACATTGCAAGAATTATTTTGAGAAATCTGTAATTATAGTTTGTAGTTTCTAGGAAGTATATTTAAATGTAAAACTTCAGATAACATATATGTCATATGTAATGGTACTAATTTTTATCTCTTTTTTTATCTCTCACTCCCGCCTTTATCTTTTATTTTTTGTATTTTCTATTGCATGTCATCAACATGTCTCCATGTCATTCATCTGTAACAAATCACTAAATGCTTCACAGAACAGCGAGATAGGCCAACCCAAGTGGCTCAGCCTTCCCCTGCTTCACCAGTCCCAGCACCGATGCTGAGCACATCTGAGATCCAACCTGGCAGTGCTGCCTCTGCTGCCCATCCAATAGGTGTGCCCTCACGTAGCACTACTCCAGCAGCTGGTGCTGTGGTACCCTCTGTGAGTACTGGTGGAGGTGGAGATTTCATCACCCACCATGAGACGCCAGGGTTGGTCCATAGGGTCATACAGAGCATCACTGGTGTTCATCTATGTAGGATGGAGAGGCTGCTCTCCCTCATGGTCCATAGGAGGATCAAGCACTCCAACAACCAGCAGAGTAAGGGGATAGTGATGACAGTCCTGGGGGTGAGAACTAGATTCTCAATGTCTCCATGTTTGATGGGCATGGACTTGTGTTGTCTCCTCCCTCACCCCAATAATGGTGTCCCCTTGTCGTGTTTGTTCTGTTTACATTTGCTTCCTCACCTACTCAACTTACCTGATTCAGGAATACCAGCGTCCCTTACCCAGCATTCCTCTCTTATTGAAATTTAAAAAAAATAGGCACCTGTCCAACAAAAAAGAAATATCATCCCATACATAGCTTTCTATTTTGCACATATGTCTTCTTGACACACTTAATTTCATACAGCTGTCTATACAACATGATTGTCTTGTTGGCACACCTCTGTGGAGGTGACAGGCCGAATTCAGCTAATATTGTGTACTTATTTTAATTTTACACTGTTGAAGAAATGGATAGCTTTGGTTCTTCCCTATCCTCCTCCTGCACATTCATAGATTGCTTTTCCTTTGTTCTAACCCCTGTTTGCCTCCTATTTAACTATTTTCTTATCTACACCATTTTAACTCCTATAATCTGGTCAAAAAATAGAATCACACACAACATACATAAGTAACAAAAAAAAACAATGTACCCATTCACTTTTTGACCTCTATGTTTGCGTGGAGTTTGGCATCAACTGTGAACAGCTCTTCTGTGATGCAGTTGCATCCATGTAGTGCTGCTTAAACATGCCATGCTAAGGTAATCCACACTATCACATGGCAAATGTAGTATAAAGATTTATTTCTTTGCATTATCAATACTTATTTAAAATTATTACATACACCTGGATTCAAACCCTGTGTCATCTGGGCTCAAAAAGAAATGTGTCAATGCATTTACACCTGCTGCCACAGAGTCAGCTAAGCAGAAGGGGTGTTTCATACCCTCAGTACTGAGACATCTTAAAATTTTAGTATTGAGGCTCATGTTTGTGCACTGCTTAACTATGCACAAACAAGGAAAGCAGATGGAATATGTATCTTTCATGTGCAAACAATTTGCCATCCATCACACAAATCCGCTACTCAGAAGTGAGCTATGCAAAGTGGACAATTGCATTTGATACTTTTGTTTACTGTCCGTTTTGTGTTAATAACATGAAACTACATATGGAAACAGAAAAATAATGAAGACCCTATTTAAGAAAATGTCAAATATTTACAATGCGGCTATCTATTACCTCCCCCATGCACTGCAACCTTGGTCTGTCAGTACTTGTCCACAAATATATCAACTACTATATATAAATTAATAACAAATGTTGTGTTATATACAATGCACATCTTTAGAATGACAATACACATTCAGATTTTCCAATACTTATATTAATGTTGACAACTATTTGCATATGGTTTTTAAAGCTGCCTCTTAAACTATACCTGGACATTGAAACACAACCATCAAATACTACACATTGCACACTCATCCATCTGGTAACATGCAGAACTTTAACATCTTGACAGTTGAACATGGCTTG
The DNA here is from genome assembly GCF_019279795.1 of Protopterus annectens. Classification (NCBI taxonomy): domain Eukaryota; kingdom Metazoa; phylum Chordata; order Ceratodontiformes; family Protopteridae; genus Protopterus; species Protopterus annectens. Next base: position 405,292,269 of record NC_056725.1, read on the forward strand.
CTATGAATTTCATGCAGGACTCCCAACATCTTCTCTCCAACATCCAGTGCTGATATCATCCACTATAAGTCATCCTTCGACCTTGCAGCAATCAGATTTATACCATGGCACTTGCATAAAGTACTGAGTTCTGTAGTCTGTGTACTTAGATAGGTAGAGGTTCTGTTATCACCGGAGTCAACTAGGAGGTGTGTTTGTGTGTCTATCTAGTCAGAGCAGCATAAGAGTGTATCCTGCAGTTACTACTCTTGTCCCATAGATTGCCAATATTTTGACATTTGCACATGCCTACACATCCATTTTATGCAGGCCTCTAAACAACTTCTCTGCAACATCCAGTACTGATGACATACACTACATGATGTCCTGCAGCCTTGTAAAAGTCAGACTTATGCTGTGACACTTGTGTAAAGTACTGAGTCCTGTAGTCGATGTACTTGGATTGACATGGATTCTGTTGTCACTGCACTCAACTGGGTTATGTGTGCGTTTTTGCACTTGCTTGACATTAGAGACAGCCTTTTACATCAGCACGTGGGACATTGCTCTTACCATCTTCCTATTACCAGACTTTGCTGATGTCATCAGCTATTGATGATCTGTAGATGTGCAGTATTCCCATCATGGCAGGGTCAGAAACTGGCCTGTAAGTTAGACACAAGTCACCTCATCCTATATGATACAGATTGCAGTGACAGGGCTTTCAGTTTTTCCACATACATCATGCCATAGTTTGTAGGCCCTGTATTTTCTTGGTGAGAAACCACTATGGTCTCTCCAGCTGCTGCAGGTGTCTGATGAGGTATATGCAAAATGGAACATTATACTCCATTAGTGTTCTGATAGAGTTTGAGTACAGTGCTGTTGCATCATCCTCAGATCTAGATACAATAGCCTAATTTATCAGGTGCATGACATAGCCTTTCCATACTACTGAAACCTTTGTCTGGTCTGGACACTTGATGCTCAAAGTTCAGATTGCTATCTCTATGTGTTCCCAGGACTTGCACACTAGTGTCAGCATAGGGGCGTATTCTCACTGCTGTAATTACCAGTGAATTCCACTTTGCAGAAGGCCAAAATCATGACAAGTTTTGTGTTTATTGGTAGACAGTGTGGCTTTGGCAAGCATTATTTGTCTGTGTTAGCCCCTTCTATAGTATGATAACATCATTGGTGGACTCAGTGATTGCACCCAATATGCAAGAATCAGCAAACTTGGTAAGTCGAAGTCATTACACTTTAGCCAGGGCTTTTGAGAAATAGACTCCAAACAGTACATTGCCCAGCAAAGAACCTAGTGGTGGGAGCTCTACTGGTAAAGGTTGATTTATTTATTCACCAGCTTTCACAGTATGTGTACTGTCAATGAGCCAATTGGTTAAGCATCTAGTGATGTATGGGTTAATCCCCAGCTGGGAGAGTTTCTCAATGATACCTGAGTGAGGGATTGTGTCCAAACCCTAGACCAGATCAAGATAGGTAGTATGCACTGTCTTACCTTCATCCAGGCCTATCACACAGAATCAATGGGCTGTGACAACATCACAGATCACCTATAGCATGACTCAGAAGATACACTTACCTGACGTGGTTGGATACACACTTCAACACACCCTCCAGATGGACTATATTCCCATAGAAGGGTGCACACTAACATGCATCCATCTGAGTGGGGGAAGGATGCAGCACCTGATGCATCCATGCATAGACACATCCTGACTCTCCTCATCTATGAGGTAGACAAACATGTCATCATGGACCTTTTCTAAATGGACATTAGTAATATCCTGGCTGTGTGCAACAGACATGTGTGAGTGGTTAATTTTACATCCATGTCTGTTACATCTGTTAAATGTCCTCAAAGAGGTCATTGAGGGCATGCGTGATGACAACACTAACATCCTGTGGAACTTGACCAGGCCAAGGCATTTGACATAAATTCACACTGAGGTATTCACACAACACTGTCAGATGTGGCCATAAACACCTATATCACCAAGTGGTTAGACCACTGGATCACATACATGGCATCTAAATATGTGAAATGTGTGATGTGATCTATATCTCAGGTTCAGTGATTAGGTCCACACATCAGTCCTGTCTACTAGGCCCTTTTCTTTCCATTATTTAAGTCTCAGATAAACCTTGGTAATCATTGTGGCATTCTGCACGATCTTGCTAAGCTAGCTTGCTCTACAATACACAAGATTGCTATCAGTGTTGCTCTATACAGTTCCTGGATGGCAACTCTGTTGCCAGCCATGAAGCTGCACGTCCAGTCACTTGATTATTTATTTATTTTTTTTGTGTCCACACTTAAATCCAAGAAAGACAGTGCTAATTTGATATGTAATCACCACTGCTTCTCACTGTATAAACACATAAACTCAATACAGGCTTTCTGTGAAATAGGAAATACACCCTGGGGATCACTTCTGTGTCTCTGCTCGACAGTGGCACAGGAAAATAACTTTCTTGGGTGGAGTAAGCCAGGGAACCTTGTTGACTAGGCTTACGTAGGCCCTTGGGCCGATAGTCTAGCACCTACTTAAGAACCTATGAACCTATGAACGTGTTTACATTTAAACGCGGTGTGTGGCATGAATATGTAATCACCACTGCTTCTCACTGCATAAACACGTAAACTCAATACAGGCTTTCTACAAAGCCTAGATGGAGTTTATTGAATCCCAGCCAGTCTCTGGGCAGCATTAAAACTCAGTATTTGTTACATATCATATAAGTCAAATTAGCACTGTCGTTCTTGGATTTAAGTGTGGATATAAGAAAAAAAAACAAAAATCAAGTAACTGGACATACCAAGAAAAAGTCAATAAAATGTAGAATTTTCCTGGTCTTTCATTAAAGTTCTGAATAAGATATATGGTGAGTGATCAACATGTATTAAACTTAACTGCTACATTTGAAGCAATGATTCCCTAGCCAAGGCACAAAGCTACAATGTTCCCTACCTTTTATGATGTGTGCTTGCACTGGCTATAAACCCTTTGCCTAAAGAATTTGTCTTTCCATTAAATACAAGGGACAGGATTCAGACGTTCTCTCCACTTGTGCTAATTGGCCAATGTGGACTGGTCAGATAGCATGATGACGACAGTCTCTGATTCAGAGACACAATAAAGCTACATAGAAAAATATCTCATAAATGGCTCATTACCAATTCTCTGCATCAAACACAGCTCCACACTTGACATAGCTAGGGTTCTCCATGCTAATGCAATTCACTTTAGAACTTGCACCTTCAAACAAGAAACACACACACACACACACACACACACACACACACACACACACACACACACACACACACACAAACACACACACACCCCACAGCTTACTTGTGCAGCAACTACTCATATAGGAGGGAATGAGTGAATGCTGTCAAAAGGTAGCATTCACTTTCTTTTTCTCCTAGGGAAAAATAAATAAATTCAGCAAAGTGATTGTCAGAACTGCTGGACAGAGTTAATGAGGAGCCACCACCATATATGGGGGAGAGCACACGGCTATTTGGCACTAGTTAGTCCCCAAGATTGCTACATTAGCATATGGCTTCCCTAGCAAAACTACTGTCTGTGCTCTGGTCCCCAGTGGAAAAATCATAGCAGGAGACTGTTTTCTGAATTCAAAAGGCTTTCCATGATGCAGAAATCTTACAAGTTAAGGTTTTCACATTGCAGTAAGTTTTTTAGAATCTTAGGGACAGTCAGTACATACATTTACAAAAATTAACACTCTAGTGCAGATAACCTATATTACTACGTACTAACACAAATCTATGTGACATACACCTATGCTGTGCTTATTAAACTTAGCTTGATATTCTTCTGTAAGTGTACATACATCTACCAACCTACAAGTTAGCTGGGCACCATCTAGCAATTAACGCCATGTCTCTGTAGTGGAAAAGCTCAAAGGTCATTTGTTTAGGCATAGAGATTTATATTAAACTGGAAACATAGAATATAATTATACCTTTGTCATTCAAAATGCCATTTGGCTAATGAAAACCTGGCAGATTGTACCACCTAATTCTATTTATGTAGTGACTTGAAAATTATTGTTTTTCTGCATATGCTCCATGTTTAGTAAACAACCTCTCTAATGCTTATTCTAAGTTAATAAAGCAACTGTTAACTGCACTTAGAACATTTCTTTGGTATGCAAAAAATTGATATGTTCGAGGACATCTGTTATGGTGGCAGATGAGAACGAAGTAGCTTATAACATTTTGAGCTGAAAAAACATTAAATTTGCTTTAAAAAGCCATTATTTTCACTGGATTAACATCTAGGTAACACTATGGCTTCCAAAAGACAAATGGAAAGTAATCGTTGTAAAAATGGAGAAAATGGTTTATTTGTTCTGAGCACATATTCCAGGCCATCTTGGATTGGAAGGGGCCTATCTGTGCTTTTGTGAGAGAATTGTGTTTGACTGGTACCTGACTGGTAAAGGGAGGCCGGTTCAGGGCTTGGAATAAGCATCCTCATTGGTTCTTTTGAATTTTGTTAGAGTTTTTTCAAGTTTTAGCTTTTGGTATTTAGACCCTGCGTCTGAGCAGGTTTCTGCTTGTTTGCACATCACACAGCACCTCGCACTACCATACAATTGTGTGCCAAAGCCAGACAGTTAAATTCAACAAATTTTCCCTTAAAACACAGGGAATGATATTCTTTTCCCGAGCTCAGTGATCATTTCTGAAAAGCCACCCCTAGTGGCAAAAGTCTTCAACCTAGCATTATTGACAGTTGGACTACCCTTGTGGTTTCTCCTGCCAACCTTATTGACTTAGGTCTCCAGTGGTAGTGTAGCAATTGATTCATGTAGATAAACAACCCTCTACTAATAACACAGTATAGTACAGAGTGCAAGAGATATATTTACACCAAGAATCTAGAATCGATGCTCTCTTTGACTCAAAACAACACAGAGAAGGTTGTCAACTAACCCACTAATACATATTCACATAGTACCACTACTTATACACATACCACTACTCATACACATAGAATGCATCAAACACGTAAATCCACATATGTAGAGCTTCTTTCAAAAAACTTATTGAAACATCAGAGACCTCCAAAACACAAGGCTGCTACAGCTAACACAGTCTAAACAGCACCCATGACACATAGCAACAATAGTGTCTCACCCACCAAGCCCATAAGGCGTAACACTCAAAAAACAATATTTTTGTCATTTGGAGACTCAATAATGAGACACAAAGATCTCCCACTCACCAGGATGGACAAGGAGAAAGTCATGGTCAGTTACATCTCCGGTGCCAGGATTCACCAAATCATGCATGCACTCAGGTTTCTCAGCAACAAGTACTGTTATGACTCTGTCATAGTTCATATTGGTGTGAATGACCTGAGACATTCTTCACTGGACTATATGAAGAGAGACATGGTCGAGCTCTTTGAGTATGTGTCCAGGCAGGTATGTCCCTAGCCTTGAACAGCATACTACCCTCACCTAGAATGGTGCCACAGTATGAACAAAAAATGATTTATTTCAATAATTGGCTTAGTTTTTGGTGTCATTCCAAGAGGATCCATTTCCTGTCTGCCTGGTAAGCCATGGTCAACAAACCTCACTGCTTTGCCAGAGGTAGTTTGCACCTGGCACCCCTAGTTTTTTGGCTGCTGGCAAAGGCTCTTGCCTCCCCCATAGTGCCTTTTTTAAGCAAGGTCTTGAAAACAACATTACTGATGTGAAATTAACCAGTCAGAACAAAATAAGGGTCATGCTGTTAGTTGCTAGGAGCTTAAGCCAAAACAGCACTTTATTTATTTATTTATTTATTTATTTATTTATTTGTTTGTTTGTTTATTTTTATTTATTTACATTTGTTGACCGGGCTAGTCTAACTGGATATATGTCCATTTTTAGTAGAGGCCCGGAGATAAAAGCTCCAACCATCAGCAGTGACAAAAAAAAAAATGAATACAATATATAGTAAATAGCCAAGTGAATGACAATACATTAGCTACATAGGTGAGAACAAAAGTTTTACAGAGTAACTTAGTAGTTTAAAGCTAAGATTAAATACAGAGAACCAAAAAATACATTTTTTATAGAGAGAGCTGGAGGTGTAAATATCAGTCTGGGTTAGAGCAGGGACACAGCCAGTGAGTTGTAAGATATTCTTTCAGATGCTTTTTAAAAGTAATAGTGGAAGCAAGGGAGGAAAGTTCAGTATGAAGCTGATTCCAGATTTTACCTACTGTTTTGGTGAAAAGTGATTCTCCAGCCTTATTATTTGATTTAGTAGTGGAAACTAGAGGCTTATTAGCTGAGCGTAGTATAGCAAGATTTTTGTAGGGTGAGATCAGGTTAGTGAGGATAGGGGTATTTTTAGGGTGGTAAAAGATTTTTTGGGTGATAACAATTTGTTGATAAAGTAGTTGGTTCTGCAGTTCTAGCCATCCTAGTTGTTTTAGGTTAAGACAGTGGTGAGTTCTAAAGGTGGTGCCAGTGGCAAATCTGGCTATGTTATTGTAACTAGTGGAGAGTTTGGTAAGGTTCTTTTTTGATAGATTGGTATATATTGCTGACGCGTAGAACAGGGTAGAGATAAGGTGGGTCTGGGCGATAGTTGTTCTGGCTGTAGGGGGAAGGAAGGGTTTGAATCTGTAAAGAGTGCCTATTTTTTTGTTGACTGACTTTATAGTAAAGTTAATGTGGTCATCAAAACTAAGGTTATTATCAATTGTTACTCCTAGTAGATGGGTAGAGGTGTCTGGGGATATGTTAGTTGCATTGTTAGAGGATATTGCAAAGTGCATTTGAGGTGACTTATGAGTTGGAGCAAAGAGCAGTAACTTTGTTTTCTTAGGGTTCAGGAGGAGGCAGTGTTGCATAAACCAATTTTCAACACTGTTAAATACTGTTTGGGTGAGAGACTGGATCGAGTTTATGGACTTAGCTGAACAAATTAAAGTAGAGTCATCTGCATATTGTATGCAGGTGGCCTGAGGAATTTTGCTATGTAGGTCATTAATAAACAATGAGAAGAGTAGGGGTCCTAAAATAGAGCCTTGGGGTACTCCAGTGTTCACGGGAAGGGATTTTGAAAGATTATTATCCCACAATACTGCTTGTTGCCTGTTTTCCAGATAGGATTTAAACAAGTTCAATGCTTGTGAGTCAAGAGATTGGGCTTTCAGAATGTTTATAAGGATATTATGGTTGATCATATCAAAGGCTTTTGAAAGGTCAATAAATAATGCAGAGGAAAAAGTGTTATTGTTACGATTTTTGTTTATGGAGTCAGTGAAGGATAGAGGGGCAGTTGTAGTTCTATGGAAAGGCCTAAAACCATGTTGGCAGTTGGCAAGTTGATTGTTTTGGAGAAGGTGGTCAAGTAATTGTCTGTGTATGCATTTTTCCATTATCTTAGCTATTGGAGACAGTAAGGCAATAGGCCGAAAGTTGGAGAGTTCAGTAGATGCCCCACCTTTATGTAGAGGGATGATATGTGATATTTTCAAAATGGAGGGGATTTTGCTTTTTAAAATTGTTCTATTTATAAGGATGGAGATGGGATAGGCAATAGCTTTTGCTGCTATTTGCAGATATTCTGCTGGAAGACAGTCAGCAGAAGGGGTGCATGGTTTTAGTTTTTGAAGGAGTTTGCAAATGAGTGATGTAGGCATCGGTTGTATTTGAAAGGTAGGAGATGGAGTCTTTGAGGTATTTAATGGGGATGTAGTAATAGGTGGTAAAGTATTGGCTAGGGTTCGAATAGCTTCAGTAAAGTAGTTGTTAAAAGGATCAGGAATTTGATTACAGTTACTTTGGTTGAATCCTGTAGGGGCAGGAGTTTTAGAGCGTTCTGGCTGCAGAAGTTTGTTTATGCCAGACCAGAATTTTTGTGGTTTTTGCTGATGGGTTTGTTGGAGGTAATAGTCTTTTTTGTCTCTGAGAATATCTTTCTTGGTGACATTTCTTAACTGTTTAAAGCAGAGGTGATCTGATGGACATTTAGAAACTCTCCATTTGGCCCAAATTTTATTTCTGAAGAGGATCTTTTGCCTAGTTTGTTTTGTGAGCCAGGGGGCAATTTTGGTCCTTATTCGGGAAGAACGATAGGGAGCATGGTAATCTAGGATCTTAAGGAATCTAGTGTTAAAGTAGGTCACTGCATCATCAAGTGGAAGATGAGACATAGGTGACCAGTCACATGCTTTCAGTTCATTTTGGAAGCTCTCTGGGTTAAAACTTTTTTTTGAACATGAGGTTTTAAAATTATTCGTAGTTGGGGTATGGATTCTGTGTTTAATAATATAGGTTAGCATGTGGTCACTAATATCGTCAGGAAGGGTTCCTGGTTTATAAGTATCAAGGTGGCTGTTGATAAGGATCCAGTCTAGGGTGGCTTCCTTACTGCTTGGCTTATGGATTCTAGTAGGAGTGGTTATAATTTGTGAGAATCCGTAAAGATTTATATGATTGGGAGGATTAAGGGAGCTGCAGGAAGCCCAGTCTATATTAAAATCACCTAATACAATGGCTTCTTGAGGTAGGTAGGTAGTGAGGTAACTATGTAAGTTTTCAAGAGTGTTGATATTATTTCCAGGGGGTAGATATGCACAAATTAGATAGATGGATTTGGAGTTGTTGATTTGAAGTTTGGCACTAAGAGTTTCTGAACTGGTATCTGATGGAAGGAGCACATTAAAGGGTGAAACTTGGAGTTCAGATTTATACAGAATGGCTACACCTCCACCCTTTTTGGTTTTACGGTAAGGTCTCAAGATATTATATCCAGGAGGGGTAATCTCCTGGTCCAGAGTTGAGGGCTTTAGCCATGTCTCTGTAATACAGAGAATATCGAATGAGTACACATCTAAGAGTGCATGTAGGTGGGTAATTTTATTGTTAATGCTACGGATGTTAAGGTGACCTATTAGGAGGGAGTTAGAGGGTCTATTTAAAGTAGTGATTGGAGGAGATAATATATTGTTTATGTTATTGGGAATGTCAGTATTGGGGCCTGGGTTAGGATGAATATCACTATCTAATAGGGGGTGTTGGTTAGGATAATGTATAAACTTAGGGAGTTTGTAGAAACTGTTTGGGCATTTTTTTATAGTGAAGTAAGTAACATGGGTAGCTCTATGGTATTTCTGTAATATATAGATGGAAGTGGAGGTTATGTTACTGTGGTTAAGGTTGTTTATGGGAGAAATGGGTAGAGTTTGCTGGTAGGGGTGGAGGGGTTCAGAGAAGTATTCATACAAGGTTAATGTGAATGGTATTGTGAGAGAAGTAAGAGTTGAAGTTAAGAGTAGCAGGTTTGTGAGTATAGATTTGTGTGTTGGGGCCATTAGGATAAGTAGCTATGGAGTTTGGGTATATTGATGGTAGGAGTGTAGTAAGTAAACTACAGGTGGGAGAAAGGAGAGAGTGCTTTAAAGAGGAAGAGTAGGTAGTGGGAAGACGTGTACTGTTAAGTAAAATAAAGTTGGATATAAGAGAGAAGTTGTATACAATTTAGTAAAGTAAGGTGGATGTAAGATAGAATGCTGTAGAGTAAGTAAAACAGGAAGGGGTGGAGTGAGGTTAGGGAGTATTAAAAGAAAAAGCAATTATTTAATTAGGGCTTTGAGAGGTTAGGGGTAGGGCTATTAAGTGGAGGAGGTGTGTGATAGGATAAGAAAAAATAAGGGGTGTGGTTACAGAAGTTTATGGCTAGGACCTCTGGGTGTGGATGGGAATTGGGGGTAGGGTAGGGGAGCGGAGTGAGCCCGCAGGGCGAACAGAGCGGGTTCAGACAGGTAACTGAGAAAGTCAGGGAGGGGTAAGAAGCAATCAGTAAACAGCTAACTACTTGGTGCCTTAGTTGGGAAGGATAGGCAAAGAAAGGAGGAACCAATGTTGAGAAAGTAAGTGGTTGCTAAGGGCAAAGCTAGTGGAAAGAAGAAGGTAAAGTGGAAAGATGGGGCAGGAGGGAAATCCTCAATCCAGGGACAGAGCTTTTAATTCAAAGGAAAAAAGGAAAAAAAAAAGGGAAAGTTGGATGTCTAAGGGGCTATCCTAGTTTAGTCTGCCATCTAGTGGACACATATTGTAATGCAACAGTCGCAAGGGAGCAGAGATAAAAATGTAGAGGGTTTACAAGTGCTACTGTAGATAAATTACAGAAGACAGTACAAGAATAAGAAATGAGAAAACATATGTATAAGTATTTAGGGAATAGAGAGGGGAGTATGGCTGCTGAGTATCCTGGCTAGGTAGTGTAACATACATGCACCAGAGTTTAAGCAAGTGTTGAAAAATTACTACTCTGTTAGATAACACATACTTTCTTGCCTCCTAGTGAACTGGGTTCTTAAGCCGGAAGGCAAGTCTTTTTCTAAAGAGGAGTTGGTTTGGTTTGTTTGCAGAGGGTCCTTTCACCAGGTAGGTAGATTCTTAGGGTTTTAGTGTAGGATAGATAATTCAAACCTGTGAACAGGGGGGACAAGAGATTCAATGAAGGTGTAAGAAAACAGACATTTAAGAGACAGGGTAGTACACAGAGCATTCAAATTCTAACAAACAAGCAGACATTAAATACAACTGGGTAGTTCTCAGCTTTCAAGTTCAAACAAGCAGTTCAAAAGCAGTACATTACAGGTTCTCAGCTTTCCAGTTCTAGCAAGCAGATGAAAAACAGTTCAATTATAGGTTTATAGACTTATAGCACGGCATATAGGTACTTAATCAAACATAAGCAATGATTCAAAGTGATTAAACAAAGTAAGGGTAAAAGGTCTGTCTAGTAAACGGCAGTCTAGCTAGGAATAGGTGCAATAGTGTTGAGCTAGTACCAGGCGTTCTACAGGGCCAAATAGTGCACTGACTCTCTAGCGTTCGCTACAATACAGCACTGAAGAAAGTTACATTCTACAGGGCCAAAGTGGTTATAAGCTATAATAAAATAATTAGTATAATGCACCTTTGGCAAAGGCATGCGGCCAACTGGCGGTAGCTAAATCCAGCAGAGTAAGGAATATGGAGTTTTCCAATTCCAAGCAGAGAGGTTACTTGCTTGGATTCACTCTGGTATAAAGAAACGCATAGTGTAGCGTAGGGAAAAGAGAAAACATGCGCTAGCCAACATTTCACAACCTGGGGAGGTTTGATAAGTGATTAGCTGCACACTCGTTTCCTAAACCTCTGTAGCTTACCTATGTTATCCACGGGCACACACAAGGCTATCAAACTAAGAGGTAACAGGGTATACCCATAAAGCGGGCTTGTTTGGTTACAGACAATACTTTCAGTTTTAATTAGGGCAAGAACGGAGTTTACCGATGGTTACAAAGAATACATTCAGTTCTAATTAGGGCAAGAACGGAGTAGTACTGACATAATATAACTCCACGTGGTACGCCCAACAACACAGAATACTTTCAGTTCTAATTAGGGCAAGAACGGAGCTTACAGATGGTTACAAAGAATACATTCAGTTCTAATTAGGGCAAGAATGGAGCAGTACTAACCTAATATAACTCCACGTGGTACGCCCAACAACACAGCAGCAGGTTGCTGCAAAACATGCAACAGCTAATGGTAATTATCTACACAAACAATACATAAAACAAAACTCCACACCAAATTCACAGCAAAGCCAAACAGATAATCCATACAGCAAAGAAAAACATTAATGCCAACTTGTAGCAGCTTACAGAATGGTAGACGCTGGAGCCAGGAATGCACAGCAGCCAGGGAACCTGTTCCTAATAATAAAGAAGGCGACTTGCCAGGTCAGAAGAAAATAAAAGATCAGAAAGGATGTGAGGTAGGAAGGGGAGGGGAATAAGGAGGCGGGCACATTGATAACAAGGGGCTACTCCCTAAAAGGGTTACAATGATCAGCATAGACTGCCTTAAGGTGAATAGAAAGAGGGGGGAGGGAACAAGCTGAAATGGACAGGGGTAGGTCAGAGAGTACAGGAAAAAGGTGCAAAGTAAGAGCAAGAGGGCAGTTAGAAAGAGGGGGGGAGGGAATGAGCTGAAACGAATAGGGGTAGGTCAGAGAGTACAGTGAAAGGTGCAAGGTAAGACCAAGGGGGCAATTAGACAGCGGGAAATAGGGTCAGAGCTCAGACAGGTAACTGAGAAAGTCAGGGAGGGGTAAGAAACAATCAGTAAACAGCTAACTACTTGGTGCCTTAGTTGGGAAGGATAGGCAAAGAAAGGAGGAACCAATGTAGAGAAAGTAAGTGGTTGCTAAGGGCAAAGCTAGTGGAAAGAAGAAGGTAAAGTGGAAAGGTGGGGCTGGAGGGAAATCCTCAATCCAGGGACAGAGCTCCAAAAGAATAAAACTAAAAACTACCCCTTGGCTAACCAAAACTACTCTAGCAGCTATGAAACACAGAGATAAAGTTTGGGCACTTTACCAAAAAAATAAATCTCCCCTCTCCCATCTCGAATTCAAAACACTCAGAAATAAAGTAAAAAAGCTCATTATTGCTGATCGACAAAACTATTTCTTCAAACTTCAAAACAATAATAAAACAAACCCTCAGAAGTTCTGGAAAGGAATATCTACCCTTATCAATCCTGGCAACTTACTCAACCCCACTCCTGACCCCAATGCTTCTGACAAGGACTTAGCTACACAATTCAACTCATTTTTCATAGATTCCATCTCCAAACTAACATCTTCATTCTCCAATACCTCTCCATCCTCCACTTCTCCCACTAGCACTCCTCCTTACCCCTCCATCTCTACTACCACTCCTTCTCTATCTCTGTCACCCCCTCTTCACACACCTCCTCCCCACTCCTCCATCTCTACTACCACTCCCTCTCCATCTCTGTCACCCCCTCTTCACACACCTCTATCACTAAAACCAATTCCGACATCCACAATAAAAAAACTCTTACAAAAACTAAAACCATGCTCCAATGCCCCTGACAACATTCCTTCTTACTTCCTCAGCATTTCTGCTGAGGCCATAGCCTACCCCATCAGTATACTAATCAACCGCTCAATCCAAGAAAGCATGGTACCCCAAATCTGGAAAAAGGCTTACATCATACCTTTACACAAAGGTGGCAATAACAACAATAATGCAAACTTCCGCCCCATAGCTATCTTATCCCCATCTCTAAACTCCTAGAAAAGTGTATCCATCTACAGCTACTACCTTACCTCTTAGGCAATAATCTGCTCACTCCAACCCAGCACGGTTTTAGACCCGGCCAAAGCACTATGTCAGCCCTCCTCTCCTTCCTAGAAACTATAAATAAAGCTCAGGACTCAGGTCATATTGTCTCTACCCTCTTACTTGATCTTTCAAAGGCCTTTGACACTATCTCTCACAAGCTCCTTCTAACCAAACTCTCTCAACTCAACTTATCTCCTTCCTCACTGTCCTGGTTCTCTAGCTACTTGTCAAATAGATATCAAGCAGTTAAATGGAAAAAGGCCACATCCTCTTTTCTAATCACCCCAACTGGAGTTCCCCAAGGCTCCATACTGGGTCCTCTGCTATTTAATATATTCATTAACGACTTCCACAACTCTATTCCATTCTCCAGCGTTATCCAATACGCAGATGATTCAACTATCATCTGCACTGCTACATCCTTCCCAGTACTACAAAAGCTTACACAAGATGCCTTCTCTTCCACTGAACTCTGGATGAAAGATAACCACCTTGTTCTTAATGCCTCTAAAACCAAACTAATGGTATTTACCCCCTCTAAACACATCTCTATCAGTACTAATTCTCTATTAATTAACAGCCACAACAACACATCCCTGGAATTGGTGTCCAATGCTAAATTACTTGGTGTTCAAATAGACAGTCACCTTAAATTCAAATCTCACATTCAACTCAACATAAAAAAAACACATCAAAAACTAGGCATGCTATACCGACACAATCGCTATCTTACACCCTCCACTAAAATCACTATCTACCTCATTCCTCATCCCCTCTCTTCTCTATGGAGCCCCACTCCTAACCAACATCCAATCTTCCCTTAAAACAAAACTTTCCTCCTGTTACAATAAAATTGTTAAATTCGCTACCAGCCATAAATCTTCTACCCACCATTGCTCTTCACTCCATAAATTAAAATGGCTTGAACTTCCTAACCAACTTATCTATTCTCAACTTACTCTTGCTCATAAGCTCATTTTCAAACCTGACCTCTGTCCATCTCTTTCTTCTGCATTTAAATTTCACCTTCCCAGCAGGGTACTTAGATCTAACAACCAAAATCTAATCGAAGTGTATAAGCCAAATCGTCCCCCTGGTAAAAATCTCCTAAACTTTAGCTTTGCACGACTCTGGAACTCCCTACCTCCTGCCATTCGCACCACTTTCAACCACCTTACATTCAAAAAATCTCTTCACTCTCATCTACTTTCCCAGTGGGAATGCTCATGCTCACATCCTTCATGATCCATACTGACTTGACATGTTCCACTTTCCTCCTAGAAAAAAAAAAAATAAATAAATAAATTTTTGTACACTACATTGTCTGCTCTGTTGCAATTGTTTCTTACTTTCTAAATTGAAATGCTTACCTTCTCTAGCCTGTATCATCTAAAATGTTTACCACCAGTTGTTCTTCCTAAAAGTGTTTGCTCTAACTGTAATGTAAACAGTACTCTGTCTGCCACATATTGTATACTATATTTGTAAAATTCTTGTAATTATTGTAATATGGATGTAAATCCTACTGTAACCTTATTTGGAGCTTTTCTCCCCAGGACTCCATTGAAAATGGGTTCATTAGGCCCAATGGACTATCCTGGTAAACCAACTGCAAATAAATAAATAAATAAAAGGAAAAAAGGAAAAAAAAAGGGGGAAGGTTGGATGTCTGAGGGGCTATCCTGGTTTAGTCTGCCATCTAGTGGTCAGATATTGTAATGCAACAGTCTCAAGGGAGTGGAGATAAAAAGGTAGAGGGTTTCCGAGTGCTACTGTAGATAAATTACAGAAGACAGTACAAGAATAAGAAATGAGAAAACATATGTATAAGTATTTAGGGAATAGAGAGGGGAGTATGGCTGCTGGGTATCCTGGCTAGGTAGCGTAACATACATGCACCAGAGTTTAAGCAAGTGTTGAAAAATTACTACTCTGTTAGATAACACATACTTCCTTGCCTCCTAGTGAACTGGGTTCTTATGCCGGATGGCAAGTCTTTTTCTAAAGAGGAGTTGGTTTGGTTTGTTTGCAGAGGGTCCTTTCACCAGGTAGGTAGATTCTTAGGGTTTTAGTGTAGGATAGATGATTCAAACCTGTGAACAGGGGGGACAAGAGACTCAATGAAGGTGTAAGAAAGGCATTTAAGAGACAGGGTAGTACACAGAGCATTCAAATTCTAACAAACAAGCAGACATTAAATACAGCTGGGTAGTTCTCAGCTTTCAAGTTCAAAGAAGCAGCTCAAAAGCAGTACATTACAGGTTCTCAGCTTTCCAGTTCTAGCAAGCAGATGAAAAACAGTTCAATTACAGGTTTATAGACTTACAGCACAGCATATAGGTACTTAATCAAATATAAGCAATGATTCGAAGTGATTAAACAAAGTAATGGTAAAAGGTCTGTCTAGTAAATGGCTGTCTAGCTAAGAATAGGTGCAACAGTGTTGAGCTAGTACCAGGCGTTCTACAGGGCCAAATAGTGCACTGACTCTCTAGCGTTCGCTACAATACAGCACTGAAGAAAGTTACATTCTACAGGGCCAAAGTGGTTATAAACTATAATAAAATAATTAGTATAATGAACCTTTGGCAAAGGCACGCGGCCAACTGGTGGTAGCTAAATCCAGCAGAGTAAGGAATATGGAGTTTTCCAATTCCAAGCAGAGAGGTTACTTGCTTGGATTCACTCTGGTATAAAGAAACGCATAGTGTAGCGTAGGGAAAAGAGAAAACATGCGCTAGCCAACATTTCACAACCTGGGGAGGTTTGATTAGTGATTAGCTGCACACTCGTTTCCTAAACCTCTGTAGCTTACCTATGTTATCCACGGGCACACACAACGCTATCAAACTAAGAGGTAACAGGGTATACCCATAAAGCGGGCTTGTTTGGTTACAGAGAATACTTTCAGTTTTAATTAGGGCAAGAACGGAGTTTACCGATGGTTACAAAGAATACATTCAGTTCTAATTAGGGCAAGAACGGAGTAGTACTGACATAATATAACTCCACGTGGTACACCCAACAACACAGAATACTTTCAGTTCTAATTAGGGCAAGAACGGAGCTTACAGATGGTTACAAAGAATACATTCAGTTCTAATTAGGGCAAGAACGGAGCAGTACTAACCTAATATAACTCCACGTGGTACGCCCAACAACACAGCAGCAGGTTGCTGCAAAACATGCAACAGCTAGTGGTAATTATCTACACAAACAATACATAAAACAAAACTCCACACCAAATTCACAGCAAAGCCAAAGAGATAATCCATACAGCAAAAAAAAACATTAATGCCAACTTGTAGCAGCTTACAGAATGGTAGACGCTGGGGCCAGGAACGCACAGCAGCCAGGAGGCATGTTTCTAATAATAAAGATGGCGACTTGCCAGGTCAGAAGAAAATATAGGATTAGAAAGGATGAGAGGAAGGAAGGGGAGGGGAATAAGGAGGCGGGCACATTGATAACAAGGGGCTACTCCCTAAAAAGGTTACAATGATCAGCATAGACTGTCTTAAGGTGAATAGAAAGAGGGGGGAGGGAACGAGCTGAAACGGACAGGGGTAGGTCAGAGAGTACAGGAAAAAGGTGCAAAGTAAGAGCAAGAGGGCAGTTAAAAAGAGTGGGGGAGGGAACAAGCTGAAACGGATAGGGGTAGGTCAGAGAGTACAGGAAAAGGTGCAAGGTAAGACCAAGAGGGCAGTTAGACTGTGGTAAATAGGGTCAGAGCTCAGACAGGTAACTGAGAAAGTCAGGGAGGGGTAAGAAACAATCAGTAAACAGCTAACTACTTGGTGCCTTAGTTGGGAAGGATAGGCAAAGAAAGGAGGAACCAATGTAGAGAAAGTAAGTGGATGCTAAGGGCAAAGCTAGTGGAAAGAAGAAGGTAAAGTGGAAAGATGGGGCAGTAGGGAAATCCTCAGTCCAGGTATGTGTGTGTGGTTCAGGGGTCTGAAGCATGCAGGAGGGCTTGCTCCCCTGCAAAAAAAAAAGAAATTTAATAGAGAAGAGCAATCTTCAAGATTTCCAATATGTCACTAGGGAGCTAAAAAACAGGTTTATTTGCAGATGACATAATTTTCAACATTTGTTGTAACAAATCCAAAAGAAAACATACACATTTATTTATGAAATAGAGAAAATTTAGCTAGTTGTCAAGTTAAAAAATCAATGATTCTAAGACAAAATCAGTAGCTATAAATTATATATCTTCTCATGATTTGGTGCATGATTTTCCTTTCCACTGAGAACATACCAAGATGAGGTTTCTGGGAAGATAGTTAAAGCAAAACATAGAACAGGCAGCCAAGGAGATGTGGAAAAAAAAATTCATCAGATAATTCAAAAGATAAGACAGTGGAATATGCTGATAATGTACAATGACAGAAAAATGCAAGGAATTCAAATGCCTTGTTCCCTTTTCTGGTTTATGTGAGGCAAACTTATTTTTAGGTACCAGCAGAGGAAACTTGGATGACACCAAAATGTGACATAAAATAATTTATTTGGGACAGTAAAAGAGAGAGAAAGATTGCATTGGGGTACTTTGATACTACAGAAAGGGTAGAAAAGGCTGAGTTTTCCTGACTTGAAGGAATATTCTAGGGATACACAGCCACTTTTAATATATCTAACCCAAGGGCAAACCTATTTGCCTTAATGGAGAGCATTTTTAATGGTTAAGTAGTAAATAGGGGACACAGGAGAGCAAATTGGACTTTGCAGAACTATAGACAGAGAAAACTAAGTGCATTATGCACAAAAATACTTTTGCCGGACTACAAAACAAATATTGAGGCAAAAGAAAGTTAGGAATGGAAACGTCATAATGTGAATAGATTTTATACTATATTAAAATAAATGGAAGATAAGGTAGAGTGCGACAATGATCAGGAAAAATAAAAATAAAAAAACAGAATTTTGGAAACAGATGTTAAGAGTAGTAATGGAAAGAGGTCTTAGACACAAGTCTGGTCTACAAGGCAGACAGTCTTCGGAGATCAGCCTCTTAGGTGCTGAGACATTTGGTTGAGAGGGTCTACTTTGGAAGCTTGAAGTTTCAAAACTTTGAACTTCATATGGTTGAGACCATAAGATTGAGGTTTTGAAAGTTCAAGCTTCCAAACTGAATCAATTTGTGACACATGCATGAAGTGACATACAGCTGCAGAGACATATGACTGTTGCAAAATTCCTGTGATCAAAGAGAAGTTTGCAGATTCATGCCCACAGCTTCGATAACCAAATGCACAGAAGTGTAGAAGAGTGTGGTCTGAAGATGCCTTGCATGCCAGGCATAGATTTCCCCTCAACAGCCTTTAAGAGAGAGAAGACAAGGATAGGGCTTTAATGTGGCCTCCATAGGACATGTTATTTATGTTCTGCATTCTTTTATTAAGGACTCTCTGTGGATATTCCAAATGCTGGATGTGCCTGGTTAGTTACATCCCAAAGGCAGCATTGCTCTCAATGACAGGTCTGATTAGTGCTGAATACAGTGGAGCAATAATTTCCAGGACATAGATGCCATACCTCTCTTTGTAAGTTGAATAACATAGAATGATTTCCTTACTATTGTAGGTACATAATGGTTGAAGGCTAGATTACTATCTACATTAATCCCCAAATCCCTGACTACTGGGTCAATTCTTAGGGGTCTGTTGTCAATATTGTGGTTACCAGGGTGGCTGAATTCCCAAAGGATACTATTATACATTTCTTGTCATATAGTTTTATCCTGTGGATCTGTCTCCAGTTATTTGTCTGGATCCATCCCTCTTGTAGAACATTAGTGTCACATGGCATACTATGACTGCTCCTAATTTGCAATCATCTGCAAATCTAGTCTGCCATAGGCCATTGATACTCGCCTTGAATTCAAGGAACTAGATTCCAAAAATGAGTGATCCTCGAACCAATCCCTGTGGGACTCCACTGGAGACTGGCCTCTTTGTAGAGATGGGCTTCCAATTCTAACTTCAGAGTCCATTCTATGAGCCATTTGGCTATCCAACAGGTGACATAAGGGTTTATACCTAATGTATAAAATACTTTAGCAATGATCTACAAAGTACTGAAACCAAGCTGGTCTCAAAGCAAAAACTATGAGATAAAAGTGTAAATTTTATATTTTTTAATAGTTTAGTGCTTTTGGCCACTCAGTGTATATAGAATTTATCAGGACAATGACATAATTATCCCTTTTGTTTAAATAACCACAACAAGGATGAAGCCAGACATTCTCTTTATACTCTGTAGAGTACATTTTTTCTGAGCATCAGTTAGAAACATTTGGACTTCATCAGGCCATATTATGTCTATAACCTTCTAAATGAATGCTTCTAACAATGTGTGTATAGCTTGCTTAGAGAAGATTACAAATTAAATGAAATATCTCTAATAGTTTTTGACTAAGCAGCTTAAACTTTACACACATTAACTGCTGGGGTGGGGCAACAGCTTGAGAGATGTATCCAATTTGTAAATGCCAAGTGAGTTGGTGAGGGCAGCAGGAAAAAAAACGAAAACATTTCTCCAAAGCAAACTATTGCCTAGTAAGCGATGGTATAAAAAGTACAATATCAATGTTGGGAACAATAACTCCTATGCAGAGGAATACACAAGTGCCCTATACAGCCACTTAAACAAATGTATTGACATGGCTGTACCAAACAGGAACAAAACCAGTTCTTCCCAAAAAAAAAAAACAAGCCATCCTGGTGGACTGTAAGTATAAAAAGTTATACAACAAAAGAAAGAAACTGATATATAAGAAGAGGAGGGAACTTACTCAACACAATACTCTCCACACCATGAAGAAGAAAATCAGATATATTTTTAAGTTCTGTAAGGCTAGCTCTGAGTGTAAATCAACATCCCTGTCTAAAGACAATCATAAGACTTCTTTAGCTACATCCAAAACCTAAAAGGGAATATCCAGCTGTGTGCCAAACTTAAAAAGGACAGTACCACTCACATGGAACCTGAGGAAATTGCCAATCTGCTAGCCGAGAGATTTGCCAATAACTTCACCCCTCTGTCACCACTAGACATACACCAAAGCATCCTTACACCAGTCCTCTACAGAACAGGTTATACAAGTGCTCTCCAAGGCTAAAAACACAACCTCTATGGGACCAGATAACATCCCAGACTGCTTACTGAACAATCTAAAACAAGAACTAGCAGAACAACTCAGCACTCTTTTTAACCATAGCCTGAGAACTGGCTTTGTCCCAGCAGAGTGGAAAACAGTAACTGTAATCTCCTTGCACAAAAGGGGTCCATCAACTAACTCTGGGAACTGTCGACCCATAAGCCTAACCAGCTTTATCTGCAAGGCCATGGAAAAAAATCATCATAGACCTTAATGATATAGGCGGCCTTCAAACCTTTGACCCGACCCAGTTTGGTTTTGTCAAGGGTAGATCTTAATTATTAAACCTAGTGAACATCTTTGAGAATGCCAACAAAGCACTGGATGAGGGCAAAATAGTACATACCACCAATCTTGATTTAACCAAGGCCTTTGACACAATCCTCCATTCAGGTATCATAGAGAAACTCTCCCATCTGAGGATTAGCCCATATATTACTGGATGGGTAGTAAATTGGCTCACTGGCAGAAAGCACGCTGTCAAAGTTGGGGAATCCACCTCCACAAGCAGACCAGTTACCTGTGGAGTACACAAGGATTTGTGCTGGGCCCTCTACTGTTTGGAATCTATTTTTCTGAAATTCTGGCAAAGGTAGGTGGTCTGTGGCTTACCAAGTTTGCAGATGACTGTAAACTGGGCACAGTCATATAAACTGTCCAGTGATGCTAACATAATACAGAAAAGACTGACACAGACAAATGTATGGTGCCAAACCCATGGACTAAAACACCAAAAAATGTCTCATTATCCCCTTTGGCTAAGAAGCAACCATTGCTAATTATGATATAGATAGCATCCCTCTAAGCTCAAACTCAGTGGTGTAAGATTTGGGAACACATGCTGATAGCAATCTAAACTTTGATCACCATGTGCCCATAGTGGTACAAAAATTATTCTACATTGCACATCTCATAAATAAGGATATCGCATCCAAGACCAGGGAATTCATAGCTCCACTGTACTAGACCATTATCAGACCACTAATTGAGTACAATGCTACCTTCTGTATGTACCTCATCAGACACCTGCAGCAACTGGAGACAGCACAGAGGTTTCTGACCAAGAGAATCCTGGCCCTGGAAAATGTGACTTACATAAAAAGACTAAAAGCCATGTCACTGTACTCTGTATCATACAGGCTGCTGAGGTAGGACCTGTACCTTGCCTACAGAGCAGTCATAGATCCTGCCCTAATGAAAATGCTGCACATCTGCCAATCAAATGGGACAAGAATAGCTCAATCAAGGGATCTCAACCTAGCCTGTGACATCAACAGAACATGCAGGAGAGACAGATATCTCCCAGTGATTACCGCTCCTCTGGAATAAGTGCCCACTCCATGTGAAACACAGCTCTGCAATGACCCTATTCAAGTGCAACCTTGACAACTGGATGAGTGACCATAAGTTCATTCTGGGGGTGACACCTATGTCTCTCATGGACAAGGGCAGTCAGTGCTGATCACAGAATCACTCTGCTAAAAATAGCCATCTAACTATGGTCAATGATGGTACTCAGGTTATTACACAGCTAGCCTTGTAAAGGCCCTAGGGCCATTAGCGCAGTAACCTCCCATGAAACTATGAACCTAATAAGTGTTTGTGAGCATACAAAATGGAATTCACTGACTACACCCCTGAACCACAAAGTACTTCACATGATGAACATACATCAGTCAACACTCACACTATGTTACAAGTTGTATTAAACATTAATATGTATAGAAAACAATGAGATATATGATTTAAAATCCTTAAAAAAACACCTGTTGCATAACTTATTAAATATTAATAAAAATATATTGTATACAAATATGTGTTTTTTTTTAATATCATGGAAGTTTACTTGGACATTTTACTGTGGTCCAACAGACTTGGGTTGTCTATTACATTAGGGAAATTTTTTTAATGTGATGTAGAAGCATATTTTTTATTAAAATTTACTAAATTATGTAACAATTGTTTTTGTGCCAGTCTTGTTAGCTGAAGAAGTCCTACAGTCCCAGTAATGCAATTGGCTGTCAGCGTATAGCAACCACCATCATGATAATTCACTTGTTAGCAAAACCCACATACTGAACCACTTTCTCCAACACAGCTTCATGCTTTTTAACAATCGATGTACACTTACAACATAAAAAATAGATTAACAAAATGTATAATCACCACAATCACTTAGCTTATGTGAATTCTTTGTAATTTCAGTTATTGTCTGGTTAGTGCAAGTATGAAGGAATGCTACTGTCTGATCAATAGCAATTTGCATTATGTGATGAAAAAAATAATGGCATAGATGTTTTTATTACATAATTTCATGACACATGCCATAGTAATTATGCTAATGCCCATATTTAGATAAGATGTCTCTAAATCACACATTTATTGCAGTGCACAAAATCAAGGCTGTGATACAACACTTGCCCTGTATCATGCATTTGCAGAATTACCTGCAACGTGCAATGTGCATGATCAAGGTAGTGATACAACACTCCTTGTACGTCATGTACTTGCATGATTACTGCAAAGTTCAATGCAAATTAAGAGGTAGATCAGAGACCCTAGCGGAAACATTGATAAAAATACTTCATTGTTATCACCAGTAGAGGTTCTTAAGTGCAAAAATGGAAATATGTGAATGCCGTGCTGCTGTTACTGTCCTCAAATGCCATACTCCCCACCCTAACACCATCCTCCATGCCATTTATATATTTGTTATAAGATTGTGGCATTATAACATGTCACCTTAACTAGATGCTCAAAGCTATGCACCATATGTTTACAGCAGAAACATACATGGGCATGAGACTGCTACCATTTTCCATTGAGCTATGAGCAGATAAGTTGCTATGGCTTCTGAGAGCACTGAAGGTAACAGTAACCCCAAGGAGAGCATAATATTTCTGTAGCTTATGCACAGAGACCACCAAGAATGTCTTCTGAAGAACTCTTTTGAAGGTTCCAAGCATAAAGTGAATGCCTGACACAGCCTTGTCAGGGTGATAACTGCTGCTTTTCACACCAAAACTTTGGTGTAAAGTGCAGCCACTACTGCAGTGACCTGAAGATGTCCCACCTCAATTTTCTATGCCATCTGGTAGAAAAGGTCAGCGAAAGTGGTTCTGGGATGCACAGTAAGTATGGAGGACAGGCCATTCTATTGCTATTTTACATATTTTTTAATGGCCCTTGCAGGAAATGTATCCACAATGCCTATATTTCTTTCTGCATCTTTTCAGCTCCAGAGCAAATACAGGACAACAGGGTACTGTACTGGGTTACAAGGGCACCCCTATCTAGACACAGGGGTGACTATGATTACTGTCCTTATATAGTTAAGTTCTATATATTACTCACTGTTATAATTGTATAGAGGTTATTGTATTGCCCTTATATGACAACACTACTACATACTGCTAGACACAACCTCTGTGTGTGTACATATGATATATATATATATATATATATATATATATATATATATATATATATATATATATATATATATTATATCACACATGCACACAGGATGGGTCTATATCAGAAGCATGAAATGGCTATGTAAAGAGCAACACATATTCATCGAACTGCATTTAAGCGATTTGATGAATGTGTCACAGGGCAAGGAGGTAGTTGGCAAACTACACGGGGTTGCCATTTCCTTTGCTATAGTGCAATCTCAGAGTTGGCAAAGCACCCCACCTGATAATGTTTTTTAATTTTTTTTTTCTGAATGGCCACGTGAATATTTTCACTAGGAAAAAATTTGATTATGTGGCTGTTCGCTATTTAAAGGTTTCATGCATTATGTGTCGACTTTTATGTAGTCACACATATGTGCTTTTGTTATTCTGATATAGACCCCACAGGACATGTTCTGGAGATCCGCACATCCCTCATTTACAAACATATGCACAGAAGTACATGCCCATCCATATGTCCACTGCTACATAGTGCCAGACATGCAGTGCTATTGGTGCAATACCCTGTTTCGGGCATTGCCCTAGAGTATGAGGTCTCATGGCATGAAAGATATGCATCTCAACATACTGTCCGTGCACTGCCTCACTGAATGTTCATGCATGTGCCACTACCAAATAACAAAGGTTTTCCCACAGCACATATCAGCTTATATAACAATAGGATACATGCTGTCAGATGCCTGTTATACCACTTGTGTCTTGTCTGCCTTTATAATGACAAATTGGCATGGTATACTAGTTGACCTGAGTAGTTATTGACAATGTTCATGTTCATATTACCCTTTTTTGTCACTATCAGACATGAGATACCGACACTGGCACACACAAACACACCTTCCTTGACCTCTTATGGACAATAGCTCTGTGCTTTCAAAAGTGTCATATTCCCAGCCTTCAAAAGGAACTGGTCCAATGTTACTGCTCATATAAGATATCTTGCAACTATTTCTTTTATCTGTAGATGCCTGTAATGCTGATAGTCAGATGCAGACATGGAAGTATGTATCTCTTTCTCCTTCTCTCTCACTCTCTTTCCTTTGTCACTATCCTTCCTTCCCCTATATTTTTATTTGAAGTTTGTTGTTTTATTTCTGTCCATTTGTTTTATGGCTTTATGCAGTGTGTGAGTCACAGCTGTGTCTGTGATTCAACAGCTGCCCAGCCTCATTCATCCCACACCACCTTCTGCTGCTGTCTGCTTCCAGACCAATGTTTACATTAGGTGTCAGGGATCACAGAAACAAGACCTGCATCAAATGCATTAGTTACACCCAGTGTGAAGATTGGGTAAAGATAGATGAAGGCTGCCTGCCTAGCCAGATATAATTTTAGAGATAATTCTGTCATCTGTAAATATTAATGTAAACCACAGGCTTGTTGTCTTAAATGATAAAAATAGTGTTACATGTGGAACTGAAAAAAAAATGTAACAACAGTGCACTCTACTGACCAAGTAAAGCATGTTGTATCCCTTTGATGTTAAAACTCAGAGTCAGTCTGAAGTGAGGCATCCTGCCTATTGTTGTAGGGTCAGAGTTAATGGCCAGAATTTGCATGCATAAATGTCCTTTATTGCTCTGGTTTCTGCCCAGAGGTGAAGAATGTAAATTTAGTTTCTGTTAGCCTGGGAACCTAGGGAAGTGTGACGAATGATGTAATGTGAACCAGGAATATGATTTGAAAAACAGAGAGAATCAGAGAGCATTGAGCATTTTTGTCTTGGTCATCCAACTCAGCGCTGCCTTTGCTCTATATGTAAGTTTATCTTAGATTTGTGTTTTCTCTTAGAAATAGCTAGAAACTAGAAAGATTAGACTGTTTTCAATGATGTCAAAACTGTACTACTGAAGTATTTTAAGTATTTCTCTGTGATCTCTAAACTCTTGACTAGCACTGTGTAGTAAAAAGTATTGTCTTGTGTTTTGGCTATTTATTATTAAAATATTTTTAATCCTTTCAACTGTGGCTGTTTTTTGTAGAGATAATTTAAGCTCTTTAGAGTACTTGCATGCCTTTGGTAGAATTGTACAAAGCCACTGTAGTAGCTTTAGCCCTGGGCTATACTACCAATTGGATAATTATATTGCACATAAATAATTGGACACCCTTTTAAGGGCCTTTGAGTAGCTGATAAATATTAGTGGGTGGAGGCACTACTATATCATACCGTACATATACTACTGTATAGTCTTGGAAAAGGGGGTACAGCTGGAAAACCTGTGCCAGCCTTCCCCTGGAGTGTCTGTGTGGTTGTATAGACTCTTCACAAAGTGTGCGTGTGTGTGTGTGTGTGTGTGTGTGTGTGTGTGTGTGTGTGTGTGTGTGTGTGTGTGTGTGTGTGTGTCTGTGTGTGAGTGTTAGCTACTAGGGCAGGGACATGAAGCACTGTTTGGACAGGGGGGGTGCTGGAGGTTTTAGCTTGCCATTAGGCTGAAATCTGGACCCTATAGCTGTGCCAGTGGGGGGTCTTATTGGGTACTCGGAGAGCAAGGGAAAGTCCAACCCCCAGACTGACTGTGATCTCTGTGTGTTCTTAAGGGAAATTGCACTTCCTGTGTGTGTATTTGCTACCCTTTCCTTCTATATGAGATGCCCCTCACTGATGTTAATGGTGAGGTTTGAGGGTCCTTGATTGCTGGGCAAGGGCACGGGCATCACATATTAATTGTTTGGCAGTGGTGGGATATCCACATCACATATTAATTGGTAGCAGATATTAATTGGTTTGTAGTGGTGTGGGTAGAGTGAAATCCTGTAGCTTGTGTATAGTGAGCTTTGAAGGTGTTTTGTACTCTAAATCAACCATGCAATGAATACTCAGAGTTCAGATCACAATTGTTTTATTTCTTTTGTTAGCTTAGTTAGTCAGGGTGAGCAGGCAGCATGTCAGCAGAGGGGTACGGAAAGCTGACAAGGAGCCAGCTGGCAGAGATGTGCCAGGCTAGGGAACTGGTGCATGGAAACCTGACTAAGGCAGACCTGATTGCAGCCTTGGTTACAGCTGCATCAGAAAACAGCAACCAGGAGGACAATCAAACTGGCAGTGGAGATATAATACCCTCGGAGAATAGATGCCGCAACCTTTCTGCAGAGGACTTAAAAATCCATCTGGAGCTAAAGAGACTTGAGTTGGAGGCCAGGTGTGTGGAAATAGAAGCAACTGAGAGACTGAGGTATCTAGACAGTGAGGACAATGAGAGACTGTGACATTTGCAGGCTGAGGAGAATGAGAAACTGCTATGCCAGGAAGCTGAGGAAAAGGAAAGGCAGAGGAAGCATGAGAAGGAGATGCTGACTCTTCACCAGAGTCATGGAGGTAATGGGGAAAGGAGTAACTGGACCCCAGAAGCACAACAGATCAGTACATTTTTCCTGCAGTTTAAACAGGGGGATAATTTTGATAGTTTCACTCATATGTCTGAGAAGGTATGCAAACAGTATGATGTTGAACAAAGGCTCTGGGTATGGTTCCTGACCCCCTTACTCCATGGTAAAGCTGTAACTGTCTTGTCAAAAATGTCTGATGTTACATGTTTTGATTATACTGCTTTTAAAAATCACTTGTTAGAATTGTTTGAGCTAACACCTGAAATGTATAGGAAAAAGTTTTGTGAGCACAGACACAAGGTAGATGAAAGTGTGTGCAAATATGTTGCTGAACTGGGCACTTATTTCCATAGGTGGGTGAGTGTATGTCAGGTCACCATGTTTGAAGGGCTGGCAGACCTTTTGGTGAGGAAACAAGCCCTTAGCACTTTGCCTGAGGACATGAGGATCTGGTTAGCTGATAGACAATGTGCTACTTCAGATGAGTTGGGAAAGAAGGGAGACCTATACCTAGCAAGCAGGGCAGCCCTGCACAGGAAAGAGACCCCCAGTACTGCTCATGGGTGTAAAAAACCCCATGGTGGGCAGCACAGACTGCCCTAACAGAATCTGCCAGTAGCAAGGGAAGCCACTAGTCCAGGTACACATCCAGGAGCTAGGGTTAAATGTTCTGAATGCAACCAGTGGGGCCATGTGACATACAGATGTCCACAAAGGCAAGGTGGGGAACAAAAGGTATGAGAGCCAGTAAGTGGGAAAGACAAATGCCAATAGTAGGTTGTCTTGAGACAACAGCAGTACCAAACTACTATCCTGCAAATTTGCTGATAGGGAAGGACTTGGATGAGGAAGTACCATGTGCTTATGCAGTTACATGCGGTCAGGCTAGGAGACAAACATGTGGGTCTGGTAGCCTAGGGAAGACCAAGACAGACTGTATACTTGCAGCCAGGACTGGTGAGGTAGTTACTTCAGGGGGGAGCTACTCTGTAGCAGTGAGACTGAATGTGAGCCTCAGCTGCTTGTGGGTACTGATCTTCCCTTGGAAAGTGTGACTGCAAAGGTAGAGGTGAGTAGTAGTACCCAGGCTGACAGTGAGGCACCACTGTCAGAGGATGCAAGACTTCCTGTGGAAGGTGATCTGGGTAGGGTTACAAGGAGAGAGTTGAGACAGGCTCAGCTCTCAGACCCTACATTGCAAGGCCTGAGGCAGGTAGCTAGGGAGGCACCTGATTCTCAAGGGAAGGGCGAATCTGTATAGTGGGGCAAGGGGTTAATAGACAGAGAGTGGACCCCTGAGGGAGGGCTAGAAGGTGAGAGAGTACAGCAGTTGGTAGTGCCTAGAGTCTACCATCTGGCGCTTCTAGCCATAGCCCACGATATTCCCTTTGCAAGTCATATGGGCATAAAACATACAAAGAGGCATATTTATGCAGAACTCCTATTGGCCTGGAATTTCCAGAGATGTAGCAGGGTACTGTAGGACCTGTGAACAGTGCCAAAAGGTAGGCAAGGCAGTAGACAAGGTGAGAGCTCCTTTGATGCCTTTGCCTGTGATTGAGGAGCCATTTCAGATGGTAGCTATGGGTATTGTGGGTCCTCTGAGTACCCCAAGATCCACATGGAAAAAGTATATCCTAGTGGTAGTCGATTATGATACACGATACCCTGAGGTGGTGGCTTTGTCCTCCATTGAAGCAGAAAAGGTGGCAAATGCTTTGTTAGAGATTTTCAGCAGGGTAGGTTTCCCAAAAGAAATACTGACTGACAGAAATGCCAATTTCATGTCAGACCTGCTGACTTGTCTGTGGAAGTCATGTGGGGTGAAGCACATGAAGACCACCCCCTACCATCCCCAGACTAATAGTCTTGTTGAGAGGTTAAACTCTGCAATCAAGTCCATGCTATGGGCATTTGCAAATCAGTTTAAGAGGGAGTGGGACAAATATTTGACCCATCTGTTGTTTGCTTACAGTGAAGTTCCTCAGGAATCCATAGGTTTTTCACCCTTTGAGTTGCTGTATGGGTATAAGGTGAGAGGACCTCTAGATTTAATTTGAGATGAGTGGGAAGGTGACTGCGAGTCTCACAAGGAGTTTGTTGTGGCATATGACCTAAACCTCAGGACAAGGCTCAGGGAACTCATGGGCTTGGCCCAGGAGATTCTGGCAGAAGCCCAACAACAGAAAAAGGTGTGGTATGACAGGAATGCTCGATCTAGAGAGTATGCTGTGGGGCAGCAGATAATGGTTCTCATTCCTGTCAGACACAACAAACTGCAAGCATTTTTGGAGGGACCCTACAAGGTGGTAAGGAAAGTAAGTGATGTTAACTATATGGTGGAAATGCTAGGCATAAGGCAGGGGCACAAATTGTACCATGTAAACATTATGAAACATTACCATGATAGGGAGGCCCTTGTGCTGAGCATTTGCAGTGGATTGCCAGAGGAGTCTGAGGGAGATCTGAGACTGATCTCCTCAGTGATTCTCGTGCTGACACCTCAGCGGAAGGGGTAGCAATGTCCCATCAGCTATTTCCTACCCAGGTTCAAGAAATCCTAGCAGTGTTGCAGAAATTTGGGGACATGTTCACTGGGAAACCAGGGTGCACATATTTGGGAGAGCACAAGGTGGATACAGGACCCCAAAGGCCTATTAGGCAGGCCCCTTATAGAGTGCCTGAAAGACTCAAACAGACTCTGAGGGAGGAGGTACAGGAGATGTTGGAACTAGGAGTAATTCAAGAGTCCAACAGTCCCTGGGCCTAAGAAGGATGGCAGCACCAGGTTCTGTGTGAACTACAGGAAATTAAATAGTCACACAGAGTCAAATTCTAACCACATGCCTAGGACAGATGAGGCCCTAGAGCAGCTGGGTGGGGCTAAGTATCTTACAACTATTGATCTTACCAAGGGTTACTGGCAGGTGCCCTTGACTCCCAGTGCAAGAGAGAAGTCAGCCTTTGTGACTCCTTTTGGCTTGTATAAGTTCACAAAGATACAGTTTGGGATGAAGCTTGCCCTAGCAACTTTCCAGAGGCTGGTAGATCATATCCTGGCATGGGCAGGAGGGTTTTCCATTGCTTACCTAGATGATATTGCCATCTACAGCCATTCCTGGCCAGAGCACCTTCAGCATGTCCGGGAGCTGCTGGGCAGACTACAGAAGGCAGGGTTGACCATTAAGCTGAGCAAATGTCAGGTGGGCATGGCAGAAGTCTTCTACCTAGGACATAGAGTGGGGAGTGGTAAGATAAGGCCAGAACCTGCCAAAGTAGAAGCCATTCAGGCATGGCCTGCACCTGTTACTAAAACGCAGGTGAGGGCATTTTTAGGGACAGCAGGGTACTACAGAAACTTTGTCCCCAGTTATAGTACCATAGCTGCTCCCCTCAGAGACCTGAAAAGAAAGAACGGGCAAGATAAGGTAGTGTGGACCCCAGCTCATGAACAGGCATTCCAGAAGCTTAAAGAAGCTTTGTGAGGACCCCCCTGTGTTAGCCAGTCCAGATTACAGCAAATAATTTGTTGTGCAGGTGGTTGCTTTGAACCATGGGGTGGGGGCTGTACTTAGCCATATTTCTTCAGAGGGAGAAGAGCACCCAGTGATTTATCTCAGTTGTAGGCACCAACCCAGAGAGGAATGCTATGCAGCTGAAGAAAAGGAATGTCTAGCCATAGTGTGGGCACTGCAGAAACTTCAGCCTTATCTATATGGAAGGAAATTCACTGTTATGACAGATCACAACCCCCTAACATGGTTAAACAGAGCCAGCCAGCAAAATGCCAAGTTGCTAAGATGGACCCTGGGGTTGCAAGCATATGATATGTCTGTGCAGCACCACAGTGGGATTAGCAATGCCAATGCAGATGGGCTCTCAAGACAGGGAATAGGGTAATGTATACTCAGATAGACCTAACCCTCTCAAGCAGCATTTCTCAAGGGTCACTTGAAAAACTAGCTTGAGTTCTTCTCTGGGGGGGGGGGTATGTGAAGATTGGGTGAAGATAGATGAAGGCTGCAAGCCTAGCCAGATAGAAATTTGGAGAGAATTCTGTCATCCATAAATATTAATGTAAACCACAGGCTTGTTGTCTTAAATGGTAAAAATAGTGTTACACATGGAACTGAAAAAAAATGTAACAACAGTATACTTTACTGACCAAGTAAAACATTTTGTGACCCTGTGATGTTAAAACTCTGAGTCAGTCAGTCTGAAGTGAGGCATCCTGCCTATTGTTGTAAGGCCATAGTTAATGGCCAGAATTTGCATGCATAAATGTCCTTTATTGCTCTGGTTTCTGCCCAGAGGTGAAGAATGTAAATGTAGTTTCTGTTAGCCTGGGAAACCAGGGAAGTGCGAAGAGTGATGTAATGTGAACCAGGAATTTGATTTTAAAAACAGAGAGAATCAGAGAGCATTGAGCATTTTTGTCTTGGCCATCCAATTCAGCACTGTCTTTGCTCTATATGTAAGTTTATCTTGGATTTGTGTGTTCTCTTAGAAATAGCTAGAAACTAGAAAGATTATACTAAGTGTTTTTCTGTGATGCCAGAACTGTACTACTGAATTATTTTAAGTATTTTTCTTTGATCTCTAAACTCTTGACTGGCACTGTGTAGTTAAAAAGTATTGTCTTGTGCTTTGGCTATTTATTATTAAATATTTTTAAACCCTTTCAACTGTGGCTGCTTTGTAGAGATAATTTAAGCTCTTTAGAGTACTTGCATGCCTTTGGTAAAACTGTACAAAGCCACTCTAATCGCTTTAGCCCTGGGCTATACTACCGAATGGATAATAATATTGCACAATAATAATTGGATACCCTTTTTAAGGGCCTTTGAGTAGCTGATAAATATTAGTGGGTGGTGGCAGCTGGTACTACCGTATAGTCTGAGAAAAGGGGACACAGCTGGAGAACCTGTGCCAGCCTTCCCCAAGAGTGTCTGTGTGGTTGTATAAACTCTTTTCAAAGTGTGTGTGTGTGTGTGTGTGTGTGTGTGTGTGTGTGTGTGTGTGTGTGTGTGTGTGTGTGTGCGTGTGTGTGTGTGTGTGTGGCTACTTGGGCAGGGACACGAAGCACTGATTGGACAGAGAGGGTGCTGGAGGTTTTAGCTTACCCCCTAGGCTGAGATCTGGACCCTATAGCTGAGACAGAGGGGAGTCTTATTGGGAACCTGGAGAGCAAGGGAGCGTCCATCCCCGGATTGACTGTGATCTCTGTGTGCTCTTAAGGAAAATTGCACTTTATTGTGTGTATTTGTTATCCTTTCCTCCTATATGAAATTCACCTCACTGGTGTTAGTGGTGAGGATTGAGGCTCCTTGATTGCTGGGCCAGGGCATGAGTGTCACACCCAGGTTACATAGAAATGACTATAGTAAATTCTGTAGTCAGTACATCAGTTATACTCAGGCTATGAGTTATTGTCCAGTTAGGTCACATATTAATAGCAAATTCTGTAACCTATCAATCAGTTATAGCCAAGCTTGCTATTACAAAGTGATGTTGATATATTTCTGCATTATTTACTGAAATTCTTCAATTTTTCATACTTTAAAGTAATTTCACTGTATTAATTGCTGAGTTTCTGCATTTTAACATGTATCTCAAAGTGGTTGTTAGTATGTTTTTGTTGTAATTGCTGAGTTCCTGCACTTAGGGCACATTTTTCAGTAATTTTAAAGTTAGAAACGTTAGGTCTGCACTCTAGTGAGATTAGAGTGTAACCTTGTCTCTTCTGAGCTTGGGAATCCCTGAGGAAATTTTAGTGTGTGTTGCTGCGATTTGGCAGTGGACTATTTTGCTTGTTTGTTTTTTTTTCTATCCCGCATAAAGTCATGTTTGTTTGATGCTGCTTATCAAGTGGGGATCAACAGTCCCCTGTACAGATGCAGGCATTCAGAATCTAACTTTATTTATAAAAAACAATGTTAGCTATTTCCTGAGTATGTAGTTGCATGCCAGCACCTGTTTACATATAGAGGAGCATTGCTCTCTGAAATTAGAATAAGATTGTAGTTCCTAGTCAAATAGCACCCAAGCAAACCTATTAAAAAATCCTGTATTATCCCATTGCTGTGGTCTGCACACAGAGGAACATTGCTGCAACAACTTTGTTTTAAACATTGTAGTTTCAATTAAATAGAACCAAGTAAAACTATTCTAGACCACCACTGGTACAAATGCCCTTGTAATCCATGGAATAAACATCTGAAACTATGGATAAGCACTTTCCTTCTGTCACTAAAGCTAGCTTTGTGTAAATGGGCATCCTGAGACAATACAATTGTCCCTTGTTTACAGACAGCCACATAATTCTTAGTCAGGCACAGTGTAAGGGAGATGTAATTATACATTATTGCTGAAGACAAGGTTGTCATATCATATACAGCCACTACAATTAACAAATAGGTTGTCAGAAATGCACAACATGGAGGGGTGGAGCCTAGATGGCAAACTGAGAGCAGTGCATTTTCAGAGCTTCATAAACTAGTGCAATAATATATGGAAATTTTATTATTTTCAAGTTTAAAATGTCAGAATATATAGATAAACTACTAAACTACATAAATATCAATTTTGTTGGAGATATACAAAACATTTCCCATCAAGTAACTTGGAGATATATTGAGTTACTGAATATGAACAACTCAAGGAATTCTCATCCAGATGCTGCTTTGAAAAAGAACAGCAATTGATTACATCTACCGTACAGGAACTATCTTTGAAAATGGATGGCTTTAAAAATGACTTAGAAAACCTCAAATTAAATTCTCAAAAACAAACTGATATTCTTAAGGAACTATTACAGCAACACCATACAAAATAATAAATATAGAGACTTCTCTAAATGACATTGAAGGGAGACTCAAAGAGGAATAATTCCAAAAAGAATGTCTGCTTAAACAGAATACATGGCTGATTAACAAAATAGATGACTTAGAAAACAGGGAAAGGAGAAACAACTTAAGGATCTTTGTTCTGTCTGAAAACACTGAAGGAGAAGACATTATTTCATTCTTAACCTGGATTCCTGAATTTTTAGACTTGAAAGAGGGGCTTTCATTTGGAATTCAAAGGGTGCATAGAACACTGAGGAAACCTATTTTTAATTCAACAAATACTCCACCTGGATGCAGAGTTATACAATTTCTTTCATTTCTGGACAAGGAACTAATATTAAAATCTGCTTGGAGAAAATCACCGTTAAAATACAATCGAAGCCTGATAAGGTTTGACAATGATTATTCTTCCAGAATACTAGAACAAAGGAAAAAAGTCTGGCCAATAATAAAACTGTTGAAACAATACAACATTAAAGCACAGCTGGCCTTTCTAGCCAAGATAAAAATACTTTTTGCCAATGAGATGAGAACCTTTAATGACATAAAAGAAGCTGCTGTATTCATCAAAAACAACATAGTGTCTATTCCAGAAGAAATGGAATGGATGGTCCCTACTCTTAAAAGACTAAAAGAAACAAATCCTTGGTCTGTTGCTAGAAAGAAGAAACAAAAAACTGATTCCAAGATAGCTGCCCCAAAAAATAACTCTTACAACTACATCCCTCAAAGTATCAACTGATATGGTACATCACTTGTCATCTGTTTTTATTTTAAAAAAGGAGGATTTCTTAAACTGAGAAACAGTAATGATTTATTCAGAATGTTCAAAGAGTCCAATAATTCTTTACAAACAGAAGTAGTTTAAGATGGGTTACTATTTGCATTATATATAAGCCAAGCAAAGCAGCATATAATACAAACATAGAAGTTTCTATTCCCCTGCTTTAACTCAATGAATACTTATCTTGTTCATTTTTCATTGATTTTACTTATAATAATTTAAGTAATTAATTACTAATTTAACAAGGTACCATTAATCAGAATTCAGACTCAAATGTAACAAATTAACATCATATATATAATAGTAGTATTTTGAAAAGAAATGCTGTCATGGAAACTAATGCCTTCTTCAGTTAAAGTATGGTTTAGAAATGTCATGTATATCCTGGTTAAATAATAGTAGCAAACTCTTAGTACAAATATCATCATTATTCTGTCTAAATATAGTTAATATAATTTATGGCAAGTATAACAGCTATGAATGCTCTTTGATCAATCCTGATATGGTATGCGTGGATGCAGCTGTGTCTGGCAGCTAGTACAAATGTCATTATTATTTTGTCTAAACATAGTTAATATCAATTATGGCAGGTATCATAGCTTTGAGTGCTGTTTGATTAAACATGACATGGTGTGTGTGGATGCAGCTGTGTCTGGCAGCTGTTGTATGTTGCCATTTTCATCTCCAGGAAGCTGTGGGTTGCAGCTTGCGATCAAGGTTTACTGACACTTGTGTATTAGAAAGAGACATTTGGTGTTTTAGCCTGGATCCATGGGGAGGGGGGTGATAAAACTGTGATTTGGGATATTTTGGCAGAGAATAGTTTGTTTATACATCGGAGAGGTGGGAAGGTTGGAAGAATGTGTTATCTCTTCTTGTGACAGCTTGTCAGGAGTTTTTTTTTTTTTTTTTTTTTTTTTTTTAATCTGTTTGCTCTCTGTTCTATTTCTGGCTGCTGCCTTGCTGAAAGAGAGGGAATTTAAGCTTGAAGATGAAGTGAAACTTTGCTTCAGGTGCATCATGAGCCTCTGGTATGCAGTAGACAGACACACTAACAGAAACAGATGCTCCCAGGTTGCTATGGTAATAGAAACAGAGTGACAATAATGCTTAATGGCTCTGAGGAGCCTCTAAGATGATTCTCGGCAATGAAGTTTTAGGTTTAAAAAAATATAATAAAAGGGCTGTTTTAAACCACATGTACACATATTGATGGTCTCCCAACACTTCATTTAGCTCACTAAGTTGATTCTTGATAAAAAAATGATAATAAGGGGAATTTTATATTTAAAATGTATTTTGGTCCAAACACATTAAGGACTTACATAAGACTAAGAGCCCTTGGTCTTGTGCAGTACCCTTTGCAGTGGTCTGCGAAGTGAGCTTGCTCGGACGTGTTAGGCATATGGGGATAGCTGATTCTAGGGGTGTTTGCGATTGCCAGGAAGTGCTAGAGAGTCATCAGATTTCCTCTATGGAAATATCTGTGGGAATGGAAGGTGTGTTGAGTGGTTCACTGCCAGAGTGGCCACTGCATGGAAAAGGCTGGTAAAATGGAACAGGGCAAATATTGGTTTGGATATTTTAAGAACAGACTGGAAACACACCACATGAACTAGTGAATGGTATTCTGGCAAACTGGATGGGCATTGTTGCCCATGCTTGAAGTACTGATATGTGTGTATGTTAGGATGGAAATATACTTATAACAAATAAGAAACTAGAAGGGCCTCATAATTTCAAGTCTATGGACTGTATAAACATGCTTAGAAGGAGCTAATAATAAGAATAAGCATTATAGCTTGTGGTCTCTCAAATAACTAAGCAACAGCCAAAAAAAATACACAATAGTTATGTAATGTATGATTTTAGTAAATCTAGACATAAAATATATAATCCTCATATAAGATAAAGCATTCTGCTGAATTTAGATATTAAAGACAGGATTTAATAAAATGGGCTTCTGTATAATAACACTACTTTCTTAACTTGTTATAAATGGCATACACTACATTGAACATCAAAGGGAAGCATGATGCTTTCCTTAAGTCATGTAATTGCTTTAACTTGAATTGTAGTTTTTGTAACCGATCTTGACCATGCATAATACTTAAACGGTTACCAAATTAAGTAATGTTTTATACATGACATCAAACTGACAAAGTTGATCAAGAGAAACAATAAAATCCTGAACTTGAAATGTCACAGAATGTAACACTCATATTCTGAACAAATAGTATTAAATTGACAATAGACACTCTGTTTAATAACATGGGCTTGTGTATGATAACACTACTGTTTTAACTTGTCATAAATGACATAAACTATATTGAACGTTAAGGGGAAGCATGATGATTTTCTCATATAAGTAAATGTGCATAACAAGTCATATAATTGCTTTAACTTGAATTGTGGTTTTGTAACTCATCTTGACCATACATAATACTTAAGCTGTTACCAAGATAATTAATGTTTTATACATGAAATTAAATTGACAAAGTTGTTCAAGGGAAACAAAAGAAGCCTGAACAAGGAATGTCACAGAATGTAACAATCAAATTCTCAACAAATAGTATTAAATTGCAATATTCACTCAGTTTAACCCTTGCTGATTATACAAAATGGAATGTTGCCATTTAAATCTAAAAACTTTCAGTATATGCCATAAAATGGCAGTTTATGAATATGGAAAGGGAACTTGTAATCATTAATCACAATATGTGAATTTATTGTTTTTAACCTATAATTTCACTCATTTTATGATAAGAAATGACAGATATAAAAATCCTTATGTGTAGGAAATGGGGGGGGGGTGCACTGATAATTAAAATGCACTAACTTTCATCAATGTTCACATAAAACAAACTTGATACTATAAGTAAGTTAGCAACAAACAAATTGATTACTTAAATGCTGGCAAACAATGAAATATAACTTCTGATATATCCAGTAAAATACATTGTATTATAAGCATTAGGTATAAATATTATTATCATCTATTTATATTAAGTAATATGTTTTGAAAGACTTCATCAGTAAGGGTGAATATGTTAAATAACTGTGTGCTATAATATTTTATTGAGGTTTTATATATGATACATCCTACTTTACAATGATTGAATTGCTTGTCATCTATCTTTCATGTAAATATAAATTGCTTATACAGTAAGTAGACATTTATATTGTATTAGAATTCTGTCTAATCTACAATAGTACTATATCTGTTCAAAATAACATAAATAGTGCTTATTCCTATTACAAATATTCTCTATATCATAATTCTATTTATGGAGCTCTGATGTTCTGGATTGTCAAGGTATGAGTGATAATCTGATAAATTTAGGTTTATCCATCAGATTAGGAATGATTTTACTGCATGGCTAGTGCAGATCTTAGTTTTGTTAACATTTATTAATTTAAATTTATTTCACAAAAACATTTTTAGCATGCCTGACCAAACATTACTTTATTGGTAAACACTCAAAGTACAAAAGTGATACTTTCTTTTAAAAGCTCAAACATATATTTTATAGTTATCACAGGAAAATATTTAATAGTCACAATAAAACAAAAAATACACACTCTAAATAACCTAAGGTGGATAAAGCTTTATTATCTTTAAATACCGATGGCTTAAACAATCCTAGCAAGAGATCAAATCTACTGAAATATTTAAAACTGAACAAAGCACAAAGTGATTTCCTTCAAGAAACTCATTTCAGAACAAATGACAATTACAAATGGAATCCTAAGGAATATATGATATTGGTGCAATCCACTTATAAGAAAGACAAAATGGGTAACAATTTTATGGAAAACAAATGTGATTAACACAGACATCTTTTATAAGTATGAAGATAAAGAAGGCCTTATGGCATTAGTAATAGTTAAATATAATAACAGAATATGGACCCTAGCCAATCTATACTGGTTCCCAGGCACTGGAACAGGAACTGTTAAAAACACTTGGATTTCATTTCCAATAATTATAAAGGCAATTTAATATTGGAGGAGATTTTAACTGTATATTTGATATTTCTGAAACTACAAATAAAAGACCACTGCGTTCATCTGCTATATCAAAAGCTTTAAACAAGTGGGTAGAATCATTTCATCTTGCCGATACTTTCAAAGTTAAAGAAGATGAATCTTTGTTGTTTTCCCATCAAGATCACAAATTTGGTACCCAAACTAGAATAGATAAAATATTTGCTGCCCATGACTTACACTCTAATATCATTAATTTCTCAATCACTCCCTGCCCCTTTTCAGACCACAATTCTTTCATACTAAAACTTCAAAATGGGTACAAACCATTAAACTCTGGTTATTATCTGAATAATATTAATTACACCACAGAGATAAATAAAATAATGATATGGAACTCATTAAAAGCTGACATATATGGTAAAACCCTAACTTGGTATAAAAAAATCAAAGAATGGGATTTTGAATCATTAGATCTACAATCCATACTTTTTTTCAGTAAAAGCTGAAAAGAAAATCAAAATCATTTGGAGATGAAAAAGAAAGTAGAAGTATTAAATAATAAATACAATGAAATTCTAACACATAAAACTAGTTTAGCTTTAGAAAAACTAAAAATCAATACCTTGGCCACTTCTCCCAAATATCTACATAATTTATTCACAAGAATCAAAATACAGTCAAAAGCTAATAACCTTAAAAGTATCTTCCATGAAAAGAAAGGGAAAAAATGTCTCAGATATAGGTGACATTCTTGATGCTTATAGAAATCACTATATGGAACATTTTCAAAAAGAAATATACATATTGATCAAGTAAATCTAGATGAAAAATGTTCTAATATAAAAAAAATACCAGAAAAATTAAAACTCAATCTGCAAGTATCCATATCCTACAAAGAAATTACAGATACAATAAAATAATGTAAAAATAATAAAGCTCCGGGTATAGATGGCATAATTATGGAAATATATAAACTTTTTCCTTCAAAGATACTATCCCTCTTCCATAAAACCCTATTAGAAATGCAGTCACAAACTTTAATACCGCCCTCTTGGAGATATTCATTAATCACACCAATTCTAAAGGAAAAAAAACACAAACCTCTGTACCTAATATAGACCTATATCATATTAAATAATGATTATAAAATATTCATGACAATATTAACTAACAGAATGAAAATACCACTATCCAAAACAATAAATAATGATCAAACTGGATTTATATATCACAGACACACACATGACAATATTAAAAGGATAATTTCTCTTATAGATTATGTTAATAAAGAAAATAAAGAAACACTCATAATTGGCTTAGATATAGAGAAAGCCTTTGATTCCCTACATTGGGAATATTTATTCAAAAACCTAATGTGATTTGAATTTCCTGCATCCTTTGTTCATCTCCTAAAGAATATATATACAAATAAGTTAGCGTATGTC
The DNA here is from genome assembly GCF_019279795.1 of Protopterus annectens. NCBI lineage: Eukaryota > Metazoa > Chordata > Ceratodontiformes > Protopteridae > Protopterus > Protopterus annectens. The sequence goes on from NC_056725.1 coordinate 405,332,497, forward strand.
AAGTTAGGTCCTTTTACCTCTGAATCTATACATATAACAAAAGCACTAAACAAGGATGTCCCATGTCACTGATTCTCTTTGCTCTGACTATTGAAGTATTGGCAGATTCAATTCATAACAATATAAAAATCAAAGGAATAGAAGTTTATGAACAATACAATTCTAAAATAATGTTATTTGCTGATGACATATTACTAACATCAACTAATACAAAAGAGACATTAGAAGAATTAGATGCATTAATTGACAAATTTCACATGACTTCAGGACTCCATTTCAATAAATCAAAATCAACATTTTTATTTAAAAAAAAAGAACTGAACACTAAGGGGGATCTCCTCATAAGGAAACAAGTATCTCCATTAAAATATCTAGGAATTCAGTTATACAAGGATAATAATGAATTATTCTCAAAAAACTACAACAATATCATCAATACAATTAAAATCTCTGTGGAAAATGGAACAAAATAATATTAACATTTGAAGACAGACTACAGTTAATAACAATGGTTTTACTGCCCAAGATCCTATATATAGCCTTAACAATGCAACTGTTACCAGAAAGGAATATACTTAAAGAAATAAGTTCATGCCTAATAAAATTTTTATGGTTTCCCAAAAGAAACAGAATAGATTTAATACATCATATCAGACCATGGAAATAGGGAGGATTAAACCTTCCTGATATAGAAACATATATAAAAGCATCAATATCTAAAACAATCTCAGATTGGATAAGTCCAAATTACTCTGCAAATTGGAAAGAATTACTAACTGTAATATCAATAAAATAATTTGATTTACAAAAAATTTCAAATAACAGATAAAAACAATTTGCCATGGCTCATATCTATTAGTATATAATATAATATAACTAAACCCACTAAAACTCGTATGATTAATAATTACATTGACTAATTTAGGAAACGTTTTAATTCAAATATTGATTTAAAAATCTGGTTTGATCTTTTAACACCAATTATAGTCACAAAGAACTTTCTACATAAAATATACAGAGAAATTATAAATTCCTGGGAAAAAGAAAGGATTTGTTTGTTGGCTCCAATGTATCAAAGAACTAAAAGTTTTAGATATGCAAGTAATAAAAACAACATACAAAATTTCACATCAGGACTGGCTAACTTTACAGAGTATTCTGTCATATTCAGAAGATTTAAGTATAATAATTAACAATTCTTCATTTAAAGAAATACATAAATTTACGAAATACATATAGAAATCATACATAATGACTTTGAAATGAGAAACAGTATTTCAAAATTTTACAAAGTTTTGATAAACTATAAAACAATACCTAAAACTACATATTTGAAAAATATAACAAAAGGACACTCAATACAGTTAACTGAAGGTATTAAAACAAATATATTATTATCAATAAAATATACATCCTTTACACAATACTGGAAAACATTTAATTGGAAGTGCTTGCACAGAGCATACTTAATCCCAGACAGAATCAGTAAAATTAGTTCTTCCATAAAAGGAATATGTTGGAGATGTGAGCAAGTACACAATGCAGATTGCAACCACATTTTCTTTGATTGTGTTAAAATTAAGCCATTTTGTTATGGTATGAACAACTTTCTACAAGCTTTATTTAATGAATCATTTTATTTAACTAAAGCTCTTGTATTATTAAATGTGAGCAAAGGTCCTCATTTGACTAGGTCAAATGTATCTGGTATGGACTATACTTGCAATTTCAAATAAGTGTATAACATGAAGATGGAATACAAACACAATACCAGCTTTGGAAGACCACTGGAGCCTGTTGAAGACCACAGCGTTATTGGAAATTAAAATTAAAGAACTAAGAATTGATCCAAAGCCATTTATCAACAACCCTTTGGAAAAAGTCTTATCGTTGCTTGACACTATACAATAATTGATCAGACACTCTGATACTGGATTGAACATACTTATAAAATAACTGTATACACTAAGATCTGTTATAGTGTCAGGCTAATGTAAATAGTGTAGATAGTTATTTAAGATGTTATGTATAGATACTATGGAATTCATTAAAATGTATTTGAAAAATAAAAAAAAATTGAGAATAAATAAATGCACAACACCACATTCTATATGCCACTCACACTAATGATCAAGTGTATAGATTCATGCATGTTGAGACTCTTAAAAGTAGTCTACCCAAACCTCAAAGGCCTCCTAGATGCAGCTATGACAGAAGGGATCCGCAGCAATTCCAAAAACATTCTACCAAAGCAACATCCACCATGACACATACAACTTCAACTCATGATGGCATAACTCAAAAGCATGATGGAGCTGTCAGACTATGTATCCCAGTCTGGTATGAGCCTAGCATTGAGCAGAATTATATCTTCTCCACAGATGATGCTGCAATATGTGCAGAAGATAATTAACTTTAACAATTAGCTTAGTTTTTGGTGACACTCAAGAGGGATACAATATTTGTCAGCTCGGAAGGATATTGTCTACAGATGACCGTACTTTGCCAGGGATGGTATGCCCCTGTTATGTTTAGGTTTTTGAATATTGACAAAAACAATGTCCATTCCCCCAATGCCTTTTTAGGCAAAGCCAACCTGATAAACATTACATCATAGCAAAAACAAGCCAGTATAATCTAAAGGTATTACTGTTCAATGCCGGGACTCTAAACAAAAAACTCCACTTCCTGAAAGCTCTCCTCACCTTGGAGAATTTAGACATTGATGTAGTTATCTAAATATGATATAAAGTGGTGTTGAGCACCCTGGTACAGCAAGAGCATAATGCTTTCAACATATTTTGACCAGGTACTACACAGGAAGGGACAAAAGGTGGAGGTGGCTCAATATTCATCAAAAAAACAGTCAAATCTAAAGACCAGTCAAGTAGTATGATGCACTTGAACATCTCCATGTCCAATTCACAATAGACAAAGTCTGGAGTCACTCAGCATTGAATGCAACACTATACTCCTACGTGACTTCAGCTATCTCACTATAAACTCAGAAACATGCACAACTTCCAGTGCACATGCCCAGACATTCCTGGACTTTGTCAACACAAATGCTCTGAACCAGCTAGTCTGTATACCCAATAGGGGTGACAACATCTTTCATCTGATCCTCACAAACATGGGGGAACTATGCAGCCAACAATGTGTAATGTCCTCACTTGTAAGGTTGTATCATAAAACTGTATCCTTTGAAATGAAACCAAAACTGTGATGCTCATCTAATCCTCAAACATTTAGGAATTACTCCAGAGGAAACCTACTATTGCTGAGGGATACTTGACAAAATTTCAAGCCCCCCCAAAACTGTATGAACTCTGCTGCCTATGTGGAGTTGTTCACAGAGACCCTATACCATCATGCAAATGGTCGCATTGAGACAGCTATACCCTCATAAAATGAACACTGGACTTACTCAAAAAGCAAGTCACAATGGTAGAATCTTAGCATCAACAAATTGTATAACAGGAGGAAGAAAACCATGGCCCAAACTAGGAAGTGTGATACCCAACAAAGAAAAAACTCTTTGTCAAGCTAAATAAGCAACTCAGGAGTCTTATCAAGTCCACTAAAGCCACATTTGATATAAAGTTAGCCTCATGGACTAAGGGCAACCACAAGGCCTTCTTCAGCTATGTCCACAACCTCAAATGAAATACACAACAGGGTCCTGAACTAATTGCAAACAGAACCATCTATATAGAGTCAGAGAATATAGCAAACCTAATGACTGATACATTTAGCTACAATTTTCACTCATTTTTCCCCTCCTGACACATCTCAAGAGATACCTTTCACCATAAGCCCCCCCCCCCCCAGATATAAATTTTAAACAAGTCTTCAATATGTTCTCCTAGGGGAAAAATACTGCATCTAAGGGCCCAGATAATATTCATGGATGCCTCCTGAAAAGCATGAAACATGACTTATTGAGCCCTCTAAAATGACTGTCCAACCTTTGTCTCCTAACAGCAAGTTCATGCCCAGCAAATGGAGAACTACAACAGTTATCCCTCAGCATAAGGGAAGGCCATCCACTTATCCAAATAACTACAGACCTATAGGACTGACTAATCTCATATGTATAAAGCCTTGCAAAGATTTATTATGAATAATGTAAATAAAGACATAAGAAGCCTTCAGACACTGGATCCAACACTGTTTAGTTTCATCAAAGGCAGATCATGCCTATTTAAACTGGTGTACTTTTTAGAGAAAGTCATCAAAGCCATGGATGAGTGCAAAATGGTACACATTGCCTTTCTTGGCCTGAAAAAAATCATTCTTCACTATTCTCCTTTCCAGTATTGTCAGAAAACTCATAAAACTAGGAGTAAACCCCTATGTCACCCATTGTGTAGTCAACTGGCTAACAGATGCAGCATAGGAAGTTAGGATAGGGGCTGTACCTACACACAAAGGTCAGTCCTTAGCAGAGTTCCTCACAGATCAGTACTCAGGATGCTACTTTTTGGCATCTACTTTTCAGAAGTCAAAGCTAACACCAAAGGCCTCTGGTTGAACAAGTTTTTAAATGACTTTAAGCTCAGCAGAATCATAGAATTCCCCACAAGGATGCTAACACCCTCTAAGCGGGTTTGTCACAAGCTAATAACTGACACCAGAGCCATGGTCTAGTACTGAATGCCAAAAATCCATAATAGAATCTTTTGGAAAGTCAGCCAACCCAAGTAATTAACACATAAACAAAATATCCCAAAGAGTAGACCCAATGGTTAGGGGCTTGGAAACATATGTGGACAGTGACTTAGCCTTTGGTCATCATGTGTCTCCTGTTGTAAGGAAATAATTCTAAAATTTGCAATTTATAAGCACGTGTATGGCAATTAGTTCAAAGAATGTCATTAAACCACTGTACGCAGCCTTCATTAGGCCAGTCATTAAGTACAATGGTCCCTTCAGTGCATACCTGACAAGACATATGCAACAATTCAAATTCCAACAGAGTTCCTCACAAAAAGAATACAAGCTGTTCACACCATGGAATACACAGACTGCTTGAATGCCTTATCTTTGTATTCCTGCAGTCTACTGAGAGGTGATCTGTACCTTTCTTACAAGGTATCATCTCATCCAGTACTAATGGACTTGCTGCACATCCACAAGTCTAACAACAATAGAAATACTAGATCAAAGGACCAAAACCTTGTTTGCAGCATGAATAAAACATGTTGGTGAGATAAGTATGTCTCAGAGAGACTATCCCTATTCTGGGGGCTTCCCATCCATGCTAAGTAGAGTTTGTCTCTAAACCTATTAAAATACATCATAAACTAATGAATGTGGAGTTGGAAATTTACTCCTGGACTGGCACGTATGACTCTGTTGGACACAGGCAGCTTGTAAATGTTCTGCCACTTAAACCTAACAAGATGTCCTTGGTTAATTTTTCCTGTGATTTAAAACAGTCTCCTGGAGCCAGTAGCTTAGTAATAACCGATGAACCTATAAACAAAAGTTAAGTATAACAAGTTCTGCAATCAGTAGTTCATTTATATCATTGTTAACTGCCAATAATTTAATTTAAGCATAACATGTTCTACTATTAGGGTTGTGGCAGTCATGAAAAGAGTGCATCCATACAGCTGTTGCAAGGCCTACTAGATAATAATAGCATAATAATAATAATAATAATAAAAGCATTTGATACCATCTCACACCAAAAACATCTGAACAACTAGCCACCTTAAACTTTTTCATAATATACCCTGTCATGTTTCCACAGCTACTTCTCAGACAGACAGCAAGCCATGAAATGCCTAGACAATATATCTTCACCCTTACAAGTCTCAGTAGGTGTACTCTAAGGTTCCATACTTGTCCCACTTCTCTTTACAATCTTTACAGATGATCTCAACTCTGCAACCACATCAGCTAGCATTATACAATATGCAGATGATTCTACACTCATCTGCTCAGCCAGCTCAATCGCTGAGCTCTTGCACAAAACACAAAATGCTTTTACAGATATTGAACACTACCTTTCCACCAATTGACTAATACTGAACCCCAACAAGACCAAATTACTATTATTTTCCAACAATAAAATATCTCAACTCCCCATCCCACTTGCCATTTACTCTATTAACAACACCAGAATTGAGCCAGTAGACCACACCAAACTATTAGGTGTCACCATTGACAAATCCCTCAGTTACAGCCATCGCATATCCCAAACAATCAAAAAGGTCCACATAAAACTCGGGTCACTCTATAGAGCCAAACCATTCCTCACCCAAATTACCGAAACAGCCATTGCCCAAACCCATCTACTATCCACTTTGTTATATGCCTACCCAATTTTCACAGACTTAAAGAAAACACGTCAAAATAAACTGGACGCCTGCTACAACAAAATAGCCAGGTTTGCCACCAGCCTCCGATACAAAGCACATCATTGCTCAGCACTTCACAAACTAGGCTGGTTGGAACTCCCAAACCTATTTCACCTCAGCCAACTCAAAATCTGTCATTCAAACATGTACCAGCCAGATAAATGTCCAGCCGTTAAAAATCTAGTAAAACCCTACATTATCAACAGAACCCTCTGCTCATCTGACATAATTCTGCTAGAAGTAACTAAATCCAAAAATTAGCTATGGAAATGCCTTATTGTCACATCTCCAAAATTTGGAACTCTATTCCCCCAGTCCATTCTTGGCACACCTAACCCCTCCAAATTCAAAATTCTTCTCAAAGTCCATTTGTTTACAAACTGGCTATGCTCCTGCTCAACATCAGGCTGAGCCCTCAGTTTTTATTTTTTCTAGTCCTTTTCATCTTTTATCGCTCCTCTCTAATGCATATTTCCTTGTCCATATTTTCCCAGTGGATCCTATTTCCAACTTATTGCTGTTCATTTTTCATCATAATTCTTTAAATCTGGTAAGGGTATCATTGCACCCTCAGGCAGAAATACATTAATATCCTTGTTTTCTAAATGTGTTGCATTCAAGGACCAACTATTATAATGTGCAATATGTTCGACTCACAACCTTAATGCATTATTTGTACTTCTTGTTGCATCATTTTAATTCAATATGTATTGCTAATTATTACGTAGTCTCTTGTCTATTTGTGTACTTCTGTCTGTAGCATCATCTCAACTTCAATATGTATTGCTGCTTATTATGTACCCTTTTGTTTTATATTTTTTGTTCTATGTTAACACTGTTTTACTATGTAACTTGGAGCTTTTCTCCCCAGACCTCCACTGAAAACAGGCTTTTTTTGGCTCAGTTGGACACTCCCGGTAAACAAATGTTAAATAAATAAACAAATAAAGCAGGACAGCATGAATCAGTGTTAATAATGGGTGACTTGAATACACATATCAGGACAGACAGAACAGGATATGAAGACTGTCTGGGTCCACATTGGTGGGACAACAGGAATAAAGAAGGAAAAGCCATTTGAGACTTTGGTGTGGCAAATGGTTTGATATTAGCCAACGCATGGTTCAAAAAAAGAGACAGTCACAAGATCACATGCAAGAGTGACCAACATGTAACTCATGAAGACTTCCTGCTAATAAGGAGAGGTCACTGGGGTCGAATCAGTGATTGCAAACTCATCCCTAGTGAAACAGTTGGCCCACAGCATAAACTACTGGTTGCCACAATCAGCTGCAAACAGTGGTCAGAGAAGGATCTAAGGTCAACAGAGACCAGGCTGAAGACCTGGAAGTTGACTGGAGAGAAAGTAACAGTTCAAAGAGAAGAGGAGGAAATAGGCTGGGTTGAAGAAGGAAGGCAGTGCCTCAAAACAGCATGTGAGGACTATAGAACAGATATGTGGCTGAGCCAGGTATGGAAATAAGGTACATAAGGAAAGCTGGTGGTGGAATGCAGAAGTCCAGGAAGTCATCAAAAGAAAGAAGGAGTGTTGAAAAAGTGAGAGATAGAAAAGATGGACCAGGCTAAGAAGGAATACTAGTTAACTAACAAAGAAGCTAAGAAAGAACTTGTAATAGCAAAGAACAGGGCATCAGAGACAATCTACCAGCTTCTGGCAAGTGACTCAGCAGCTGGCACAAAGAAACTATATCAGGTTGCAAGGCAAAAACAGAAAAATAAAGAAGACAGTCAGACACCCTTCATAAAGGATGCCAGCAAAAACCTGTTCACCAGTCCACAGGACATCAAAGGCAGATGGAAGAAGTACTTCCAGCAGCTTCTGTATGAAGAGAATCCCACAAAAATGTATTGTCCCAGACAGAGCCTACAGTGAGAGAAGAGGAGGAGCCCACCCTAGAAAAAGAAAGAGCAGCACTAAGGAAAAGGAAGTCAGGGAAAGTAGCAGGGTCAGATGAGGTCACAGCAGACATGATAAAGATGCTGCATGAGATATTGGGGAAATGACTCATGAAGGCACTCACAGCAGTGTGGGTAGAAAGGCTTATACCATACGTCTGGAGAAGAAGCCTAATTGTGCCAGTGTACAAGAGCAAAGTGGGCATCCACAACTGTGGGCAGTACAGAGGCATCAGTCTCCTGGCACATTGCATAAAAGTTCTGGAGAGGGCGATTGATAAAGCAATATGCAGAGTAGTTGAAAGTAAGATGGAAGAGGAGCAGTTCAGTTTCCGATCAGGATCAGCACAGCTGACACAATGTTTGCTGTTAGATAGATAGTTGAGAAGAAGCTAGCTATGAGGAAAGAGTCCAACTGGGCATCTCAAGACTTAGAAAAAAGCATATAAGAAGGTCCAAAGCTTATGTGGACAGTACTGCTGTGGTTCAAAATCCCAGAAACACAGTAAAATTAGGGCAGACTATGTACAAGGACCTAATGACTCAAGTACGAACAGTGTTCAGTCTCATAGAGGGGTTCCCTGTGGGAATGAGTTCTGCAGAAGGGTTCAGCTCTGGGGCCACTGCTCTTCATACTAGTGATGGACTATATCAGTAAACAGATCACAGGGCACAGCTCAACAAAGTTGCTGTTTGCAGATAATGTGGCATTACAGGCAGACTCTGTGCAAGAACTTCAGCAAAGGATAGGGAATGGAATGCAAAACCGAAGGCACATGGGGTGAAAGTAAGTACAGATAAGTCAGTAGTAATAGCAGCAAATTGAGGAAATCAGAAAAAGCTTAGAACTGAGATAGAAGGGAAGATAGTGGAACAGGTAATAGCTTCGGCTATCTGGGAGGGGTGGGTGAGGAAGAGGGAAGTCTGAGTGAAGAGGTCAAAGCTAGAATCAGAGGGGTTGCAGTCAACTGGCATAGTGTCTGATATACTATATGGCAGAATAATGACAAAGAAGCTGAAATGTAAGATGTACAGTGATGCAACCAATATTACTGTATGGTATAGAAACCTGAGCAGTAAAGACAGAGCAGATGAAGAAGCTAGAGGTGATGGAAATAAAGTGCCTAAGAAGGATGCTAGCATGCACACTTTGCTACAGATGAAAAAATGAGGACAGAAGAGCAGAAGCCAAATTTACAGAAAATATCAAAGAGAAGAGATTACGGTGGTTCAGGCTTAAGTGCAGAAAAGTGAAAGACAATCTGGTGAAGAAGATATGGGACAGACAGGAAGAAGGTAAGACGAAATGATTACATTCAAAAAAGAGGTGGATGGATTGTGTGAGGAAAGATCTGTAACAGTCAGGCATGAGTGAAGAAGGCAGGAGTGTGGTATTGAATCGAAAGAGAAATGGCAACAGTTAACACGAAACCCCAACCCCATGTAGAAAACGGGAAAAAGGGAGTTGTTGATGGTGATGACAATAATGAAGTATATTAAGAACTTAGGCAAAACAAGTTTAGCTACCACTGCATATCAAAAGACCACACCCAAGGGGCTGGTTCACAAGTCTCTGTCTTCATGCTAATGCACCGGGTAAGGCAAAGATGTTTATACCAATTAATTTGGACTTTTGTGTGTGTCTTTGTGTGTGAGTGTGTGTGAGATTGTGTGAGTGTCTCAGTGAGTTTGTGTGCTTGTGTGTGAATGTGCGTGCCACATCAATAATATCTGTTTTCAACATGTACTTTATAGGTCTTACTTGTGCAAAACATCCAGCAACTCGTGATGTCAAGTCAATTCAACATGAACAATTGAGCAAAATTAAGTTGCTTCCCAAATCTCTCAAATTTTAATATCAAGCAAAAAGCATCATTTTATTCCTATTCCTCTTCTTTTTCTTTATGTTTTTATCATCTACATGAATGATCCAATGGTTTCTTTACCTGTCATCCAATTGGCTCTTTCTTTCTTCTCAAGGGACACAGAGTGGACGACCAAGATCGGGTCACCAATCTCGTATCCAGGATCCCTCCTGGCAAGAAAAAGGGCCTCTGACCCATTCATTCTCTGACTGGAGCTAAATGGCTTTCACGTTGACAGCGAAGTTTGCAACAACAACAGTTGAACATGAGTCAGTCCACCCTAAGAGATAGGCAAGCACCTGCCAGTATGACAGTTTAATGCATAATTCATCCTCTTTGTTGAGCTCATTAGCCTTGTCTCTCCTAATAGAGGGTCAGGTTGTGGGAAGTGAAGCAGTCAGTATGTCAGGTGGACTAACCTAATGCAATCCATGTCATTTGTCTTGGATCTTTCCAAGTATTATCTTACCTCATAATGTCCCTGAAAATGTGGAGTGTGAATATTTATAGACCCTTGCTCCTGGTGGTATATTTGCACTCCAGAAGTTGGCACTAATGTAGCTTGGCTAAGGTGCTTCCCTCTCCTCAGGATGAGGATGAGCCATCACCAGCTAATCAAATCCACACTGCCCGATCTGGTCCCACTGACACCATGCAATTAGTCAAACTCAGGATGCCTGCATTACAAACATAGTTTCAAATATCCATGCCATGGGCCTGTTATTTTTCCTTTTTTTAACTCTGGATATTGCTCTCAGACTCCTGTATTAGACTAATGTGTAAAGCTGACAATGATTTTCAAATAACAGCTGTGCTCTTTGCATATTCTCAAACATGGTTACAGAAATATATAATTTGGGTAGTTCCTACTAGAGGAGACAGCAGCATCTTATTTTAGTGGTAAGGTTTGCAGTAAAAATTTGTTCATCTCAGCAGAGAAGAAAAAAGAAACCAGAGATATGTAGCGATGTGCAAACAAAAAGCATTTTAGGAATTTTCAAGCAACATGGATAACTAATTGCCTTAGGTGGGCATTTTGCAATTCTTGGCTAAATACACTTTAGGTAGCAGACCTCTTACTTGTATCTTGTATCATTTAACCTCCCAGCTAAGTTGCTTTCTCCAACAAGGGAGCAAGTACTTGCATGCTCACAAAGTATAAAACCTGGAGCATAATGACTTCAGACAAATGGCAGCAGTAGCTTTGTGCAGCAGTAGCTACTATAGCTATAATATGAAAGAAAAAAGACTGCTGTGATTGGGAGAAATAAACCATCCAATCATATTACATTATTCTTGCATAATATGAGAAAGAAAGAGAGAAAGTAGCATGAGAGGTGAACAATATGCTTAAATGGAATGGGGAGATTTGTTCAATCTCGTGAAAGTGTAGGCAAATTAAACTGAATTTAAGAAAACAGAATTTACATAGTAATGAATGAAGAAGGACAGCAGTAGTAAGGCAGAGAAGTGAAAGTCTAACACTATGGAAAACTGCTCTGCCAAGGTAACTAAGGCAAATACTTTGATAGAGTAAAAAAGGTTCTTGTTTACCATTGTTTACAAAACGAATAGTACGTGTATTGAAAACAACTTGGCAGAGCTGGAATAAATAATGTAATGAGAGAGGGAAATGGTTTGAAACCTGCATTAAAAAACTGGATTTATGCATAAGCAAATGTTTGCACAACTAATAATTTATCATTGTTTATATAAAGAGAGAGAGGAATGACTGTTTCGAAGAAGTCAACCAAGTTTAACAGGCATGATCTCCCTTTGACAAAACCAAACTGTGTGGCATCAATGGTTTGGTGGTTGCCAATGTCCTTGTTTATATGGTTTATATGGTCTCTGATATTCCATTCCATGGCCTTGCAGATCAGGCTAGTTAGGCTGATCCAGCTTTGTACAGAGGGATGACAGTGGCTGTGGTTGAATAGGGTGCCTAATGGAGCTGAGAGTTCCCGCCTGAGTTCATGTAGGATACAGCCAGGGATGTTATCAGGTCCCATGGAGACTGTATTTTTTGCCTTTGAGAGGGTATTGAAAATCTGCTCCCTGGTGATGTGAGAGGAGAGGGGGCAGGTGCTGGGGATGTCCTGGTTTACTGATGGGGGACGGGGGGGGTGAAGTTTTCACTGAACCTGTCTGCCAGCAGGTTGGCTATATCTATGGTGTTTGTGTATGTGGTGTTATTAACCACCAGTTCACAGCAGATTTGGGTGTTACCTTTGAGATTGTGGATGAATATGAAGAACGCCTTGTGATTGTCCTTAGTGGATGTGGCCAATTTGGACTCAAAGTTAGCCTTAGAGAATTTCACCAGTTACCTTATTTGTTTGTTCAGACAAAAGATAAGTTGCTTCCAACTTGGCACCTGCTCCTTCTTGTTCCTGGACAGCATAGAGTTATAGAGTTTGTTTATTGCTATTGACCACCAGTCAGGTTTACTCTTCCTTGAGGAAGATGATTTGGTCCTGTCAGGTATTGCTGAGTCCATACAGCTATGTAGGTGCTGATATAGTTTTTTGATGTAGGCTTGGACATTAGTGCTAGATCCAGCTGAAGGGACAGTGGCTGTGAAGTTGCTTATACCTGCTCTGTGGAGATTGCAGTCAGCTTTGGAAAAGTTTTTTGTTTGATCCTGACAATGGGGGGTGGGTGACTTCAAAAGTGGTTGCTTTATGTTCAGATATTACCAAGGAGAATGACACTGTAGGGGTGTTCCAGTGGCTACTCATGTTCGTTAAGACCAGGTCCAGGATATTTTCAGGAAGGCTACATGCATTTCATAATCAAAAATGCCCCTCATTTGTTCATGCATCAATAAGGTCAATGTAAAATGCAAAATATCATAATAAAACAATCAAGATAGTCAAAAATTAGTTTAGATTATTTCCCTCAGCATTCCCAAGTTTGTGGTCATGCATTGGTACACTGAGTCTTTTGACAATATTAGGTGTAATTGTACCGCTTCTATTCCTTGCAGTTAATAATGTATTAAGCAGGGCAATGGACAATTTACTTCTTTTATCTGTTTTGAAAAGTTTCACACAAGATGAAATATGATTTACATATGATGTTTCATGCGGGTGCAATATAATTATACAGTGAAGCCATAAGGGGAAGACAGGGCCAAAAGTAGCCAGATGACAACTTGTTCAGTCACTGAGCTAAAAGAAAAACAGTAGCATCCATGTAACATCAAAGTTATCAGATTTTACTCTTCCAAACAAAGGTGTGTCTTCTCAACTTATATAGAAAAAGCCACCCTCAAAGTGTAACACTCAAAGCTGTAGACTGCTACATCATCGTGCTTAGATTATATCAGCAAGAATTCAGCTAGGAAAGAAGAAAACAGTTATTGGGGCTTCATGCCTCACAGCAAAGACAGATCATTCCAGCTATACCAACCAACCAATTTAGTTGCTTCTTACAGCCCCATCATGCTTTGAAGTCACCATTTGCTCCAGGTACGAGTGATCCATAATTGACATAACTGTTTTCCCTAAACACAAACTAAGGACAATGCCAAATTATGTCTTTCAGCATGTTTTTTTAAATGTTGCATATGTTACTTGTCCCTTTCCTTGAAGTGCAATACGGAAAGCCACAATTCCATTCAAAATCCAAGGTTAGAAAAGTAGATATTTGGTATTTCAAAATAGTGCTTATTTAACATCAAGGGAAGGAAGGTAGTGGAGAACTGACATAACTGTTTTCCATAAAGAAGCATTCCTTTTATAGGATAGATAGAGCTATAATATCTAAAGAATGTGATCATTTAATATTAGAAGTGCAGATGGTTCCTGTCACTCATTCTGGACATTTTGCTCACATCATATATTTCAGCAGCATGGTTGTCCATTTGGGGAAACACTAGAGATACTGGAGATTCCATGCATTTTTTAATGAAAGACATGAGTCTGTTGCAGAGACGTGGATAGAAGATGAAGCCATGGCCAGAACATACAGGATAAAAGAAAAGGAATGAATTGGTCATTAATAACCAGGATCACATGAGGTTCCCACTCTCCAATTGTCATATCATCAGCAAAAGCCAGTCAGTCCTGACCTGTCAGAAACAGTGTTTGCATGTGAAATTCCATGTCTTTTCAATTTTAGTGAACATGGTCCAAAACTAGATAACCTCTACTAATAATGCTCGCAAAGGTGTTTAATCTGGAAGCAGTCTCAAGTTACAACTGGGTTGGAAGTTCAGATTAAGTTGTGTTTTCCACAGGGTCTACAATTAAGTTATTTAACCTTAGAGATAAAGTCAATAGATGACAATGATGCAGGATAGTATTACACCGTGTACTAAAGGTGATCAATAGAACTGGTCTAGCTAGAGTCAGCAATGTCATTAAAATGCTCTGATCACCAAATCTTTTAAAGCAGTTCACATCTTCAGTAATAGGAAGAGCCAATAACTGATGTGAAACCTCTTAAAATATTGAAATACTGGCATTTTGATGAAGAAATTGCATCACTGCAATGCAGTGGAAATCTAACATATCAGCATCTTTATGTACACCTACAGAGAGGAGTATAAGTGTCAGATCACCTAGAATTTATTAATCCTATCTACTGTATTAGCAAAAATGTCTTTGTGATAATGTGACTGTGTACTCAGGCACAGAGATTCTGCACTTTTAGGACTGGACAAAGATAGGAGTGCACTGAGCTACCTTTAAGGTGTCAGGATTCCTCATGGTACAAGGGATCTAAAGAACCTTTCACCAGACAGATATGACTATGACACGCTGGTGGTCCATGTGGGAGTGAGTGACTTGAGAGACATATCAGAACTCTTCATGCGGGTGACAAATGTAGACAAGACACTGGTGTTGAAAAAAATCTTTTCTTCTTCAAGAATTGGCTTCAACAATTGGTTAAATAGTTTGTCTCATTTCAAGAGGATCCACGATGCACAACACTGCAGTTTATTTCACCAATCATGGCTGGCAACTCTTAGTTCAAGCTTAGTGCATACTTGTTAAAGCCTTTCCTACCTCCACAGTACATTTTTAGGCAGAGTTCAACTAATGGACATTCTAGTGTAACAAACATATGTCCCCTGGAACGTTATCTCACTAATATGGCTGTTCTTAATGCTAGAAGTCCTATCAACAAGCGCCTTGATCTTGAGGCACTTCTACACTGGAACACACCCATGTTTGTGTGCTTACTGGGACTTGGTTTAAAGGTAAAGATAACACTCCATTTGTATATGGGTTTTGCAACTACCATGACTTCAGGCCTGATGGCAACTGTGGTGGTGTCCTCATGCTTGCCAAGGATCATATCACCTCCAGCAGATTCCCAGAAAACCACAAACTTAACTCATGGAAATATACATTAGTATAAACAGCTCAAGCTATCAACTTATAACCAGCAACATGACATTCTCCATAGCCCCTCATGATCCTGTAAAATTCCGATATTCAATTAAATCCTGATTAACAATAATTCATTTATATTTGGAGACTTTAAATCACCCACAATAAACTGGTGCACCTACACCTCAAACACAAGCTATGCCCAGATGTAATAAACAAAAACTCCCCAGAACAGATAGTTAGCACACCCAATAAAGAATATAATGTCCTCAATCTGGTCCTTATGAGCACTGTCTCTACATGCACTATTTATAAACTTGTTACTTTCATCTTCAAAGTCTGTGTAGCCCTTGCAGCAAATATCTTTGAATGCAAGGATTTCCAATGCACACCTTATCCAATTCTAAGTCAAAATTTTTAAATTCACTTGTAGATACATAGGTTCATAGGTTCATAGGTAGATACTAGGCTATCTGCCCTAGGGCATTTATAAGCCTAGCCAGAGTGTATTTGGCTTCCGCCTCCCTATTAGATTAGCCTACTGTGCCTCTGTAAAGTAGGTCACAGAAGGTACCCTTTTAAGATTAGTTTACTGTGCCTCTGTCTAGCAGGGACACAGGAGAGATCCTAGGGGTGAATTTGCGATTTCCCATCCACGCGTCCAAATTTCGCTTGAAGAGGGTCAGCGAGGGGCTATGTCTAACATGAATTGGGATTCTATTCCAGAGTGAGGGGAGCCTCTGGGAGATGAATCTGTCCCTCCAGCATGTCCTATTTATTTTTGTGCTGAGGTTTAGGTCCCTGGAGCGTGTAGTTCTAAGGGACTTGGATTTTTTGAAGTGGAGCATGTCCATTAATTCTGGGTTTGACATGGCTTTGTACGTCAGGCATAGATCGCCTCTGAGTAGGCGGCAAGCAACTGAGTAGAGCTGGAGTTTCTTTAGTCGAGCTGCATAGGACATCTGTTTGTAGCCCATGATCCTCTTGGTGAGGTACTTTTGGGGTCTCTCCAGTTGCTGCAGGTGTCGGGTAAGGTACATCCCAAAAGGGGCATTGTATTCAATTATGGGCCTGATGAGTGACAAGTAGAGGGGCACAATGACCTCTCTTGATCTAGATGCGAACCCTTTCGTGATAAGGCGGGCTATATAGAAGGTCTTTCTAACCACTTTGGCAACGTGATTATCAAAGGAGAGATTACTATCTACGTTGGTCCCCAAATCTCTAATTACTTCTTCCGTACTTAATGGATTACCACCTATGTGGTAATTTGTGGGCACCTTGTTTTTCCCAAAGGGGATGACTATGCACTTTTTAGCATTAAGCTTGAGGCCGTGGTTCTGGCACCAAGCATCCGTCTCTGTGAGACCCTTTTGGAGGATGCTTGTGTCAGCTGGAGATTCGATTATGGCCCCCAGTTTGCAGTCATCTATGAACTTTGTCAGCCATAATCCCACCTTGTTAGCCTGAGCTTAAACACTGGCACAGCTGGCAGCTTCATAAAGGATTCCTATACTAATCTAGATATTTGTAAATATTCTGGAGTTCCAACCAAAGCTAAATAAAATGGGAGTAGACAAATAAATAATTGTTTTCCAGGGTAATGTACTAATGAAAATTGTCTAATTTCAGGTACATCCTGGAGAAATTGAAAAAAAAAAAACAGCCCAGATGATCTACCAATATAAATAAACTTTATAACAAATAACAAAAAAACTTGATACTACTGCAATTTCAAACTCTCCATGTCAAGGATAGTATCAAAAATACCACCAAAAACTTAAAAAATCCTACTAGGCCCACTGAAGCTGCACATAAACTTAGATTATCATCTGACTCCAAGTACA
This sequence comes from Protopterus annectens, assembly GCF_019279795.1. NCBI lineage: Eukaryota > Metazoa > Chordata > Ceratodontiformes > Protopteridae > Protopterus > Protopterus annectens. Next base: position 405,349,836 of record NC_056725.1, read on the forward strand.
ATAATAAATCCTTCAGAAAACAAAGGAACAACATCCAGCATTGCATGGATTTGATACGGCACCTTTCATTCAGACCCAACTGACATTATTACTGTACTAGAAATCATACTCAGTATTAACTTTAGCCCCTGACACTTCAATTTAAAATCCACATATCCCTGAGTTCTTTACTCCACCTACTATCACAAATTACCATGCACTGAAATTATTGTCTAAGATCAAAATTACCTTGTATGTGGGGCCTGACAATATACCTAGATATAATAGTACTAAGAATGAACTTGCAGTGCCACTGATAAAAGTTTTTAATACAAGTTTAGCTACACATTTTGTCCTTGAAGTTTGACACCCTGCAGTGGTAAAGCCCCTCCAAATGGGTGGCCCTACAACTGGCCCAGGAAATTATACATACATTGGCTTGAAAAAAACTTATATTTAAAGCCATGGAACACATTACAGTTGACCTCATGAAGTATGATGTTGAAGATCTTATTAGACTTGAATGACATCTGTTTGGCTTTGTCAAGGGTAGATCCTGTCTAATAAATCTGATGATTTTATTTGAGCAGATCAAGCAGGTCATTGACAATGATAATGCTACTCACACTGTGTATCTTAACCTTAACAAGATGTTTCACATTGAAATCCACACAGGCATTTTAAGTAAGCTATATGCATTAAAAATAGATACTTATGTGGTAGATAGATAGCAAACGGGTTAAAATATAGAACTCACATGGTGTAAGTGACAAGCTCATCAACATCATCTTCATCATCATCATCATCAGAAAGTATCATAGGATCATAGGACATTACTAGGCTAATGGTCATAGGGCCCTAAGAAGCCCAACCAAGTTCTACCCTTATTTCCTTGATCAGCACCAATTGCCCCTGTCCAAGAGGGACACAGGTGGAACCACTGGAGTGAATTTACAGTTACCCATCCAATTGTTCAGATTGCGTTTGAAGAGGGCCAATAAGGTGCTCTGTTTGACATGAAGTGGGAGTCCGTTCCAAAGGTGTAATAACTTCTGGAAGACAAATGTGTCCCTCCAGCAGGTTCTATTAATGTCACATACAAGGTTAAGGTATTTAGAGTGAATAACCTGTGTACCAGTAAAGCTGGGTCAAAGACTGCCTTATATGCAAGGCATAGATCACATCTGAGCAGTCTGTATGAAACAGAATAAAGTGACAGTGATTTCAGACACTCCACATAGGATAGATGCTGAAGACCTTAAATATTTCTTGTGAGGAACCTCTGTGGTCTCTCCAGTTGCTGCATGTGCTTGGAAAGGTACCGTTGTACTAAGTTATTGGCCTGATGAGGGAAGTGTACAGAGAGGTTAAATTTAATTTTTTCTGGATGCAATGCCCTTACTTATAAGATGAGCAATATAGAATGCCCTTCTTACCTCTGTGTAGACATGGTGATCAAAGATAAGGTTGCTGTCAACCTGTGTGCCCAGGTCTCTCATCACTGAGTGCATACTTAAGATGTTGTTATTGACGTGGTAGTTAGCAGGAATATCACTCTTACCAAAAGGGATGATAATACATTTTTTTGAATTGAGTTTAAATCCATGATTTTCATACCAATCATTTGTTTGTGTAAGACCCTCTTGTAGTATGTTGACACCATCTGGAGATTCTATGACTCCTCCCCATTTGCAGTCATCAACAAACTTTGTCAGGCACATACCTTTGGTTTTAGCTTGTGCTTCAGAGATATAGATTCCAAATAGTAGAGTTTACAAGACTGATCCCTGTGGAACATCAATAGTTACAAGTCTGTTGTTGGAGGTAGATTTCCTTATTTTGGCTACATGGGTTCTGTCTGTGAGCCAGTTATCAACCCATCTAATGATGTAAGAGTTGAAACCTAGCAGGGTGAGTTTTACAATGATGCCTGAGTGGGGCATAGTGTCAAAAGCCTTGGCCAAGCCTATGTAGGCTGTATGCACAGATTTCCCCTTGTCCAGGGCCTTGGTGACTGTCTCAAAGAAGTCCACCAGGTTTAATAGGCATGATCTCCCTTTGACAAATCCAAACTGAGTAGGGTCAAGTGTATATAGATTACCGATATCTTTGTGGATATGGTCCATGATGATCCAATCCATGGCCTTGCAGATAAGGCTAGACAGGCTAATGGGTCTATAGTTCCCGGGGTCAGTGGAAGCACCACCTTTGTGCAAGTGGATAATGATGGCCATTCTCTATTCAGCTGGGATGAAGCTGGTACTTAGACTGTGATTGTAAAGAATACTCAGTAGTGTAGCTGATTCTTGTTTGAGCCCATGTAGGATGCAACCTGGGATGTTATCAGGTCCCATGGATGCTGTGTTTTTGGCCTTAGAGAGGGCGTTTATGAGCTGCTCTTTAGAGATACAAGGTAGAGAACAGATGGTAGAGATGTCATGGGGTACATGTGTTGGGGACAGGGGAGTGAAGTTTTCACAAAACCTGTTGGCTAGCAGGTTAGCTATGTCCACAGGCTCAGTACATGTGGTATAATTAACTACCAGTTCAGAACAAATCTGGGCCTTTCCTTTTAGGCTATGGATGTTGAAAGAATAATAGTATACACTGTCTCTTCAAAACTGTTGATAGAATGATTATTAACTTGAATAAAAAGCTGCAAGAGTGATATGAAATACAAAGGGTTAATTTAGGAATAGTATAAAATGCAGAAAAATAGGAAGTAGTAAGTGTGCTGACATAGCTTAATTAGATATTGGTATCCATGTAAAGGAGTATGTTATTGAGAAGCAAAGTCTGTAAAAATAAGTGCACAGATGGCAGCTGGAAGGACATCAACGAAGTAAAGAGATGTAACATCAAGCAAGATAAAGTTAGAACATCAAGTTTCAGATAGTGCTGGAACACCACATTTCAGTTAATGCAAGACTGAGTTTCCCTGGACACCGAACTTGAAAAAGAATCAAGGACAAATTATAAATTAGAAGAACAAAGAAAAGTGTTATACAAAGAAGGGTTGTAATGCATCAGACTGAGAAAAAATATCAGACTTTTTGGTATAAATATGAGTGTGTATAAACAAGCTTTGGGAATTTGCCATAGAGAGCTGACAGCATCTGTGCTGCATGCTTGTAGATCCGAAAGGAAAATCTAATAGTAAAGTTGTACTAACTGAAGTAGTTTGTCTCAGTGTATTTATTGTACTTAGTACAATACAGTAATAAGACTAGTTGGGCACAATAAATAGTTAAATATACTGTGGTATGCATGCATACAAATGCAAGTAACAGCAAAAAACCAACAGAAGGCAATATATAATTGTTCAATGGCGAGCAACAGTTGATGGACCAAATAGTTTCTTATTGTGACAAATACAGCTTCTTTTTCATTTTATTCAGTTAGTACGTCTAGTTGCAGTGTAAACATTTGCCTCCTTCTTATGCACAGTATCCCGTAGCAGAACAGTGCATCTCTGCAAGTTCCACAGGTCCTACATTCACACAGCTGAATCTGCCAGCTGTGTTTGACCACCTTTTGGGAGAATCAATGAGGAACTTCCCACGCTTTCTCGATGGAAGACTTGACAACCTACCACACAGAAACTGGTAATTTTCTTTTTGTTTCTCATTCTACAGCATGGATACCATAAAACACAAAATTGTACAGTGTAAGACTACCTTTCAAGTAGACAGTAATGAGATTTCAGCACATGTATGGTCAGGATTTAAAGATTGGTATAAATAAAACAGTAGCACATGTAATACTTTACTAGGTAAAGTTCAGGTTAATGCTTTATGTAAATGCATTATGTTTGACTGATATCTTAAACAGCAAAATCACTGGTATGACAGTAAATGTTTATTGTGCAAGTTATATAAAACTGCTTTCTGTGTGCAATGTCATAAAAGTAATAGTAAACAACCAGATGCATTATGTCCTGTCACCACATGCAAAATGTTAATTTCAGAGTTACAATATCAGTCAAGTCAGTTATTTACAGAATCTTCTGTAAATCTTGCTAGACAAAAGTGGCATAAAACCACTGCACATTACAAAACCGATAAAAACAGAGATGAGGTTCATGGTAAACTGACAAAAAGATTTAATAAATGTCCAAGACACAGAGTGAGTTCAAAAAGTTCAGACAACATATGCAAACACTTTTTCAGAAGTGCATAAGAGCTTTAAAGTCAGCAGAACAGAATACTGACAAATATAATCTGGTTAGTAAAGAGTTAAAGCAATAGCAGTTAACTACGCTGATAAAAAAATTATTTACAACGTACTATTCTACATTTAGAAAATGGTTAAGCAAACACAGCAGAAACTTTCATTTGGTTAAAGCAAGGCACTTAAATAGTGATTTTAAAACCATTTCAAATAAAACAGTACTAGGGTATAAAAATCAAATGAAAGTAGTTAAACGCAGTAAAGACATGATGTCACAAGACTGACATGCATGTATTTTCTTTTCACCTAAAGAGCAGCAAAAGGCACACAACAGCAAATGTAAATCATGTACATATATCTGTTTTATGCATGTGTTGGTTAAGTGAACATCTCTTTTGTTTCTTACAATATTTTGTAATTGTATGATAGCATAAAAAATAGCACAGACTCCAGCAAAAACAGTATTCAAAAGCAATATTATGCATAGTTAAGCATGTTAATGTTTATTACAACTGCATTCTAGTATCAAGTTGCAAGTATATTAATGAATGACTGAAAGTACAAATAACTGCTGAAGGAGTTATGGGTTAAGCGTCTGGAATGCACAGAAAGAAAAAAAGTATGTGAGCTCAAATCTTTCCAGGCTGGAATGGATAGTTACAAGGAATGTTGTGTATCATAAAATATTACTTGTACTGAAATTTAAGGTCAAGGAAACAAGACTGGTTGCCCGGCCAAATGGCTTACATTTTTCTAAAACATTATTGTTAAGTATTCATGTACAACATTAAGCAAAAAGCACAAGAGTCTACAAAAATCCTGTTTGATAATTGCAATAAGATGTCACAGTTGTGCATATATGTCATTAATCTGTTTGCAAGTAAATACTATGAGTACAATCAGTACATGGACTATGGTATGCAGTTAAAATAAACTATGCAGGTTCATTTACAAAAAGGGAGGGTACGAATAGCTAGCAGTAACAGTAAATGTCTTTTCAAAATGGGTAAAAGCAATTCCTACTACAACTTTGACAGTATAGGCAACAACAAAAGCTTTATAAAAATATTTTCTGCTTTTAAAAATGGCCAAAAAAATAAGAAAATGTGTAAAACCAAAGTGTTGCAGTCTAGGTAACAGCCAAAGAGCAAGTATACATTCAATTCTCACATCATAAAACAAATAAACAATACTACAATAAAATGATGTATACTACAGGGGGAAGGGTATACTTTCAATTTTACACTATCTGTGTAAACAGTACTGCAAAAGGGACAAATAAAAGTGCAAAGTGGTAATAACAAAAATACATTTTAATTTTTCAAGTAATGTAATTAGCAGGATTCAGTTTAATGCTAGGTTTGGAAATTGGGTTGAGTGTACATTACTGTCATGTATATAAAATGCAAAACAATCTGTACAAGCAAGTGTATTCTGTACAGTATATAGTAAATGGTTTATCTATGTAAATAGACAATTTTGCATTCATGTTATATGTATAGTAACAAGTCAAAACTTGACATTTGTGACATATGTGTTTTTTTTCCAGTTCTAATAGTAATGGTTGTCATCATTGTGTTGACAATATAAAATTGTGTTAACTTGCTGTATCAAAAGAAAACTAAAGGTTTTGTTTCCCAATGTGTTTCTAGTTAGTAGCAATATAACTTGACTAAAAAGTGCATACTAATATAGACAGTTTTCAATTTAAAATAAAACAGAGGGAATTTATACAGTGATAGATATGTTTAAAAATGTATAAATGCATGTGCACATCTATTTGCTAGTTAGATGCATATACATATCTGTTGCTATATTATATGTAGAAATAATATAGTTAGTTAAATACATGTATTTCTGTTTGCTAGCATACATATATTCTGGTACAGCTTGAGACAAACTGAATGTTCAGTGTCTGGAACATGCTTCAAGGACTATAGATAAAAATGCAGCTGTGAGAGACAAGGCACGCAGCATTCAACACAGACATCTGCATTTCATTTGCATCATTCTGAACATCAAAACAGAAGGAATTAAAATAGTTCACAAATAAAACTTAGGAAAATGCTACACAAAATAGAACACAAGACAATTTCAGTTGTAAAAAGCATACAGCATGTGCGTTTGGAAGGATAACATTTAATACAAATATAACAGCATGGTTAGCTAAACAAGGTCAGGCATACATAAACATCGAGAAAAAATCAAAGACTGACATAAACATTTCACTAAACAGCCCTATCTCTATTAGATGATGTACATTACATCAAAAATGTAACAGTTCTGACAAGGGAAGACATCATGACCAAATATCACAGTGTGTACACAATAACACAAACATAAGAATAAACTCAACAGGGGAAAAAAGGTATGATTTCTTCCAATACACTTTTTATTTGTATAAACAACACAGTAATACAAAAAAGAACAATGGATTAAAAGACTTACCATTTTCGGTGACAGGCCAATACTTCATACAGATCAAATTGTAAAAATATCATCCACTTGTACTATGATAGGACAACAATACAAAAAAAAACAATATTGTACTTCAGTATTACATTTCCAAGTTTTAAAAATACCAAATGCAGATTTAAGTAAGTCATTACAAGTATTTCTGATAGACAGATTACAATTTAGTAATAATATATCTAAATTTGAAAATGAAACAATTGTCTAAATGGACAATATTGCCTTCAAATTTCAAAATGTTTGTTAAAGTGGCACCACAGTTTGTATGTGTGGTTTCAAATAACCCAGTGTTAATAGTAAAAGACAAAAACAGAAGCTGATACTGCCCATAATTGGTTGGACATATTCAGAAAATAGTCATCATCTAGAACCAAATTGTTAAATTGATTAATACATCCTACGTTGATAGTTTTAGGGGTCATAATAATAATGACAGCTTAAAATTGTTTTATATGCTGTAGGTTACAACATTTGCAATAACTCAACAAGTTATATTTGCAAATATGAGCAAAGTGATAAATGCTGTAAATGATAATGCTAATGAAACAAATGTAGTATTTTCTTTAACTAAAGTTTAGTCTGTTCCTCCAAAAAATATATAATAATGGGAGACTCAAAGAATAATAATATACACTATATTTTCAAAACTGTTGCTAACATGATTATTAGCTTGAATAAAAAGCTGCAAGAGTGATATGAAATACAAAGGGTTAATTTAGGAATAGTATAAAATGCTGAAAAATAGGAAGTAGTAAGTGTGCTGGCATAGCTTAATTAGATATTGGCATACATGTAAAAGAGTATGTTATTGGGAAACAAAGTCTGTAAAAATAACTGCACAGATGGCAGCTGGAAGGACATCAACAAAGTAAAGAGATGTAATATCAAGCAAGATAAAGTTGGACATCAAGTTTCAGATAGTGCTGGGACACCACGTTTCAGATAATCCAAGAATTTCCCTGGACCACTAAACTTGAAAAAGAATCAAGGACAAATCATAAATTAGAAGAACAAAGAAAAGTGTTATACAAAGAAGGGTTGTAATGCATCAGACTGAGAAAAAGTATCACACTTTTTGGTATAAATATGAGTGTGTATAAACAAGCTTTGGGAATTTGCCATAGAGAGCTGACAGCATCTGTGTTGCATGCTTGTAAATCCAAAAGGAAAATGTAATAGTAAAGTCATACTAACTGAAACAGTTTGCCTCAGTGTATTTATTGTACTTAGTACAATACAGTAATAAGACTGGTTGGTCCCAATAAATAGTTAAATATACTGTGGTATGCATGCATGCAAATGCAAGTAACAGCAAAAAAAAAAACAACAGAAGGCAATATATATTTTTTCAGATGTAACTAAAGAGCACCTTTAGTTAGTAAACATCATAGTTCCTCTAGGTCAGTGTTGGGACCCCTCCTTTTTAGCAGTTATTTCTCCAATCTCCAGTCATTGAACAAAAACCTTGGTCTAACTAAACTTGTGAATTACTGTATATTAGGAGTTTTTGTCAAGTCCGCTTCTGATGCCCATGCCCTACATTAAGAGCTCAAACTCATAAATTCCTAAGCTACTGAAATGGTTCATAGGTTCATAGGTAGGTACTAGGCTATCGGCCCAAGGGCCTATGTAAGCCTAGCCAACAAGTTTTCCTGGCTTGCAACACCGAAGAAAGTTATTTTCCTGTGCCACTGTCAAGCAGAGACACAGAAGTGATCCCTAGGGTGTATGTCCTATTTCCCATCCACTCATCAAGATTTTTCTTGAAGAGTGCTAATGAATAACTTTGCTTGACATCGATGGATAGCTAGTTCCAGAGTATGGGAAGTCTCTGGGACAAGAATCTATCCCTCCAGCATGTCCTGTTTATTGTGGTGACAAGGTTTAGGTCCCTAGAGCATGTAGCTCGGAGGGATTGGGATTTCTTTAGATGTAGCATGTCCAACAGCTCTGGGTGTGACATAGCTTTATATGTTAGGCAAAGATCACCTAGGAGTAGGCGATATGCTACGGAGTAAAGCTGGCGTTTTTTGAGGCGGTCAGTGTAGGGCATTTGTTTGAGGCCAGTAATCCTCTTTGTGAGGTACTTCTGTGGCTTTACCAGCTGCTGCAGATGGCTTGTGAGGTACATTCCAAAAGGGGCGTTGTACTCTATAATGGGTCTAATGAGTGTCGAGTAGAGGGGAACAATTACTTCTTCTTTCCTGGATAAGAACCCTTTTATGATGAGGAGTGCCACGTAGAAGGACTTCCTGACTACTGTGGCTATGTGACTATCAAAGGAGAGACTACTGTCACCTGGGTCCCAAGTTCTCTTATCAGACATTCGGGGTTAAGTAGATTGCTGCCTATGTGGTAGTTCATTGGTACAGCGTTTTTACCAAAGGGGATGACACTGCACTTTTTGGCATTGAGCTTGAGGCCATGGCTCTGACACTAGGCATCTGTCTCGGCGAGGCCCTTCCGTAGGCTGTCCACATCATTTGGGGACTTGACTATGGCTCCTAGTTTGCAGTCATCTGTGAACTTCGTTAGCCAGAGGCCTTTTGTGTTAGCCTGTACTTCAGAGAAGTAGATACCAAGCAGGAGATGTCCCAGGACTGAACCCTGTGGTACTCCACTTGTCAGTGCTTTGAGGTCAGATTTGGAGTCTGCAACTTTTACAGTGTGGGTTCTGTCAGTGAGCCAGTTGGCAACCTATCTTGTGACATAGGGATTTATACCTAGTTTAGTGAGTTTAGCTATAATTCCAGAATGGGGGATGGTGTTGAAAGCCTTGGTGAGGTCAAGATAGGCTGTGAGAACCACCTTACCCTCATCTACAGCTTTGGTGACTGCCTCAAAGAAGTTTATCAGGTTCAGGAGGCATTATCTGCCTTTCACAAACCCGAACTGGGTGGGATCCAGAGTTTAGAGGTTACCATTGTCTTTGTTTATGAGTTCCATGATGATATATTCCATGGCCTTGCAGACCAGGCTCATCAGGCTAATAGGTCTATAGTTCCTGGGATCAGTGGTGGCTCCCTCTTTGTGGAGTTGGATAACTGTTGCTGTGTGCCATTGAGTACCATGGTAAGAGCTACAGTGACACCCTGCTGTATAGCATGTATATGCTTAATTTAGCAGAAGCATATCAATGTCAAGCAGGAATGGAAATCAAACCAGAAGTGGATAAAAACCAGGCAGCAACTGAATGTGCTACAAAACAAAAGAAAGAATATAAGGTGAAGGACCAGATGAAAAGGCATGAAATGTGAAAAAAACATAAATATAGTTGCAAGTATAGAAAACTTCTGGAAGAGCCTGATGTTGATCAAGAATGAATGCAGGAATGGTTAAAGAAAGGTGAACTTACATCAAGAAATGAAAGGTTAATATTGGCAGCCCAAGATAGTGGGCTACGTACATGCTGGTTTACTAAGTCCACTGAACATGTGGGAGAAATAGACATATGTAGGTTTTGTGGAACTGAAATGGAAACAGTCACACACCCTATTGCTGGTTGCAACTTTCTAATGGCAGATGGACTGTATACTGAAAGGCATAATAATGTGGCGAGATTGTTACATTGGAGATTGTGCAAACATTATGGCATCAAATTGGCTGAAAAACACTGGAAACATGAGCCACAGAGAATCATAGAAAATGATGAAGTTTACATCACATTGGATCACCCAATACCAACAGTCCAAAAGATAGATGCTAGAAAACCAGATAAAGTGGTCCAACAAAAGAAGACAAAAATAGCATTGATCATTGAAATCACCACACCTAGTGACAACAGTGTCTTGCGTACAGAGAGACACAAAGTCATAAAATACCTCAATCTGCAGGCAAAAACGAGAGCCATGTGGAAGAAAGATACCCAGATAGTTCCAATAGTAGTAGGAGCAATTGGTCTCATAAAAAAGAATTTACAATCGTATTTAGATATGTTACCATTTCATGTAACACTGTACGAATTGCAGAAGGAGTAATTACTGGGCACATTGCAAGTGCTGCGAAGAGCACTTTTGGCCAACATCAAAGAGTGAAACAATACTAATTTCATGAACTTTAATTGTACTTTAACTTAGGAATGGGGTCCATTCCCATCATGGTATTAGAAACCCAAAAGACTTGGAGAAATTAAAAATGGCAGGCACCCTGTTGTGTGCTATAAAAGATGGAAATACCCCCATCACACACCACTGTACATTAGTATGGTAGCACACAATACTATATTGCTGCCCCATAAGACGGAGAATCATAATTTATAACTTCTCAATGCAAGAATCAGTGACACAGTCAAATTTAATGACTGGAAAAAGACCAAAAATTATGGCTAGACTTTAATAGGTATGTAGGAAAATCCTATGCTAACTACTTTACCTTAGTATGGTATAGTGAACTCTGTTTACCTGATGTGTGTCTCAGTATATGGAAATCCGGCACCAAATACTGCATTTTAATATAGTAGAGCAAGCACGGGGGATGCACAAGCCAGTGCATTTCTTTGTGTTGGTCCCAAGCCCGGATAAATGGGGAGGGTTGCATCAGGAAGGGCATCCGGCATAAAACTTCGCCAAATCTTTTCATGCAGTCACCAGTTATTATTTCCATACCGGATTGGTCGAGGCCTGGGTTAACAACGACTGCCACCAGTACTGTTAGCCAACAGGGTGCTGGCAGAAATTGGGCTACTATTGGCCAAAGGAGGAGAAGAGGCGGAAGGCATGGCCGAAGGCAGGAAGAGAGGAGAAAGGCTAGGACTGTTGTAGTAAGGGTCAGAAATTTGAATGTTGGCAGTATGACTGGTATAGGGAGAGAGCTAGCTGATATGATGGACAGAAGGAAGGTTGGTATATTGTGTGTGCAAGAGACCAGATGGAAGGGAAGTAAGGCTAGGTGTATCAGTGGTGGGTTCAAATTGTTTTATCATGGTGTGGATGGGAGCAAAAATGGCATATGAGTTATTCTGAAGGAACAGTATGTGAAGAGTGTTTTGGAGGTGAAAACGGTGTAGGATAGAGTGATGTTTATGAAGCTGGAAATTGATGGTGTAATGATTAATGTTGTTAGTGTATATGCTCCACAAGTTGGGTGTGCACTGGATGAGAAAGAAAAATTTTGGAGTGAATTGGATGAAGTGGTGATGACTGTACCCAAGGGTGAGAGAGTGGTGATTGGAGCAGATTTCAATGGGCATGTTGGTGAAGGGAACAGTGGGGATGAGGAAGTGATGGATAGGTATGGTGTTAAACAAAGGAATGCAGAAGGTCAGATGGTAGTGAATTTTGCGAAAAGGATGGACATGGCTGTGGTGAATACGTATTTTAACAAGAGGGAGGAGCATAAGGTGACATACAAGAGTGGAGGAAGATGCACACAGGTGGATTATATCTTATGTAGAACGGCCAGTTTGAATGAGATAGGAGACTGTAAAGTGGTGACCGGAGAAAGTGTAGTTAGGCAACATAGAATGGTGGTTTGTAGAATGACGTTGGTGATCAAGAAGAGGAGGAGGAGTGTGAGGGCAGCACCAAGGATCAAATGGTGGAAATTGAAAAAGGATAATTGTGAGGTGGAGTTCAGGGATGAGTTAAGACAGGCACTATGTGGCAGTGAAGAGTTACCAAACAGCTGGGTAACTACAGCAGAGCTAGTAAAGGAGACTGCTAGAAAGGTGCTTGGTATCACATCAGGACAGAGGAAGCATGACAAGAAGACATGGTGGTGGAATGAAGAAGTACAGAAGAGTATACAGGCAAAGAGGTTGGCAAAGAAGAAGTGGGATTGTCAGAGAGATGAAGAAAGTAACAGGAGTATAAAGAGATGAGGTGCATGGTAAAGAGAGAGGTGGCCAAGGCTAAGGATAAGGCGTATGAAGAGTTGTATGAAAGGTTGGACACTAAGGATGGAGAAAAGGACCTGTACCGATTGGCTAGACAGAGGGACCGAGCTAGGAAAGATGTGCAGCAGGTAAAAGTGATAAAGGATAATGAGGGAAACATACTCACAAGCAAGGAAAGTGTGTTGAGGAGATGGAAAGAGTAATGGATTAGCAAGGAGGAAGTAAGGATAGCTATGAAGTGAATGAGGAATGGAAAGGCTGTTGACCCAGATAACATATCTGTGGAAGCATGGAGGTGTTTAGGTGAAATGACAGTGGAGTTTTTAACCAGATTGTTTAATGAAATCTTAGAAAGTGAGAGGATGCCTGAGGAATGGCGAAAAAGTGTTTTGGTACCAATTTTTAAGAATAAGGGTGATGTGCAGAGCTGTAGTAACTACAGAGGGATTAAATTGATCAGTCACAGCATGAAGTTATGCGAAAGAGTAGTGGAAGCTAGGTTAAGAAGGGATGTGATGATTAGTGAACAGCAGTATGGTTTCATGCCGGGAAAGAGCACTACAGATGCGATGTTTGCTCTGAGAGTGTTGATGGAGAAATACAGAGAATGTCACAAGGTGTTGTATTGTGTTTTTGTAGACTTGGAGAAAGCATATGACAGGGTGCCTAGAGAGGAGTTGTGGTATTGTATGAGGAAGTCAGGAGTGTCAGAGAAGTATGTAAGAGTGGTACAGGATATGTATGAGGGTAGTGTGACAGCTGTGAGGTCTGCGGTGGGAGTGACTGATGCGTTTAAGGTTAAGGTGTAGTTACATCAAGGATCAGCTCTGAGCCCTTTCTTATTTGCAATGGTGATGAACAGGTTGACAGACAAGATCAGACAGGAGTCCCCATGGACTATGATGTTTGCAGATGACATTGTGATCTGTAGTGAGAGTAGGGAACAGGTGGAGGAGACCCTGGGGAGATGGATATATGCTCTAGAGAGAAGAGGAATGAAGGTCAGCAGGACTGACAGAATATATGTGTTTGAATGAGAGGGAGGATAGAAGAATGGTGAGGATGCAAGGAGTAGAGGTGGCAAAGGTGGATGAGTTTAAATATTTGGGGTCAATAGTTCAGAGTAATGGTGAGTGTGGAAGAGAGGTGAAGAAGAGAGTACAGGCAGGATGGAGTGGGTGAAGAAGAGTGTCAGGAGTGATTTGTGACAGACGAGTACCTGTAAGAGTGAAAGGGAAGGTCTACAAGACAGTAGTGAGACTAGCTATGTTATATGGGTTGGAGACAGTGGCATTGACAAAAAGGCAGGAGTTTGAGCTGGATGTGGCAGAATTAAAGATGTTAAGATTTGCACTGGGTGTGATGAGTGTGGACATGATTAGGAATAAATATATTAGAGGGTCAGCCCAGGTTGGGAGGTTTGGAGACAAAGCCAGAGAGGCAAGATTACGTTGGTTTGGACGTGTGCTGAGGAGGAATGCGGAGTATATTGGGAAAAAGATGCTAAGGGTGAAGCTGGCAGGTAACAGGAAAAGAGGAGGGCCTAAGATAAGATTTATAGATGTGGTGAGAGAGGACATGCAGGTGGTTGGTGTGACAGAGCAAGATGCAGAGGACAGGAAGAAATGGAAACAGGTGATCCGCTGTGGCGACACCTAATGCGAACAGTCGAAAGAAGATGATGAGAGCAAACTGTGCCATGTTGCTGCATTCATTAATACAAACTAATCCCACAGCATAGAATTATGTGTGTTAGTATGGTAGGGCACATTGTGCCAATCTGCTGTGCTCCCTATTACATAGAAGTCCCCCTCCACTAAAACTGCTGTACTGTACTATGATAGAGTGCACTGTGCTACCCTGCTGTGTTTGCTAGTGCATGGAAACCCCTCACCAAGCACTACTTTTCTTAAGCATGGACTAATGCACAAAAATCCCATACTGAGGACTTCAGTACTTTAGTATGATAAAATACACTGTGTCATCCTCTTGTGGTCCTAATACATGGGAATGATGCCTTAATTACAACTGTAGTTTAGTACAGTAGGACACCATGTGCTATGATACTATAAACCTGGTTTGCTGTTAACCCCACAGAGTGCTACTGTGCCTTTGTCATGCAGAACTCATACGACTACATATGGTCTGCTCATTGAAGATTTATGTAACCCCACCCTGTAACATGGCCTAACTATAGATTTCAATATGCCAGCAGAACAGATGGAAACACTACTTCCCTTTTACTTGAAGCATATGATGATAGATATGGCGCTTTAATTCTGAAATGGGTCTCTTTAAGGGTGACCCATGAATTTCCAATCACGCTACACATTTTGCAGTCTGCTTGGTGACACTGAATCTGGCCTAATGAGAATAACTAGGGGCACTATTTATAAACCAATGTGTACCACGGATAAGGGCTGGCAGATACTGTGAATACACAGCAAAATCCATTGCCATTTATAAAGAATGATGCACAAATGGGTATCACATTTTATGCGATCTTACCCCATGGTGTACACACAATATACCAGCCACACAGTGGGCATGCAGATTACTCCATATTGCTTAGTAGCAGAGCAATTCTCCTTCCTTGATGATATATCACTCCATGCAGTAGCATATTGGTGCTAAATTAAAAATCTTACTAACTATCCTACAAGATATGTGTCTGTTAGATACCTTAATAGCTATCTATTCCCTGCTGTGCTGTGTTGCACTTCAGTGTCAGGAGTGCAACACAATGATACAGTAAGACTGTGACATCAGAGGACATAGTACACATTGTTTAATATATATGCACCATTCAAAAAAAGCAGACATTACTTACTACTTCATTGTTCAGTACTATGGTTCATGCAAATAATCAAGATATTGACTTCACTTTAGCATGGTAGGAGATGGTATTTTGTGCCACCATTCAATTTGCCTTAGCACATAGAAATCACAGAGTGAGGACAGTATCAACATAATGTGCATAATGTATATATATATGTGTGTGTGTGTGTGTGTGTGTGTGTGTGTGTGTGTGTGTGTGTGTGTGTGTGTGTGTGTGTGTGTGTGTGTGTGCGTGTGCGTGTGTGCGTGTGTGTGTGTGCGTGTGTGCGTGTGTGCGTGTGTGTGTGTGTGTGTGTGGTGTGTGGACTACATTTATGAATACCAGGGCCTTTCTTTATAATTTTTGAAATGACAAAACAATTTTTATACATGACTGCTGCCTGTACAGTCCTTTAAGTTGCATGCGGGCTTTCTCTTTATTAACTTTCACCTTTGTAAAATCTTAGAATGTAAATGTTTGTGTATAAATGTACACAGAAATGTAACTACTCTGTTTAACTGGAACTTAGTATAATACAATGTAAGCAAATGGAGCTTTTCTCCATCAGCCTCTGTTGAAAATGGGCATTACCCAGTCAGACTCTCCCAGTAAACAAAGACAAATAATGAATAAATAAATAATAGTTTGACTCCCACAACAGCTTAACAGTAAGCATTGCTCTTACTGTGTATATTTTTTTCATCTTTGTATAATGGATGCACAAATTCAGGGTATGGCTCTGCTTAAGAAGCCACATGTACTTATTATTTCTGTTTTCAATAAGCTATATAAGATTATCATTAATAATAAGCTATTGCGAATAAGCAAAAAGACAGGAGATAAGATGGTATCATTGTAGAATTGCTCCAAACTTCAAGTATGATTTGACCTAAGGCAGGTTTTAGCAAAACAAGTCCTCCAGTGCATGCGTAACTAATCACCTCAAGAGGAACAGAGAAGAGAGTGAGTCATTCAGCTGCTGGCTCCCAAGCAAGCATGAACTTTCATTTGGCTTTACATGAAGTAAGATAATTATGTGAGAATATGTCTTTTTACTTCAAGCAAGTTTATGACCTTTAAATAATTTTCATAATTCATACTAATCAACTGAATGAAAAATAAAGCAACAATGGTGCATTTTGAAATCTTCTTTAGATATATGAAGAAGGGATTTAAATAAAGGTGTAAATTCTGAATTGCTTCCAACATTATACTTACAGGAACAGAGTTAAGTTTTTGCTTAAGCAAGACATGAGGAGTTATTTATTTATTCACCTTGCTTATATTTTTTTTAATAAAGTCACCACTTATGTGTTCACAGATGGATAAATATAGCAGGAAGTTCAAAGCCAAGAGAGTGGATTTTTGCATTCGGTCATGTGATATGTTACACTAAACTTGCGTGTGACGTGGCCCAAAGTTAATCAGTTATGCATTAAGGTTAGCACAGTCATGACATTGTAATGAAAGGACAGTATAGTGAGCCAGCCACTGTCTGACATGGAAGAACAGTGCTAGGGTGGCTCATTGGACATTGTAAAAGGACATGCGACTAATGTGGACAAGCATGGTCACTTTTTAGCACAATGAGGTGCTAAAAAGTTCTGACTTTCGACAGATTATCTAGAGTCAGAACAGCAAAGTGCCAACTAAACTCATCATTTAAATGGGGATGAAAGTGGGAAATTGGAAAGTATGAAAGGAGAGAACAGCAAGAAGAAGAAATCACTCAATAGTAGCCGTAATATATGACACATGGAGGTGTGGGCCTAGGGGGACAATGTTTTGTGAGGCAGGCAGTCTTATTTTCAATCTATGAAGAAGAATGGATGATGGGGTAGGTAAAGTAAAGATGGGTGAGTGTGTTAGGGGCAGAGAGGAAAAGGAAAACTAGTATACTCAGGCAAACAAACAGAAAATACAGAAAGATAGACTGATGGGGCATACACACAAAAGGTGGACAGAGATAGAGGGTGGAAAGAGCTGATGAAGATTTGGACAATGAACAAGCTTTGAGTAATGACACATTAAAGAACTGCATTTCTGTATGGGGATAGAGAAGGGAGCACAGACAAATGCAACACCCTCCCCCCAAAGCGAGATACTTTGTTGTCAGTCACTTCATTAGCTGATGTCATGGCAAACTGGATCTGCAGATGCCAAGTTTCCAAGGCTTCCCAATTGTGTGACTTGTTGAGTAGCACCTGGAGGTACTGGATGCTTCTTAAGCTGACATTTAGTTATTGATGCTCCCCAGAACATTACCATCCTCTGGCCATGATGCCAAGAGTGGATGTGAGAACACTCAGAGCTACTGTCAGAATCAGAAGAGAAGCGTATGCCTCACTACAAAGACAAAGTCAGTGAGGCCACCAGTGATCTATCAGGCAGCATTCATCAGTGTGCTCTCTGTCTTCTTGCTGAAAGGCAGACATGGTGACCACAGCTAACCTAGAGCCAGAGGCATTGGCTATCTCAGGGTGAGGTGACCAAATCTCTTCCCCAATATTTACCTTAAATGGAGTTAGAGAAGATTGATAAAAAAGAGAACACATTTGTATGCATATATAATATACATGCAACTGCAGTCACACATTGGAGTCACCCATATAGCATATGCCCTAAACTACTGTGGCAGTCATCCTGTTTCCTGATACATCATGACATATTCAGTTCCATCACCTCAGCTGCTACAAAATAAAGCATGCACATTTCAGTAGACAGGTACCACCAGATAATAGAATAACAAAAATCAGTTCTTAAAATACTTGTCTACCTCTAAAGAAAATACACCTTAGTACATGGCTCCTACCAGATAACTGAATAGCAAGAGGGAAAAGATGCTTGAAATGCATATCTGCCTCTAAAGCAGACACACCCCAGTATACAGAAACTACTAGAGAATAGGGCAGGGGAAGTAATGCTTAAAATACATGCCTGCCTCTAAAGCAGACACACCTACGTATACAGGTACTACCAGATAACAGAATAATAATGAAAACTGCTTAAAATACATGTCCAACCCTCTTTTCCTAACTTCTGCCTCCCATTGCAGAAGGTCAGGGTGGCACTGTCACAGGCTGCTGTACCAACCCCAGCACTGTTCACTGGAGTAGGGGATGCAAGTGGCTTCACTCACCATGCTGATAAGCTAATACCTTGTATCCAATGTATACAATAGTAGTCATACTGACACAGAAGCTGCTCAGAATCATCAGTGTGCAGGAAGAACAAAAATATCTCCCTGGTAAATCATGCTAGAGCCCTGCAGTTCATAGTGCTGGAGAAAACATTGTCCACTACACTGGATCACCTGAGGTGAAAAATGGTAGCTCTCTGCACATGAATGCATGCTTAAATCCAACACTCATTGTGTAATATCATGGGGTTATAGGTTTACATACAGTGAGTGCATGAACATATTGGTCACATACTTCCTTAGTCCAATCCTAGTTATGGCTAGCTCCAGATAAGTTGGGCAGCAGATTGCATTCCAGCTGTGATTCAGCTTTGATTCAGGTGTTCAATTGATTAATTTTCATAGCCACAGTGCTACAAGGCCATTATTAGCTCAATAAAAGGCATGTGTGAAACCTTGCATGACAGCACTTGCTAATGAAAATCTGAGAATACATGACTAACTCTAAGGAATCACTTATGAAAAGGAAACCCACATTGTAATTTACTCAGCCAGTGTAATCAACACCTGCCTTGGGTTTTTAGTAAGAATACGAGATGGATACCACCGAGTATGTATTAGCGGAAGCCCAGCAAAATGGTATGGCACTGTCATGTCCAGCTGTACCTGTAGTCATGGGGAACACTGTGGGCATCAAGCACATAGGAAAGCACACAATATAAGGGACATAATGTCCCCTATACATAAGTGTAGACATGGCAATATATTTTAAGGGATCTGCATAACACTACATAAGGCCAACAGGCAGATTCAGGGAAAGGTATATGTAGCACATGCCAACTGCAGCAGAATGCACTTGGTGAATTGTACAGGGCAGCTTAGGAGCCAGATAACCAGTTGCAGAGTTGGGGGGAAAGGCTTCAATGGCCATAGTTAGATAACTTCTATATGCTGCATTCTACATACAATTTATTTTCATTTTTGTTTACATTTTGTTCACCAAGCTGCAGCAATGCTTAAACATTACAATTTGAAGGTTCAGCCTGGGTTATATATAAAACAGTAACAATAAAAATGTTTCCAGTAAAACAATCATAGATCATCAAAGGCAACAAAACAATGTGCAAGCAAATAATGATACTACATAGATATTCATATGCTGCAGAATTATACAGTTTACAATTGAGATGAGGTACCAAAGGTGTAAGATGTGAGGAATTAAGCATATAGGAAACTTTTGAAAATTTTGATATGTCCTGCCTTTGGCATTTGTACTCATATTGTTTTAGCAATAATGTTTGAATTGAAGCCTGAAGTTAGAGTAGGTTATGATCTCAGTGAGACTGTGTAGGAAAGACTGCCATAGTTTAGGAAGAAGTAAAGAGAAGCTGTGATCTGACTTATATAGTTTGACCAAAAAGTTTTGGTGTGTAAGGACACGTCTGACCTGGAGTATGAGGCTGTATGTTGCTGTGACTGAACTTCATTTTAAGAAGACATGGAGTATCATGACGGATGAAGTAGTTTGAAAAGTGAGGAGTCCAGAAGAAGTTTGACTTTGGCTTGTACTGGTATGCGACTAGTCTTGGATAGTATGAGGCAAATGGTGATTAACCTTAAGGTCTGCAAAGTTGTGTTTTTAATTGAGATGGTGATGAACAAATGTAGGATGTTTTCAAGTTGTGCAAACAGAATGTACATTTAAAAAAATGGAGAAGAGTAATGGGGCAAGTAGAGATCACCATGGGACACCTGAATGAGGGTAGGCAATGTCTATAGGAAAGGAACCAATCTTTACTGCAAAGGATCTGTTATTCAGGAAGTCTTTGAACTGCTGAGTGGTTCTGGGCTGATGCCAATGTCTAAGTGGGTGTTCTTAAAACTGAGTGGTCCATCATATCAAACATCTGGGTTAGATTAATGAACACTGGCCCATTTGGGTTCCTGTTATCTGTGTTAATGACAATGCTGTCAGTCTCCTGAGTGCTATCAGCGTGTTCCTTCTTTCCTTTACCAAAAGTCATGCTGCTTGTTGCAGACTAAGTGTTATTTCTCCAGGTAAGAAACAATTTCTCTATAAATCAGTTTTTCCAAGACTTTTGCCAAGAATAGGAAATATAGACATGGGACAGAAGTGACTGGAAGATACAGGTTTCAAATCTTTAGGTACAGATTTGATAAGTGCTGACTTCCATATATCAGTCATAGTGTTTGCTGTGAAGCAAAGGTTCTATATGCATTTTAGAGGGTTAGCCATGTAGTCTCTGTAGTGACAATGAAAAGAAGGCGATAAGTTGTCAGGGTATGAAGGAGAGTCAAGTGTGATTTGTTCAAGTAAAGATGTAATCCGCTTTGCTGTGATTTTACTAAAGTAGAAGAGTGGACCTATGCCAGGGACACATGCTAATGGTCGAATAGTTTGATGTGCATTTACTGACCAGTCTGTGCTACACAAAACCCAGAAGCCTTGGGCTAATAAGCTGCTGGCCAGCCAATGTCCAATTGCCCATGTGCTACCTTGGATAGTGTTATTGAGCAAACTCTGGACATAAAAACAGTCAACCTGCCAAACACGGACTAAGGATTGCTATACTCAGTGTAGGTTCACTGGCAGGATATAGACTTGAAATGGATGACATGATGGTAAGAAGAAGGCGGGACTATCAAGAAGGCAAGTGCAGCAAAGCCATTTGGATTGGGACCCAGAGTCTACTACTCAGAGGCAGGAGAGACTACAAATGGCATGGGAACTGTGGTGAAAGAGAATCTTCTGTAAACAGGATGTCATCAGAATTAGGGATATATTCATGGCAATCAGATTGCAGTGTAAAGACAGGACAGTATTCATCATCTTAGCCTATGCCCCACAGCAGGGTTGTGATGGCAAGGAAAAGAGTGCATTCAGGCAGCAGTTGTAGGACCTAATAAATAAGCAAGACAACATGAGATGGTGTTGATAATAGGAAACCTGAATGTTCATATTGGGACAGAAAGAATAGGATATGAGGACTGCCTGGGTTCACATGACTATAACAAGAGGAACAAAGGAAGAGCACCATACTAGATTTCTGTTTGGCAAATGTTTTGATGGTAACCAACACATGGTTCAGCAAGAGACACAGTCACAAGATCATATACAAGAGTGCCAATATATAACTTTAGAGTAAGGATGGGCATCAGGGTAAAATCGGAGATTAGAAAATCATCCTATGTGAAACTGTCAGTCCACTGCATAAAAAACTGGTTGACACAATCAGCTGCAAGCAGAAATCAGAGAAGATTCTAAAGTCAAGAGAGAGAGACAGGGCTGAAGACCTGGAAGTTGACTGGTGTGAAGGTACAAGAATTAAACAAAATACTCGGGGCTTTAGAACTTCAGGAAGAAGAGGAAATGGGTGGAGTCAAAGAAGCATGTCATCACAAAACAACATATCCGAAGACTATAGAACAGATATATGGCAAAGCCAGGTATGGAGATAAGGTATATAAGGACAGATGGTGGTGAAATTCAGAAGTTCAGGAAATCATCAAAACAAAGAAAGAAGGAGTTCAGGAAAAAGTAGGAAAGAGAAGAAATGGATCAGCCTAAGAAGTGATACTGGCTGGCTAACAAATAGTCTAACAGAGCAGTCACAATGGCAAAGAACAAGACATCAAAAGCACACAGGTTCTGGAAAGTGACTCCACAGATAGCAAAAAGAAACTCTATTGGGTTGCAAAGCAAAGACAATAAGATAAAGAAGATAGTCATCAGACACCATTTATAAGAGATGCCAACAACAACTTGTTCATCAGTCCAGCAGACATCAAAAGAAGATAGAAGGAGTACTTTCAGCAGCTTCTAAATGAAGAAAACCCCACAGAAGCTGCAATTCCCCAGATACACCCTATGATTAAATGGAAAGAATAGCCAAGCCTAGCAGAAACAAGATCAGCACTAAGGAAAAAGAAGTCAGGGATAGCAGCAGGCACAAATAAGGTTGTGGCAGATTTGATCAACATGAGTGAGTTAAGAAAGAAAAGACCCCTGGGGAGTACTCATAGCAGTATGGAGAGAAATATATGTTACAAGATGACTAGACAATTAGCAATCTAATTTCACTATACAAGAATATAGAGACCATCCACAACTGTGGGCAGTACACAGGCATTAAACTCCTGTCACTCTTCATTGGAAGTAGAAAGTAAAGTGGAAAATGAGCAGTTCATATTTAATTCTGGATGCAGCATAACTGACCCAATGCTTGCAGTGAGACAGATAGAAGAGAAGAAACTGAAGATGTGGAAAAAGTCCAAATGGAAATCCTGGACTTGGAGAAAACATAGGAACAGGTACCAAGAAACCTTGTTTGGACAGTACTGTGATGGTTTGAAGTCCCAGAAACATTGGTAGAATCAATGCAGGCAATGTGCAAGGCAATGTGCAAGGACCCAATGAGTACAAAAAGTGCTCAGACTCAAAGAGGGGCTCCAGTGGGAGTGGGTGTGCATAAGGGTTCATTTGAGAGCCCAATGCTACTCACAGTGGTGATGATGAACTGCATTCGTACCTCTCAACCTTTTACCACAAGAAATTTCGACAAAGCCTAAAGTAACATGGGTCAAATGGCCAAAAAAAGGGGCAGACTTTAAATATTGCCTTTATAATCTAAGAAAGCTGCTAGAGTAAAAGCTTTTGCATTAGCATGCATTTTCTGAAGGATATGAAGTATAACACTCAGCTCTGTGTCGTTATTTAGTGACTTTAATAATCAGCAACTTGTCAGAAAACCATACATTTTATGAGGAATATGCCAAAAATATGAGGTAAAAACCTGGACATTCTGCAAAAATCTCACAGTTGAGAGATATGACTGCAGTAAAAGACAACTTTGAAGAGACAGAGCAACAAAGTTTCTTTATGCAAATGACATGGCATTACAAGCAGATTCTAAACAACAACTTCAGCAGCTGATTGGGAGATGAAATGCAAAACTAAGGGAAATTGGAATGAAACTGCGTGCAGACAAGGCAGGTGCCATGGAGCAAATGGAGGAAGTCAGAAGAAGCTAAAAACTGAGCTAGAAAGGAAAATCCTGGAACTTAACAGCTTCAAGAATCTGGGAGGGTTGTTGTGGAAAACGGAATTCTGAATGTGGAGGTCAAAGCTAGAATCAGAAGGGATGCAGCCAACTGATGCAGAGTGCTAGAGTTTGTGTGTGACAAAAGAATGCTAAGGAAGATCGAACTGATATAGATGAAGTGCTTAAGATGTGTGGTAGGATGCACATTGTGGAACAGACAAGGACAATAGGAAATTAGAACAGCATCCAAATTAGCTGGAAGTGTAGAGACGGGCAAAGAAAACAGACTGTGATGGTTCAGGCAATGGGCATCTAAACAGAAGACAATTTACTGAAGAAGATTTGGGAGAAACAAGAAGAAAGCAAGAGGAAATTAGGGCATTCAGTGAATGGATGAATAGATTGCATAAGAGAAGACCTGTGACAGTCAGGCATGACTGTCCAAAAAGGTAGGAGAGTAGCAATGAATTGAGAGACATGACAACAGTTGATGCAACATCCCAACCCCATGTAAAAATATGGAAAAAGGAGGTCGATGATAATGCTGATGATGGCAATGAGAAGGGTAGAAGATATTATGGGGGTTGGAATCTATTTCAGTGCAGGTCAAGGGTATCTATGGAGTAGAAGGTAGGCTGAAGAATTCTTTTACAAAATCAAATAGTAAACAATATCAGTTTGACAAGATTTGTGTCCTTGTTTGAAGAATTCCATTGGGCGTGCTCTCCCAGAGATGTTATTCGCCTCATGTCAGAATTGCAAAAGTTGAATGCAAATAACTTAAAAAACAAAAAGAATACTTTATACTAGGAAATATTTTTTTATTGATAAAGTAAGATGTGGTTGGAATGTGGTCTATAAAATCTGTGTTAAATATAGAGGATCTGAAAGCCAAGAAAGTAAATGGGAGACATAACTACAGACACTGGTAAAATGAGCAAATTAGGAAACTCTTACAGAAAAAGAGATAAATATAAAATTACTATAAAAATAACACAAACTACAATAAAACATGCTTAAATCATATAACTAAACTGAAAAAGGAATTGATAGAGAAAAAATAAAAATGTGAAAATTCTTTACTATATGGACTAGACAATAAAAAAATAGATTAATGCAATAAGGAATACCAGTCCATCATTTAGACATCTTGCTATTAATAATAGATTGATAACTAAAAAAAATAAAATACCTATGTTTACCACATGCTGTTGTCAGCTAACAGCTATGACAGCTATAATGGAATCAGACTCCTTAGACAGCAAGACAACAATTATCTGTCCTCAGATATCAAGGTCAGAGGTACTAAATGGATTTAAAAAAGTTAAAAAAATGTTCTATAGGTCCTGATAACCTTTTGGAAAATGTTATTACTATAATTTCTGAAGGTAGTATTGACTCCCACTCATGTATATTTGTTTATTATCACATGGATTAGAACCAACATATTAGGTTATATTCCCTGATTTAGCACACTATTGACAAATTAGTTTCACCTCCATTATTGGAAAATATTTTGAAAGAAGCAAAAGTAGTTGAATGAGAGTGATCCTCATATGGACCCACTACAGTTTGGCTTTATGAAGGGCAAGTCATCTTTGCAATGTCAGATTAGTTTTTACTAGAATATTTCAGCATTAGTAGATCATTCAAAAATGTCTAGCTTAGATGTAACCAAGCTGTTCAATGCTGTCATAAATAAGCAGATTGTTTTGCCTTAATACAAGTTAAAGGTAAATGGTTGCATTAATATTTATATTAATAACTAGTTGAAATGTAGACAAATGTCATAGTATAGAACTCAAGATCAACTTGGAAAGATACAAATAACAAATACAATAGCATGGAGAACATCGATATCTGTGCAGTAACAGAAACCTGGTTCAAGGCTCCCAGAGCACCCCAGCACTACCAGGTTATACCTCATACCATGCTTTTCGGCCCCAAAACTTGGACCGAACCACAAAAGGAGGGGGAGTATCAATATTCATCAAAGATACCCACACCTCCAGGTTGGTGGCACAGCATGAAGCATCAGAGACTATCCATGTGCAACTAACAGTGGGTAAAACTGCCTTCCAGTTTATAGCCTGCTACAGACCACCCTCCCAAACCCAGGAACCCCACTCAGCCTTCCTGAGAACACTGGAAAATATGAAGGTCTCTCCAAACACCATTATATTGGGCGACTTCAACTACCCAAACATAGACTGGCAGCATTACTCTAGCTCCAACACCCTAGCCCAAAGGTTCCTAGAATTTATAAACTCAAATGCTATGGAACAACTTGTTACCACTCCCACAAGAGGGGAAAACATACTGGACCTGATCATCACCAACATGGGGACTCTATGCTCCAGACCAGAAGTGTATCCCTCACTGGTAAGATCAGACCATAAACTAATCTCACTGGATATTCACATCCCGACCTCACCCCCTGCCCAGAAAACCACAGTGAAAAACTTCTCTAAAGCAAATTTCACACTCCTCAAAACCGAGGTGGAATCCTTCAAAGCCCCCAGAACTGTGGAAAATACAGCCCAGACCGCAGAATCCTTTATAAACGCATTCTATGAACACCTTCAGGAATGCATGGGTCATGCAATCCCAAATAAAACCAAGACCCAATCCTCCAAAGGCAGTCATCCTGTCTGGTGGACCCCAGCCATAAACAAACTATACAATAGAATGAGGAAGCTACTACATGATAGATCAAAATCCCAAAAAGGGAAGGCATCTCTGATCAGTATTAGCAAAAAACTATGGGCACTCATAAAATTGTCTAAGGCCAGCTTCGAGAGAAAAATTGCACAGGACACTAAGGATAATCACAAGGCTTTCTTTAATTATGTTAAGAACCTGGGTGGGAATTCCCAGATATGCTCAGAATTAGTCCAAAATGACAAAAAATACACCGAACCCACAGACATTGCCAACATCCTAGTTGACAGGTTCAGCGCAAACTCCCCCCCCCTCCCCACCAAAAGGGCAAATATCTATCCCAGCAGAGTGCTGCCCCCCTGACATCTCAGATGCTCAGGTAAGAGCCGCCCTCTCCAAAGCAAAAAACACAGCATCAATGGGACCAGACGGTGTCCCGGGCTGCGTCCTACATGAACTCCAAGAATAGCTAAACCCAAACATAAAACTACTGTTCAATCTCAGCCTTACTACAGGATATATACCCAAAGAGTGGCATACAGCAACAGTGGTCCCTCTCCACAAAGGCGGTGCCTTAACGGATCCTGGAAACTATCGCCCTATAAGCCTGACTAGCTTGGTCTGCAAAGCTATGGAAAGGATCATCATGGACCTCATAAATAAAGATATTGGGGACCTACAGACACTAGATCCTACCCAGTTTGGCTTTGTTAAGGGCAGATCCTGCTTCTTAAACCTGGTCGATATCTTTGAAACAGTCACCAAGGCCATTGACGAGGGGAAGGTGGTCCACACAGCCTACCTGGACCTCGCAAAAGCCTTCGATACAATACCCCACTCTGGCATTATAGATAAGCTCACCAGCTTAAATATAAACCCCTATGTCACTAGATGGGTTGCAAACTGGCTCAAGGACAGAACCCACATGGTTAGAATTGCTGGAGCCATGTCAGACTCCAAACCAGTTACAAGTGGCATCCCACAAGGCTCAGTCCTGGGACCTCTCTTGTTCGGTATATATTTCTCGGAGGTACAGGCCAACACGGAAGGACTGTGGCTGACCAAGTTCACAGATGAGTGCAAACTGGGTGCCATAATCGACTCTCCAGCCGAGACAAGCATCCTCCAAAAGGGCCTCATAGAAACAGACAACTGGTGCCAGAGCCATGGCCTCAAGCTAAATGCCAAAAAGTGTATAGTCATCCCCTTTGGCAAAAACAAAGTGCTCACAAATTACCACATAGGTGGTAATCCATTAAGTACAGAAGAAGTCATTAGGGACCTGGGGACCCAAGTTGATAGCAATCTCTCATTTGACAACCACGTGGCCAAAGTGGTTAGAAAAACATTTTATATAGCCCACCTAATCATGAAGGGATTCACATCTAGATCAGGGGAGGTCATCGTGCATCTTTACTCATCCCTCATCAGGCCCATAATTGAGTACAATGCCCTTTTGGGATGTACCTTACCAGACACCTGCAGCAACTGGAAAGACCCCAAAAGTACCTCACCAAGAGGATCAAAGGGCTCAAACAGATGCCATATGCTGCCCGGTTAAAGAAACTCCAGCTCTACTCAGTGGCATACTGCCTGCTCAGAGGTGATCTGTGCCTGACGTATAAAGCCATGTCCAACCCGGAATTAATGGACATGCTGCACCTCAGAAAATCCAAATCCCATCGAGCTACGCGCTCGAGAGACTTGAACCTCAACACTGAAATAAATTGGACATGCTGGAGGGGCAGATTCATAACCCAGAGGCTCCCTTCACTCTGGAATAAAATCCCAGTCCGGGTTAGGTAGAGTCCCTCATTGACTCTCTTCAAGAGGAATCTTGATGAGTGGATGGGAGATCATAGGTTTACCCCGGGTATCACTTCTGTGTCACTGTTAGACAGAGGCACAGTATACTAACCTCGAAAAAAGACATAGCAAAATTAATTTAAAATGGGTGGCGAAAGCCAAACACACTCTGGCTAGGCTTATAAATGCCCTAGGGCAGATAGCCTAGTATGAACCTATGAACCTATAAGAAAGTACACAAAGGTTTAATGTTGGGGCTGCCACATGCAATTTGAATTTCTCTAGATTCCTTGTCCACTAAATTTTGGGTATTACAATGTGGTGATGACTGCAAAAGTGGCACTGAAATTAGTAACTTAGCAGATATTGCCAATGTACATGCTTATCTTCAGATTGTACATGAATGGGGTGTCTGTATGGGATTAAAATTCACTTCCCTAAAAAAAAAAAATCAAAGTAATCATATTTTGGACAAATACTAAGTATGAAATAGTCAGATGAAATAAGCTCAAAATTGTGGAACAAGTCAGAGATGTTGATATGTGAAGAGATTATAATTCATCCTTCAATCATCACATACTGGAAGTAAAGGGAAAAAAAGCATTAAAACAAACTGAATTCATTTTTAGTACTATGAAATCCAGATATTATTTATTTTATAAAGTATTGTTTACAATACTTCTTCATTTGGCTTTTCCCGGTTAGGGGTCACCACAGCAGATCACCAGTCCGCTCATGATTGGCAGTAGAGTTTTTATGGTGTCGAGTTGCCAGCCTGGTGCCCAACCTTCCACAGAAGGCACACACGCCTAACGCCAATTTGGAGTGTCCAATCCACCTACAGCATGTCTTTGGGATGTGGGAGGAAACCAGAGCACCCAGAGGAAACCCATGTGACCATAGGGAGGACATGCAGACTCCGCACAGAAGGCACCCCAGCCAAGGATCAAACTGGCGAACCTCTTGCTGTGAGGTGACAATGCTAACTGCTGCACCATCATGGCCACCCTATTATTTACAATACTAATAAGACCAATTATAGAGTACAATCTCTTAAAAGTATTGCCTCACTTTGGGGGAAGTTACATTTTGGAAAGTATACAAAGATGGTATAAAAAAAGATTTTTATTATCAGAGAAATATCTTATATTGATAGTTTAAAATATCTAAAATTGTATACAATATTATATAGCCATAGTAGGAGTAGAGCCTGCTCATCATTTAATGTAACTGTGTAAGTAAGATGCCCTTGAGCTGAAATTGACTCATGGCATCTCTATGGGTAGGCCATATAGAGTTCTCATGACATATTACAGAAGTAGATTGCCAGGCCTTTCTTCCACACAAATACTGCTGTTGTTGTCAAGTTGTGCCCCAAATAGGTTTCAATCTTAGGTCTATGCATTTAATATGGTACATGATTTAATATTAAGAGATAAATTGGGACTATCGATAGTCCAACAATATCTTACACTAAGAAATGGAGGTCATTCTATAAAAATAGTCATAAAAAGAGCAGAAAGAGATCAGTGCATTACAAGAATGATTCTTAGATTGTGAAATGTGTTGCCAGTACAGGTGAAATATTAAACCTCAAAAAGCTTTTTACAAAAGATCAAATATTTATATAGATGACAATAAATAGACATCAGATTTAATTAAGCTTACATTATTAACGATTTTGTACGCTGCTTGCAACATTGTAGAAAAATAAGAACTAATAATCATTTCAGAGAATGTGGAAGAAAGGTTTGTTTTGATATGAGATGTTTGGATTTGGGTCTGCGGATTGCCTATTCAGTGATACTACACAACTTACTATAATGATTCCTATTAGTATACGTGAGTTCTTTGTTCCTGATTTTCCAAACATTGTCCTGAAGGTTCATTAATATTTTCTACTCTTTGGTCAACCAATCATTTAAACTGCACTTTAAGGGTCTGAAAATTATAGTGAAGTGTGTGTTCTGAAGAGAGATGAGATATGAAACTTGTCTTGCTGACATATTTGCCTCAGTAAATCAAAGCTTGGCGAACTAGTATATAATGGAGTTGTGAATGTAGACTGGAAATATGCAGAAAGACATTGGTCTGAAAGTGATCATCTTGGTTTTGGCTATGATGGTAGTGGAAATGCTAGCAAGGTGAGAGGTCATTATGAAGTCTAACAGTGAGCTGTGATTTGCCTTAAAATTAGGTATGGGTGGATTGGTTACCACATGGAGCAGTTGACGTTGATTTGCATGCATCCCACAGGTGTCTAGAACTTGTCTTAGGCATCCAAAAGAGGTAACACATGGAAAAGCTAAACACCTAGAATAGAGAGGGATTACTGCAGGCCCTCACATCCATGGCATGCACATCTGGATGACTGTTCTGTAGACAAATAGTTTGTGATCCAGCA
The DNA here is from genome assembly GCF_019279795.1 of Protopterus annectens. Classification (NCBI taxonomy): domain Eukaryota; kingdom Metazoa; phylum Chordata; order Ceratodontiformes; family Protopteridae; genus Protopterus; species Protopterus annectens. The sequence goes on from NC_056725.1 coordinate 405,380,181, forward strand.
TGGCAGGGAGTGTTGTAAGGCATAAATGCTGCTCCATGCAAAGGTCAAGGCAGAGAACATGGGCAAAGAACTATACACCACAGGATGTGAAAATATAAAACAGAGTTGGCTCCCAGAGAAAATGAAACTTCCTAATGTCCACATCTGTGTCTCAGAAAGGGAATAGGATTCTCATAACCAGCAATGGCTTGCATGTGAGAACTTGAGTGTCAGTAAGGGTTGCACGAGGTTAGTAATACTCAGTACAAGCTGATATGGTGCAATGCAGTGCATGTTTGGTGGGACACCTCCAAGGCCCTTCAGCATATCTGGGTGACCCCCCATTGTAGAAGTCAGTAGTAGTCAACAAAAAGGATGGTACCCTGTTGTAAATGGCACTAGTATTCCACAAAAAGGATCTCCCCATTGTAGAAGTCAGTAGTAGTACACAAAAATCACAAAAACTGATAGGCCAAAAAAGAGCCATATAGACGACAGAGTACACTATTTAAGAAAATAAAAGAATTATGTATTGTTTCCTTTATGCAAGAAGCCCAGAATTTCCAGACAGAAGATATGTACAAAGATTAAGAGAGAATTAGAGGATAGAAAAATATTTGCACAAGAAAAACAATCAGAATCTTCAAATAACAAAGTGTGTTCATTAATACAACCAGTTTATGAAAAGCACTATACAGACCAAGAAACCTTGGGCTGCTTGAACAAAAGAAGTGACTGCAAAAATATAAAGTACAAAATCTAAGAGATGTTTGAAAGGGATAAAAAAGAAATATGGACATATATATGAAAGAGAAATTTGATATGGTGCAATAATTATGCAATGGAGAAAGCCAAATTAAGCAATACAGAAAAGCAGCTTCAAAGATATTGAAGAGAAATATAGGCAAAGGCATCCAGATATGGAAAATTTCACAACAGAAAAAAATTATATCACAAATAAGGAATGTAGAACAGAGTATTAGTAAAGCAGAAGTTAAAAGAATATAAGCTGAGGTTATGGAACACCTGTAAAGTGAAGGATTTAGTGTAGAAAGTCTAACACAGGTTATATCACAGCATGATGGAACAATGAGTCCTCCATGTAAAGAGAAACAGGAGGAGCAGAAGACATCTGAAGAAGAAATATGGACATGGGAAAGAAAAAGAGATTTAATATGGTGCAATATTTATGCAAAAGAGAAAGCCAACCTAATCAAAAAGAGCAGCACCAAAGATAAATGAAGAGAAATACAGGCAAATGTATCCAGATATGAAAAATTTTACAATACAAAAAATAAGAAAACAAAGAAGAAAAGTAAAAAAAAAAGATTAGTAATGGAGAAGTTAAAGAAATAGAAACTGAGTTTATAGATTACCTGCGAAGTGAAGGGTTTCGTTTAGAAAAGCTAACTCTAATAATATCACAGCAGGATAGAGCAATGGATCCCCAAATTAAAGAGGAACCAGTGGAGATTGAAACATCTGATAGGTTGCCATATGAAGATGCTTTGGAGCATTCTATAGGAAACCAGCACAAAGGTTCATTGTGAGCTGCACAGCAAAAGGAAACTGTGGTGTGGCAATTCTGAAGCAGTCAATGTTGTGGAGGGATATGCCAGTCAGTTTCCATATGAAAGAGAAGCAGATGACACAGGATGAAAATGAAGGGAATGTGACACAGGAAGATGCTCTGGAACTTTCTGTAGAATGCCCCAGAAAATGGAGAACAAAGAATCTGCCCTCAGTTTAGAAGAAAATGATATACGAGAAGAGCTGCTTGATTTAATAGAGATGGACAGACATATTAAGATCAATGAAAGAATAAACTACAGAAAGTCAATAAATCCTAAAATGTTAGAAGTTTGATAAGTCAAATGAACACAGTAATTAGGACTGTTCATAGAGATTCATGCAATATAACAGAAGTAAACAGGATATATTACTATGCAGCAATACTAATAACAGATAAAGTCTTACCACAAAAGCCCAGGGCAGTAAGGGAAAGGAAGCGGAAATCAATCACCATTATTGAAAGTATTGAATAGAGAAAACTATGAAGCAATTAAGAACAGAAGTGTTACTGTTAGAAGAGTATAGCACAGGGAACAGACTGAAAAAAATACTCAGAAATGTCAACATGATGAAAGCAATCCACAGTATCAGAACAGATCAGGATCTATCATGCATTATCACAAATAATACACTAAAAATATCAGCAATGACAGAAATATTTAGAAGATATGCAGAAAAATATAAAGGAAATGTACAATATAAGAAATTTGTTGATGACTCAAAAAGTTTGTATTGAGAATTTGGAAACTGGGCAAAATAAGAAGAAATAAGAAGTAAAAGAAAGAATAAGAAGTTCAAATGTGCAGGATATGAAATGGGATGAAGTAACAGCCAGAGAGATTGTAACAAAGTTAAGAAAAGCCCCTAAATGGAAAACTCCAGACCCAGATACAATACCTAACTTTTGTCTAAAAGTATTAACCTGTTTACATGAAGTTTAGCTGTGAGTAAGAACTATTTATACACACACACCCCACAGAGCTGCAAACCCGGTTACCAACAGGAACAACAATACTGCTATTAAAAGAGCAAACCTGCAAGTTATCCTAAAACATATAGACAAATAACTTGCCTTCCAATGACTTACAAACTATACACTGGAACTGATACCGACAGAGTTTATAGTCATTTAGAAGAAAATGCAATCATGGCAATAGAACAAAAGGGTAACAAAAGAAAGTCATATGGAACAAAGGAGCATTTGTTCTTAAAGTCATAACGAAGAACTGTAAAAAGGAAAAGAGTCTTAAGTATGGCAAGGCTAGACTACAAAAAAACATTTGACAGTATTCCATATTCATGGATAAAAGAGTGTTTAAAAGTGTACAAGACACATCCAACACTGATCTATTACATTACAGCGACCATAAAACAGTGACAAACCACTGTGCAGTTAAGTCACAATAAGGACAAATATTATTCCAAGGACAACAATTCAAAGGGGAATATTCCAGTGTGACTTTTTGTCACCACTGGTCTTTTGTCTTGCCCTTAATCCATTAAACTGTCTACTTAACAGACTAGATCATGGCTAAAATTTGGCTCTCAGAAAACAGCAAAGTGTAAAGACTTCCCATCTTCTTTTTGTAGATGATTTAAAACTGAATAGTTTATCAGATGATGAATTGAAAGCACAACTTCAAGAGGTCAAAACATTTTCAGATGATTTAGTCTTGTTAAATGTGCAAAAGTAAACTTTAAAGCAGGAAAGCTGCATCACCAAAAAAGCATCAGTCTGGGACAGGAATGTGATATAAAAGTACTTGAGCAAGAGGTAGTATATAAATATCTGGGAACTGATGAAGGCTCAACAATAAAACATCAACAAATGCAAATAAAATGCATTAAGGAATATTTTAGACTAAAATTAATACTGAAAACAGTGATGACATCTAGGAATAAAGTCTAAGCTATAAACCAATTTGCTCTTCCAGTCCCAAGTTACAGTTTTACAGTCACTGACTGGCCCCAGGAGGTGTTGGATCAGTTGAACAGGAAAATGAGAGGGATGCTTCATGCCTATCAAATGATTTTATAAAAAAGCAAAGTATACCAAGACTATATTTTCCCCATTCTGAAGGAGGTATGGGCCACCTTGAAACTGATTACATGTACAGATGTACAATTGTAGGACTGCATACATATCTGCTGATCTCAAAAGGCATAAATGTAGTGAAAATTTTAAAACATGAGGAGAAGCAGTCTAAGATGACTTCCTTGCTTAGTTTAGCAGAAGCATATTGGTGTCAAGCAGGAATGGAAATGAAACCAGAATTAGATAAAAATTAGGTAGCAACTGAATGTGCCAAAAAAAAAAAAAAACGAAAAAAAAAGAAAGAGTGTAAGGTGAAGGATCAGCTGAGAAGGTAAGAAATATGGAAAAGGCATAAATATAGCTGCGAGTACAGAAAGCTCTTGGAAGAACCTCATGCTGTTCTGGAACACAGGAATAGTTAAGGAGAGGTGAGTTTAAACCAAAAGGTGAAAGGTTAAAACTGGCAGCCCAAGATAGTGGACTACATACACATAGGTGTACAAAGTCCTAGAACATGTGGGGAAAAACAGACAAATGCAGGTTTTGTAAAACAGAATTGGAAACAGTCACACAACTTCCTGCTGGCTATGATATACTAATGGCAGAAGGACTGCATACTGAAAGTCATAATAATGTGGCAAGACTATTACAATGGGGATTGTGCATGCATAATAATATACTGAAGCAGTTGAAAAACATTGGAAAACATGAGCAACAAAGCATTATAGAAAATTATGAAGATTATATCACATGGGATCATCCATTACCAACAGTTCAAAAAATAGAGGCGAGAAAACCAAAGGTAGTAAACCATGAAAAGAAGACACAGGTAACATTGATCACTGAAATTGCTGTAACCAGTGACTACAGTGTCATACATACAGAGAGACACAAAATTATAAAATACCAGGATTTACAGGCAGAAATGAGGGCAATGTGGAAGAAGGAGACCCCGACAGTTCCAATAGTAGTAATAAAAAAGAATTTACAGTCATACTTAGATATGTTATCAATACATGTAACTCCATAGGGATTTCAGAAGGAGACCTTACTGGGCACATTGTGGGTGCTGCAAAGAGCACTATCTGGCTAACATCAAAGATTGAAACAATACTAATTTCATGAACTGTAATCGTACTTTGACTTAGGAATGGGGTCCATTCCCATCATGGTATTAGAAACCCAAAAGACTTGGAGAAATTAAAAAGGGAGAAACCATATCTGTCATTTCAGGTACCCCTGGGGTGCAAATGCAACAATCCATATACTGTCCATATACATATACTGTTATCTACTAGTTTGCATGTCATGGGGGTATAGGCATATGGGAGGATATGTATATGTGTTGCTAATGGTATCATGTTTTCGTGCAGTAATATGTTCTACTAGTAAAGGCACCAGTACAACGGAAAAGCACATGCCTTATGTTGACAGGTCACTTGAGGCTGACAATGATGGCAGTGTTCACATGGCACTATCTGATTACCCAGTGGCACTGCCTGCAATAAATGTGGGAAATCTGTCCTCCCTCACATAAACAACATATTAGGCTGCTGTGGAGATACAGTAAATCCCACAACATCAACAGTGCAGGGAAGGAAATCTCCTATATATGTAAGCCCCCACCCGCGATAAGTTGCCAGCTTACACATCTTCTGTGACATTCACAGGAGAGAGGTGGAGGTTTGCAGCAGCCTCTTGACTGCAGAGTAACCTTGATCTGGGTGCAACACTCAGCATATGCTGATTGCAGCTCAGCCTTGATAGGAGTACAACACTTATTATAATTCAGCAGATGTGAAGACTAATGATCCATGCACAGACAGCTGCTATCAACAGTATTGTGGACATTGTGAATGTGCTACATTGTCTGTGTGATGATGGCATGATGGAATATAGGGACAAGGAGCAGATGTTACTGCTTATATCTATTATGACAATTTTTTCCATCTCTGATTTCATGAAACACATGTGACCACCCTCATGATTGTCTCTATAGGCCATTGTATTGCCATTGGAAGGCTTGGATGCAAGGTGGCCAGGCACATGCTACTTATTTGGACTACACAGACATTGGTTGAAACAGCTTCAACATCAACTTTGGTCACATAGGCTGCAACACCAGGCTATCAGCAGTCTAAGATGACACTTCTCAGGCACATCTTGAGGAAGACCTTACTAGGAATATCACAGACAGTCTTGTAGTTCTAGCCTTTCAATATCCCCCATGGAGACAGAGAATCCCTTGTCTGCTTGATGCTATGGTCTGAGTTATGGATGATGAAGGTCTGTAGGCTCTGGACATGGGCCACACCATCAGGATGCATGTATACAACATTCCCTGCAATGGACTGCACCAACACCCAGGACTGCAAGCCACCATATTGTCCATAACCAACAGTCATGAAAATAAGCTTAACGCTACAACTGGACAATGATATCAGTGACTCCTAAAAACGTGCTAGCTCATGTCCATACCTCATATTACAGAGCTGCTGTCACATGTCTGGATATTCCTTCCCAATAACCTGTGCAAGTGAAGATGACAGTTCCCTGCCTACCATTAACTTGTATGGTCATGGTTATAACTGATGCAATATGTGGTCAGTCAGTGCACTATTTTATAAAGCCTGGGCATGATAATGCATACATCATTCTATTTTGTGTTGACTTTCTTTGATAAAGTGCTGAAGGAGTTTATCTAGGAGATGAAGAGGGAATGAATTACATGACATAAACTGATACTCTCCATAGAAGAAGGTGGTTTAGGGTTATTTTATTTGAAAGAGATGCTTTAAAGCTATGCAGTTAAGGCTCATATACACAAATAAAGAATTAGATTATAAATCAAAGTAAAAAAGGATGATTAGGATGGTGATGATTATGATGATGATGATGATGATATGGGGGGGTCGAAAGTTAAAGGATTTTAAAAACAAGTCCTTAAGAATAATAATAACAACCATACAGAATATTATATTCATAAAATTGCAGAAAGTATACTGTGAACTTAGCCTGCACAAAGATGGAAAAAGTAGATCTACCAATGGGGATATCTGCAACCAGGGGTATACAAAAAAGCAAGATGGGGAGGGATTTGCAGGAAGAAATCTGCAAAGGAACTAATGTATTTGGAGTAAACAACTCTGAGATAAAGGTAGTAGACTAAGATTAGACTAATTAGAAGTTTAACTGCAGGTTAGAAACTGCCTTCCTTGTTGTTGATTGATAAAGTGCAGGCAAAGAGAAGGAGATAAAGGAGTGTTAAATGAAAGACCAGCACTAGTAGAGTTCTATAAGAATCACAGAAATCATACAGCATTCAAGATCACTACTGCAACTATTAAGACTTGCCAGCTCCCACCCTAGACTGTAACTCTCTTCTTGAGGACGGCTATGTCAGTCATGCCCATGATGAATTTAGGAATGCCCATCCAATTATCCAGGTCCTGTTTTTGGAAGAGAGTGCACCACACTGCTTTATCTGCAGTGGGAGTCAATTCCAATTGTGAGGTAGCCAGTGATTAACAAATCTGTCTCTCTACCTTGCTTTATTGGTGTACTTAAGCAGGTTCAGATCTCTTATTCCAGTGTTTATCAGACTGATTTTTGATGGTACAACAGATTTTGAACTACTGGATCACTGAATGCTATGAATGCAAGCCATAGGTCTCCTATGAGGAGCCTATAAGACTTAAGGATTTTATGCCTATGATCCCCATCCCAACTGTTTAATGTCTGGTGAGGTGCATGCTAAAAAGGACATTGTACTATAATAGGTCTAATTCATGATGAATACAAGAGTACAATGACTCTTTTGTAATACATGATATTTCCAAAGTAATCAGCTATGCCAGTTGAAGGATTTCCTAACACCTGTTGCTACATAGTGGTCAAAGGAGAGGTGATCATTAGCCCAAATTTCCCAGATCTCTTACTACATTTTAATTTTGAAGTGGGATGTTTTTAGTGCTATATACATGGGGCGATTCTTCCAAATGGAACCATTTTCCATGTTTTAACATTGAATCTAAGCCCATTTTCAATACACTGGTTATTTATAGGGATACGTTTCTGCTGGAGGGATTCTGCATCAGAGGGGGATGAGATTTCCTAATGGCTCCCAGTATGCAGTCATCTGCAGGCTTGATTAGCTGTAGGTCTTAGTTTTTACTCTGTAGGGCAGAGAAGCAAAGAGAGAACAAAAGTGGTCGCAGCACTGAGCCCTGCAGGATACCATTTGTCACTTTCATGTTCTCTGATGCTGCCTTTGCCAGCAGCACTTTGTAGGTACTGTTTTAATTAAGGACTATTTATAAGTCATTCATTTCTCAATTTTTCTAGCATGGAAAACCTGTCAGATTCCTTGGCCAAATTAAGGTAAGCTCTGTGACACATTGACTACTGCCAACAGCTAGTGATACCTTCTTAAAGAAGTTAACTAGGTTCATTAGACAGGATCTACATTTCATAAAACCAAAGAGCTGTGAATCTAGTCTGATGAGATTTTTAATGCCAGTGTTAATCAGCTATATTATAATGTGCTCCATATTCTTAGAAATTAAACTAATCAGACAGATGGGCCCATAGTTTCTAGGCTCGCTTGCAGAGCCACCTTTATGGAGTGGCATCACCAGTGCTGTATGTCATATTTCCATGACTGAGCCTATAATTAGGTTCAGGTTAAATAGCTTATGGAGAGGTTCTACCAGGATATTTCTCATATTATTTATCAAACCAAGTCAAAAGGAGGAAAAAGTGCTAATAAAAACCATAAAATGAAAGAACAAGCACTCGGATAGCCGTAACCCCACAACCATGTTTATTGCGTAAGCACCATCTAAAACACTTTACTAACACTGACCACAACCACTACGATTTCATCTGTAACTTCATCAGATAATGCATAATAATCCACTAATCATTATTATAGTGTGATTAATTAGAACTAAGTAACTGTAATTATGCATAAAACCATCTTATCTTGCACATACTTGATTGCCCCAGTTAAAAATACTAAATAATAAATCATGTTCAATAAATTGTTTACATCAAATACAAAATACACAATTCTGATGATTAATAAATCTTAAATGAGAATAAATATATTCCTGATAAATAATAGTTAATACCATTGGTGATTGTTACACCACATTATTATATGCACTTCTATTAAAATGTTAAAAATATAAAATGTAAAATCTAGGGTGTTTGGACCAATAACAATCATTGATAGGTGTTTCAAGTAAAAAATAAATAAATATTTCAAATGTCAAAGTCTTTAAAACTAATAAATATTTTGATATGTTAAAGCTTAGCAGCTCTTAATTTCAAGACGGGGGCCAGGGAGACCATCTCATTCATACCTGGCCACCTGTTTGCTTCAAGAAAAAGTTGCCAAAATGCTTCCTTATATTCTAGTCTGGTCTCCCAAGGCCCCCCCTCTCTTGTCCACCTGTATTACCTCTAAAACAAAGAAAACAAAGTTAGCTTTTTTGCATCTTTGAGTGTGCTTATATAGTGCATTCTTAATATTATTCTTCTTCATTTCACATGTGTGTTCATAAATTCTTCTTTTAATGCATCTTTCGGTTTTACCGACATAAAATTCTTCACACTCATTGCATATTGCAATGTACACTGAATCTTTAGATTCACAATTAATATATACCTATGCTTTAATAAGCTTGTTTCTGCTAGGGATGTATATCTCAGAAGTGTTAGCTATATACGGACACTGTGGACAGGGACCAAATTTGTATGTCCCCACTTATCTGTTCACCCTACTACTACCCTTGCCTTCTAAAATGTTCTTAATACACTTCCCTTTCTTAAATACAAATTTTAAGGGTTTCTCAAAGGCGAGGTTCAAGTCCAAAAGTCCACTAAATCTCCTCCTTAATTAGATATTTTATCATGTTGGCATCACCACTATAATCCAATTCAAAAGTGTTGTCGACATTTTCTTTTGGGTCATTGTTCAAAACATAGTTCGCTTCTGTTAAGTCATCGTTGCCTATAATTGGTGCAAATCTATCTTTTCTATGTTCCAATACTTCTTCAAACATTTCTTTTAATAATGTTTCAGGATATCCCCTTTCTAAAAACATGACTCTTAGCAATTCACTTTCTTCCAGAAAATTAATGTCCTCCGAGGTCATCCTGCTACCCCTCACATATTGTCCTTTCACAATGCCCTTTTTTGAAAAATATGGGTGTGCACTCTTATAGTGCAGAAAAGAATTGCAATAAGTGTCTTTTCTGTGTACCTTAGATATGAATTTATTGTTCAAGTTATCCACTGATATGTTAACGTCTAAGTAATTGATATGTCTGCAACCTATTTTGTAAATGAATTTTAAAAATTCTGTACTATTGGATATATATTCAAAAAAATCTCCAAATTTATTTTCACCCTCAACCCAGAATAGAAAAATATTGTCTAAAAATCGCTTGTAAATTGACCAGCAACCTTTGTATTTGGTTAGCAAAACTAGGGCACACATGGCACCCATTGCTACACCTTGGGCATCACAGATGGGTACCTTATCTGGTTCCAAGGAGTTAGTGTTCTTAGTTTATGATGCTACTTTCAGTATATGTTATTTACTGATGTTGAGATCCATGGAGGATTGTATGACTTTAGTTATCTCAGGTGTGAAATTTTGTAAGGCATTGGCAATGTCCACATGGTCACAGTAGGCTTTGTCATTTGATGAGTTCTGTAAATTGTTGAATTTTGTTTCTTAGTTTTCTAATATAACTAAAGAAGGATTTGTAATTGTCCTTGGCTTCAGATGGCAACCTGAGGTTATGAACTGTCTTAGTTCAATAGATGTTTTAAAATTCTTAGTCTATTTCCTAACATTTTTCTTGACTTGGGAATTATTAATGCTGCTGCATGGTCACCAGGGTGGTTTGGATCTGAATGAGACTCCCAGTTCTAAACTACTTTCCTCTAGAACAGAAACTGGTATAAAAAAGGAATAATGATTAGTGTGCATAAAATACTGCACGGTAAGTATAAGATCCCATCAGAGGAAATGAGAAAAGACTGAGGAATGAAAATGGACAGGAAATTTACAAATGAATTATGGGAAGGCATTTGTAAGCTCCCAAGTAAACAACAACACAGTCCAGAATGTGTAGAATCGGGGCCTGGAAGTGTTTGGAATAGTATTTTTATACCTTATGTTTTTTTTTTTTTTTTTTTTTTTTTTTGCAAATATAATTATTTGGCAGATTTAAAAAAATCCCTACAAAATACTTAATGGGACAAATGACTGTAACTAAGAAAATTATTTTTGAGAATTTGGAATATAAGATCTAAATTACACAGATATAGTAAGGCCTTACTAAGTTTAATGTTATTGTCTGCCAAAAAAGCAGGTGTTGCAATATAGAAATCAAAATCTAAGCCCAAAGTAAATGAAGCTGTGGCTATTCAAAAAATAAAGGAACTTAAGGTGGGATCTTTTGAAAAGGAAAGCAGCAAATTACACAAAAATAAATGGAAACTTTTTGTAACTTCATGCAGAATAATATTGTGGAGGAGAAGTTTGGCATAAGGAAAGACAGGAAATGTCTAATATGTGTAATAGTGGCATGAATGAAGCCTGTATGTATACTGCATCACACCAAGAGAAGCTGTTATTATAGTTTTTCTTTTCTGTTAATGTATACAAACCAATGTTGCAACTTAAAATATGATGAGTTTATAAAACTGTTAAACAATTGCAGCATAGGCATGGACTAATTGCCACATCTTTCCCAGTATTATGAGATATTGTGCCCACTTCCACCTCACATGTGTTGCTGTTACTGCTTGTTTGACCCCTGACCCCAAGACATGCTTTTCCATTGCCGGTCCTACCTATGTTGTGCATTTCTGTGCTATTGTAGCTGTTTCTGCAATGCCATGTTATACAATATGGCACAAACCACATATATTTCACTGCAATACTTACATGCATATGGCAGTTCCCTGTTTGATGTGCCAAAGCAAAGAAATCATGTTTTCAGTTGTCCTTATAGCTAAGATGGTTAATGCTATTTATACCAGTTTGCCCTTTAGGAAGTACAAGCCAGGCATCCCCCTTGATTTTGCTTGTGGGTTGCACAGACTGAAGAGGTCATCTGTGGTTTGCTTGTCCACATGATAGGGCTCCACTATCTGCTGGTGCATGAGTGCTTGTATGAAAAGCCATGACCAGAGACAATTTGATCAGGACATTGGAGAATTTCTCCTGACATTATGTGTTTCTGCATGAACTGTGTTGCATACTATCTCTGCCATGGTTTGGGGGTTGTGGCTAGAGGTCTTCATCTAAGACTCCAAGGCATACTTGACATTGACTATAAAATGCAATGGTTATACAATTCTATGTCCCCTATTCCCAGACAGCATATCATACGTATATGCTGCCATGCCCTACTAATTTGTGTGTCCTCTGCCAAGATGACCCATATAAATTCCTTCAAATGTGAACAGTTAATTTGCGTTAAATGTGCCATATATATGAATTGTGGGAACTACTAGGGTAGCACACATACGCACTATATGCATATGTACAGGATTATACATTACCTGTCAATTCAGAAGTAGAATCCTTTCCTTTTGATGTATCTCAGCTCCTGTGGACCAGGAGTGCTCTTAATGAAATTAATCTGTAGTTAACTTCTAGGTTTGTGATAGTCTTCAGACTGATAGTCTAGCATTTACCTATAAACATGCAGTATGTAGCTCCCCTGAACTCAGGGAAATAGACTATGCTGCAGAATGCCTCTAGAGTTGTGGTTTTCTCCTATGCAGCAAGGATAACTAGACATGCATCTGGGGTGTGGATCTTCAGTCTGTACAGAGGTGGATGCCCACCTAGGATGGCACCTCTAGTACCACTGTGTCATCTAACTCTGACTCAGGTCTATGTGTCTTGTCATTAACAGCTCCTACAGAAGTGCAAACATCAGACAGTTGTCCTGCCTCTCCTATACAGGTGTCACATTAGCACTGCTGTACCCTGTGGACAAACAACAAAAGTCACATCAGAGTGAGCATGAGTACCAGTTCTACAGCTGTGTCTCTGTGGCATGAGCACCTGTGCTACAGATGTGTCCCTGTGACATGAGTACCTGCGCAACAACTGTGTTCCTGTGACTTGGACATTAAGGGTGTCCTTGAAAAACATGTTGTACAGCTGTAACCTACCTGTTATGTCATCCTGCCATTGTCTGGATATCTGAAGTTCCTTTTAAAAAACATATGCAACGTATGTGGTATTCAGCCATTAGCCTACATGTACAGTATTGTTGTAGTACAGAAATTTGTTGTATGTGGTAGCACTACCTACCAAGATACATGGGGATGCACCAATTCTGATGCTAGTATTTATTCCTCTAGGGATGATTCCAGTACTGTTGTCCCCCTGAAAGAACACACACACACACAAACACACACACACACACACACACACACACACACACACACACACACACACACACACACACACACACACACACAAATCCTCTGACTTGTTTAGCTTCCTGTTCCTGGGTGCTCCCCTTGGTTAATCCCTCAGTTCTTTGCCCTGGCACTGTGTAGCAAGTTCAGTTACATGCTCACATCAGTTTCATAAGGTGCAAGTATGGCCTCACAGTGTATTTATATCATCAGTCATGATCTACCACGCCTGATTCACAAAGACTGGTAATCAAACCTTTGGCCAAAAGGAACTACCCATTTGTCCTGAGTACCTGTAACAGAATCTCGTTTTCAAAAAAGCTGAAGCTGTCCAGACTCTGCCATCGACCTCATCTTCTGGTCAAGCAGACATCTATGAAGATATTATATGGAGCTAAAGACTATATACTTCCAAGACTGATAGGGTGGCAGCTACAGACAAAGGGATAACTTGATTATAGCACAATGAACTCAAAGTAATAGCTATGGAAGTATGCTATGCTATAGCTGTAGTGTACAATCCAGCAAGCATTTTTAAAGTAAGGCAATCATCCCTTCTACCAACGATAGGTGACACCTCAGGAAACACTGATGACACAGTCCTACTCTGATACAGTGAGATATACACATCCATCAGCACAAGAATGCCATAAACACCACCATGTGCCAAGATATAAATTACACAGACCTGCCTTTGCTAAGGCATTTGTGCATGAAGACTGTCTGATATCATGGGCTACCATGCTGGCAGTACACAGTAACTGCAATATATACATGTAGACTCACATATTCCTATTAGTAGCTTTATATAATGCAAATCCATATTTAAGGGTGTGCCTCCTTAGGAAAGTGAACAAAAGCAACTTGTCAAACACTTGCAGAGTACCATGTCTCAGGAGATGTTGCTGTTGCTCTTAATTCTGCTGTCTAGATATCCAGTATAACTTCCCAAGTCTGAGCAACTCGACATATGAAACAACAGTGCACCTAAACAGCAATGCAGTTTTATATGTGTTTGCATGACTTGTAGGCAAATTGGACCATGTTACATACATTTCTATGAAACACTTTACTTGCTTCCATGCATCTGTGACAAAGTTCAGCTTATTGCCTGTGCTTCTTACTGATAGCTCATTGTGCTGGTGGCCTCCATCAGTAAGCACACTGTAGGGCTTCATAGATGCATGATGCTTTAACCAGTTTGGAAATCACATAGTGTGCATGATAACACAAACTACCATTTGGTTCCTTGTGGATCTGACACCATTTTCAGAGAAGATCATGTACACTATGTAGACTTCTGCTACTGTCCACCAGAGATCACCAGCATGATGCATGATGGACATTAAAAGTGTGCTTTATCTTTTTCTCGGATAATTCAAGGAGCATTGCAAGGACATTGTAATGGTGTATTTAGGAAAGCAAATGCTTGGTATGTAGATGACTGAGATGTTGAACACAGCTGCAGGCATTAGCAGAAAAGAAGGGCAATGCAGGCTTCAACACAATGATGTAAAACACTGAATCCTTCAAGAAGAGGTTAGGCAACCTAATCCTGAATGGCATTGTAAAGTCTTTGTATCTTTTTCTAATGCTGTATTTGTCACTCTTCTTGCTAATGACAAGTGTATGTAATGGACAGCTTAGGAGATATGAGTAAGCTCTCATGTGATGTTTTAATGACAGGTAAAGGTACTTTCTTCACACATTTATTAACTAGGTAAGCCAAATGAGCACACGTGTTCCTTTTCTTAGGTGACCCAGGAGGACTGCCTAGTTAAGTATGACTTACTTAAAGATACACAGGAAGCAAATGGAGATGAAGGAAATCAAACCACCTACCACGGGTACAAGATGCAGCTCATTAACAGTTCAGAGCCTTAATCCTCTGTGCATACTGAACATAATGGAATGGGCCAACTATATTTCATGTGAGCTGTTGCAGATACCTGTACTGGTATGGGGTTTATTCTGTGCCATCTTACAGACTCTGAAGACTGCTTAGTTTTCTTTTTTCTTTTTTTTTCAAATATTTTTTTATTTTCCAAATAATATAATGTTTAACAATACAATCATCAATAAACAAGTATTATAAACCTTTATATACACTATGTACAACTGACCTGAACAAAGAAGGGAAAACAATTAATAAAATATATGAAATTAGTTACAAAAATGTATAATATTCAATTAATAAAGTATAAAGTTACACATTAATTATTTAGGGTTCATTTTTAATGTCTCAATAAGAGTTAACATTTTTTCCCGAGGATTGTTTGTCCATGTTTTAGGTGAAATTCTCGATTCCTTCACCTTGATTTCTAATGTCTCTCTTTCTTCCATCAATCTCAAGAATTCTTCCAGAGTAGGTTTTTGTGAAGACTTCCACTTTCTAGTTATACATTTCCTTGCCACAGCTAGTATGGGCTAAAGTAGGTAAAGATCTTTTTTATTCATTCCACTAGTATCATTAACATTTAAGAGTACTAAAGATTTGGTTAAAATAAAGGTATCTGTGAATATAGCTTGGAGAATAATAGTAATTTCTTCCCAGAATGTTTTTATATTAATACAATCAAAAAATATATGAGACCAATCAGCTTTACAGTTTAAAGAACATCTCCAACAAATGGATTTATCAAGTGAATTGAATTTGGCTAGTTTATCAGGTGTAATAAATGCCCTGTGAATATATTTCCATGTAAATATTTTCCATACTTGTAAATTAAATGTTAACAGAACATAAAAGATTTGTTTTACTCTCAATTGATAGACTCGTGTGACATCCTTTTGCTATGAAATTCCAATATCTTGCATTAGGGTTAGTTTTATATGTTATCAATATTTTGTATAATTTTGAAATTAGATTTGTCCAATTATAATTGTCGTAAATAACTTCAGATATTAGACGTCAAATTTGGACTAGTTTTATAAGGAGACTTGATAATTTTACTATTAAGATCCTTAACACATGATAATATGCTTTGTAGTGTCAACCAATCTGCTGATGGAATGTCATATTTATTCTGAATTTGTTGAATGTCTAATACTACTTGATTTTCTATACAGTGTTGCCAACAAGTGAAGTTTTTCCCCTCCCATCTAGTTAAAAATAACATTATGAATTTTATTGAAAACATTCTTTGTGGAGTTAAAGGGTATTATCAAGTCTAGCCAAATCTTAATATCCTTGTTAGTATATATAAATCTTCTGAATAAATTATAAATATTATTTATATAATTTAAGTTTGTTGGTTTTGTTATATTATATTGAATATTAACAGTCAATATGTGCCACATCCTATTATTTTGTTCACTTAATATACAAATTTTAATTATTTTATTTTCATTTAGAAAAATAGTGTGCAATGTTTTTCATGTCGAAGAATAATTAGGATCTATCCCATTAATGATAGTTCTCAATATGAAAGCTTTTATGTATGATTCTAGAACTGGAAGTTTAATTCCACCCATTTCCCATGATCTAATATGATGTGCATAGGCTATTCTATTTCTTTTTGGATACCAAAGAAAGTTCAATAGCATTTTATTTATTTCTTTCAAGATTTTCTTGTTAGGTACTGTAGGAATAGTTTGTGCAATGTAATTAATTTTTGGAAGTATTGTCATTTTTATTATTTGTAATCTGTCTTCAAATCTCAAGAACATTTTATTCCAGCTTATTATTAACATTTTTATTTTATTAATTATGTTGCTATAACTTGTGGCTAACGTAGATTCCAAATTATCACATAGTGTTATTCCTAAATATTTTATTATGGGAACTTGTTTTCCTATCACACAATTTGAGTGCTTAGTTTTCTTCATATGAAACTTGGCCATTTTTCTTTGTATGCTAATGTATGTCCAAGGGAAGGAGACCTGTCCGCTGCCTGTCATATGGATAAAGAGACTATGACTGGTATTTTTTGTTCTTGCATCTTACTTTAAATCTGTCATGGGTCCCTGATGTAATCTTTCTCTTTCAATATGAGGTGAATGATACTAATTGTGCTGCCCACTGCAGAAGCCAAGGGAGGATAGAAACCATTATTCTCAACCTCTTAGCACAAGAAACCTAGACAAAGCCTAAAATAAAGGTGCAGCAAAGGCTCATAAACAGGGACAGATTTTAAATATTGCTCCTATAAACTTATAAAGCTGCTAGAATAGCAGGATTTGTGTCAACATGCACATTCTGAAGGATATAAAATCTGAAACTCAAATGTATGACATTATTTGGAAACTTCAGTCTTCATTGGTTTGTCAAAAAAATACAAATGTTATGAGAAGCAGACTGAAAATATGAGGCAAAAATTTAGATGTTCCACTAAAATCTGGACTCTAGAGAGGTATGCTAGAAACCAGTCATAGTTAGTTCTGCTCACAAATGTTGACCTGTATTTTAAATATATTTCGTCCAATGTCAGGACAGATTCACCTATGGCAAACTTCCCATTATATCTCCTCAATGCAGGTCTGATTTGCTTAGCAAGCTCCAAACTGTGGCTTGCCACATAGAGGCTGTTATCAGGAATGTGAGGCTGATGAGGCTCAAAATGTCGGGTTGGATGGGGTCATGCCATTCAATGGCAGGTATAGGTGCTATTTAGTAGTAGTTAGGAGAAAAGTGGATTCATTATCTTAATGAGCATGGTTGGTATTAGGGCAACAAAAGGGTAGGCTTAAGTTAGCACACATGAACAAGGTAGTTGTCCAAAAAGTTGATTCATATACATTCAATAAACTGTGAACCACTTAAAAAACTAAACTGATTCAAAGGTAAGCATAAGAAACATGTGAGTAAACAAACTGTAACTATATATACAATATATAATGTACACACACACACATACACACACACACACACACACACACACACACACACACACACACACACACACACACACACACCCACACACCCACACACCCACACACACACACACACACACACACACACACACACACACACACACACACACACACACACACACACTCACTTACATTAACACTTGCACACTTGCAAAATGAGAATTGGATGAGATGCTTACTATCCCACAACAGCTGTTCATTTTTATTCTCAAAGATAGGTTTTTGTGGCACCATTGCCTGAAGTGGCTAGCCACTGCTGGAACATTTAGTGATTATACTGGAGAGAGCAGTGGCAACTTTATGGCCCAGACAGTGAGGCTACTGGACCATAAAATACATTTGCTCTCCTGGCCAGCTCTAACTATTGGGCCACAACAGAAATCATAGCCCTTACCACTGGCCAGGCTAATCAGTCATGTGGAGAGATGTGGACTTTATGGATTAGCCATCAGAAGTAGCCTGAGCAAATGCTCCTTTCCTTATTGTAAGGATGGCCATGCCTGGTCTGTCTTCCAACCTGCTATCATATCTTTAAGCTCTGACCTATGTCAGTGCTCGTCCAGAGAGCTACTCAGCATAGTTCCTATCCCCAGTTTAGGTGCAATCATCATTCTTTTTAGCAATGTTGGGTGTTTGAGCCACTAATCCAACTTGGGTCACCTGGGTCATAGGTAGGACCTCATCTCTCTGTGCTACTTTGCTGAATTGTGTCCGCCTGCATGGTTAATGCACTGCTGCTCAATATCACTGCCAGTCTTCTTTTGGATATTTGATGACCCCTTATATCATCATGCAATGCTAGCAGCTGTGGAAGAATTATGCAGAAGTGCAGTGCAGTGCATTACTATGCATCAAGATATAGCAGGTGTAGTCAATGCCAGTAATAAAACACATCACATATATGTCAGCTACCTTTTTCTACAGACAGCAGATTGTTTTTGTGTCTCCCTGTTTTTGTTGTTGTTGATGTCTTAAAGGTTTATCACTTTTTTGGAACTTCCCAACCCTCTCTATTCTTCTAGGAGATTGATTGTTTGATTGATTGATTGATTGATTGATTGATTGAGTGATGATATTTAATAAGTTAAGTCTTGACAAATAATTTAACTGTCCCTATATGAAAATATTTTTTCTTCTCCTGAAATTGTTAGCCAAAGGGATAGGGGAAATAAAGTCACTTCAATTACTTCCAGCATTGTTGAGTGCTGTTATTCCCTTACTTTGTTCAATGATAGTGCAGCACAGTGATAAGCAAATGTCAGGTCTATATTATAACATCAAAGTTTTTAAACATCGAATGTTATAATATCGAACCCCAAACACCAAAATCTGAAAACATCGAACAGTCAGAATTCCGAATTTTTTCCCAGGGGAAAAAAATCGCTATTCTGATAAACATACACACAACACAAACACACAAAAAAAACAGCAATTCACACAAATAAACTTAAATTCCTACACCTAAACTAAACTTTACATACACTACTAGCTATCCACTTACCTTAACCCAACCATAACCCTAAGGTCCGTCACTATCGCACACTCACCTCACCTGCGCCCTAACCCTAACTCACCTAACCTGCCCCATAACCCTAACCTACACACAACCGCACACTTACCTGACCCGCACCCTAACCCTAACTCACCTAACCCGCCCCGTAACCCTAACGTCCACACAACCGCACACTTACCTGACCCGCTCCCTAACCCTAACTCACCTAACCCGCCCCTAACCCTAATCTACACACAATTGCACACTTACCTGAACCCGACCCGTAATGTTCCAACATATTGAATGCTGAAAACAGTGAAGCCACAGCAACAGCCCACCGAATTCTTTCCCTAGGAAAGAATTCGGTGTCCTGCACCTTCGCTGTTTTCAGCGTTCGACATTACGGGTTCAATATTATAACATTCGATGTTTAAAAACTTCAATGTTATAATACAGACCCCAAACATCTATATCATGGGAGAGCATAGTATACATTATGTACTATGTGGTCTTATGCACCATACATGAAAACGGACATGTGTTTATACTTCAGCATTCACTACCACAAGCTATGCCTTTGAATTGTAGTATTGCATGCCAGTGTTCTAAACACAGCACACAGTGTGACTGCATGTCTCTGGCATTGTATTTATGAATATCATACCCTGCAGCATAATCTTATATCCCTGCAAATAAAAAAAGAGCCCTTCTATGAATATGCATACAATTCTTTCATCTTTGCACGATGGATATACAAATTAATGGGTCACTTTGGCTAGTGAACCACAGTCACAAGTGTCATGCTGTACTGCGTTATCTCTGTTTTTCCAGAAGCTATACAAATGAATCTTTAGTAATGAACCATTCTAAAGCAGTGAATCTCATTGCATAAGTCTGTCCCATTTCAGTATAGTTTCGTATCAGGAGAATCAAAACCTCTTCAATTTTACTTTCAGATTTAACATAAAGCTGCATGCAATAAAACACGTTCTCTGCTACTTTTATTGCAATAACCGTAAAAGCAATAGAGCAATGTGCAAGTAATTACCCTACTGCCTTCCAGGCATATATAAACTTTTTTGTTTGACTTGATAGAAAGTAAGGTAATTAACTCAGGTGTGTTTTTTTCACTGCATCACAGAACTATCACAGTATTTTGTCTGTCTAATTATAAATGATTTATTGATAGAAAAATAATTCAAACATGGAAAGAACAGTACACCTTAAAAAGGCATCTCTTTCATCAAACTTATTATATGAGAGGAATTTTGAATTTTGAAGCTGGTCCTCCAAGTGAGAAACAAATTTAGCCAGCTCCAAATCCACTCAACTTCTTTTATAAATAATCCACAACAACTACAGCAAAGAGGCAACTCAATCCTGGTGAGTGTGTGTGTGTGTGTGTGTGTGTGTGTGTGTGTGTGTGTGTGTGTGTGTGTGTACGTGTGCGTGCGCATGTGCTCATACAGATGGAGTGAAACATAGTTTTTGTTGATGTGAGGTCAGCTATCACTTTAAATGACTATTTTGTGAGATATTGGAGTGCTGTGCTTTTTTATTTATATATATTTACAGGGGTACAATACATTTGGTCAAACCGTCAAACATAAAGAAGTAAAATGTAGAGAAAAATATTGTAGACTTGGATTAAGACTGATTAAATATGAAAAGGTGAAAAAAGAAGGAAATTCAACCAGTCAACCAAAGCAGTTGCTGTATAAAATCATGGATTTTATTCAAAGAAGGAAAATCAAACCATAAAAGCAAAGCTAAAAGACAGATAAGTGCTTTCACACCTTTCTAAACAGGTGATCTGATGAATCGCCCATTTAGAAAGGCATGAAAGTACTTATCTTACCATTATACCAAACCATAAACCCCAAACTTAATACATAGGAATTTCCACTGAGATTTGAACTCAGATTGTTCAAGTACAGAGTGCTAATTATTACACAATGAAACCACATGCAAAAAAGTGAAAGTAGATGGCTTCAAGATGAAATCAACTCATGGAGATTCAGTTGGTAGGCCCCAAAAAGTTCCTGCCACATATTATGGAAGTAGATTTTCACACCTTTCTTCTACACAGATACTGCTACTGCCAAGTTCTGCCCCAAACAAGTGTCAAACCAACGTCTATCAGACGGGTAATTCTGCTCTTAAACCTCTCTCTCTCTCCCTATATTTATTTATATATATATATATATATATATATATATATATATATATATATATATATATATATATATATATATATATATATATATATATATATATATATATATATATATATATATATATATATATATATATATATATATATATATATATATATATATATATATATATATATATATATATACATATATATGGGTCTACCTGATAACACCGACACGCCAAAACACCGACAACGAAATAACCAACAGGAAAAAAATTAAAGAAACCGAAAGTTCAAAACCACGAAACTTTACATGTCCGACAAACCGCAATCCCGACAATCAACCAAACAAATACCTTTCCCGAAAAACACACACACAACGCAAGTACACCAAAAACCTTACAAACCTGCACTAAACCTTACATACACAACTATCTATGCACTAACCTAAACCCAAACCCTAACCCTAAGGTCCGTCACTATCGCACACTTACCTTACCTGCACCCTAACCCTAACTCACTTAATTTGCCCCTAACCCTTAAGTCTCTCACTATTGCACACTTACCTTAACCAAACCCTAACCCTAACTCACTTAATCTGCCCCGAACCCTCAAGTCCGTCCCTATCGCACACTTATCTTACCCACACCCTAACCCTAACTCACTTAACCCACCCCTAAACCTAAAGCCAGTCAATATCACACACTTACCTGACCCGCACCCTACACTAACATCTGTCACAATCACACACTTACCTTACCCTAATGTCCGTCCCTATTGCACACTTACCTTAACATGCATTTTACACGAACTTCAGAATGAACTGGCTCCCCAATTAAGCATCATGTTCAATAATAGCCTCGCATCAGGCTTTGTGCCCACTGAATGGCGCACAGTAACAGTTATCCCACTCCACAAAGGGGGAGCCACCACTGATCCTGGGAACTATTTACCTAGTAGCTTGAAGAGCCTGGTCTGCAAGGCCATGGAACGTATCAATAAGGAACTCATAAACAAAGACATTGATAAAATACAACCTCTGGATCCCACCCAGTCCGGGTTTGTGAAAGGCAGATCATGCCACCTGAACCTGATCAACTTCTTTGAGGCAGTCACCAAAGCTATGGATGAGGGTAAGGTGGTTCACACAGCCTATCTTGACCTCGCCAAGGTTTTTGACACCATTCCCCATTCTGGAATTATAGCTAAACTCACTAAACTAGGTATAAATCCCTACATCCCAAGATGGGTTGCCAACTGGCTCACTGACAGAACCCACACTGTAAAAGTTGCAGACTCCAAATCTGACCTCAAAGCAGTGACAAGTGGAGTACCACAGGGTTCCGCCCTGGGACCTCTCCTGTTGGTATCTACTTCTCTGAAGTACAGGCTAACACAGAAGGCCTCTGGCTAATGAAGTTTGCAGATGACTGCAAACTAGGAGCCATAGTCAAGTCCCCAAATGATGTGGACATCCTACAGAAGGACCTCACTGAGACAGATGCCTGGTGTCAGAGCCATGGCCTCAAGCTCAATGCCAAAAAGTGCAGTGTCATCCCCTTTGGTAAAAGCTCTGTACCCATGAACTACCACATAGGCAGCAATCTACTTAACACTGAATGCGTGATAAGAGACCTTGGGACCCAGGTGGACAGTAGTCTCTCCTTTGATTGTCACATCACCACAGTAGTCAGGAAGTCCTTGTATGTGGCACACCTCATCATAAAAGGGTTCTCATCCAGGAAAAAAAAGTCATTGTTCCCCTCTACTCGTCACTCATAAGACCCATTATAGAATACAATGTCCCTTTTGGAATGTACCTCACAAGACATCTGCAGCAGCTGGAAAGGCCACAGAAGTACCTCACAAAGAGGACTACTGGCCTCAAACAAATGCCCTACACTGACCACCTCAAAAAACTCCAGCTTTACTCCATAGCATATTGCGTACTCTGAGGTGATGTCTGCCTAACATATAAAGCCATGTCAAACCCAGAGCTGTTGGACATGCTACACCTAAAAAAATAACAATCCCTCTGAGCTACACGCTCTAGGGACCTAAACCTTGTCACCACAATAAACAGGACATGCTGGAGGGGTAGATTTCTGTCCCAGAAACTTCCTATACTCTGGAACAAGCTACCCATCTATGTTAAGCAAAATTCTTCATTAGCACTCTTCAAGAAAAATCTTGATGAGTGGATGGGAAATAGGAAATACACCCCCGGGATCACTTCTTTGTCTCTGCTCGATAGTGGCACAGGAAAATAACTTTCTTGGGTGGCGTAAACTATGGAACCTTGCTGGCTAGGCTTACGTAGTCCCTTGGGCCGATAGCCTAGTACCTACCTATGAACCTATGAACCTATGCTGGTGTTCTTAGCATCAGGATTCTCAACTTTCAGTCATCACCATTGTCGATCTTCCGGTGTCGGTGTTCTCGTTGTCGGCATTGTGGACTTTTGGCGTTTTCAGGTAGACCTATATATATATATATATATATATATATGTATATATATATATATATATATATATATATATATATATATATATATATAGATATATATATATATATATATATATATATATATATATATATATATATATATACACATAGATGTGTGTGTGTGTGTGTGTATATATATATATATATATATATATATATATATATATATATATATGCATAGCTGTGTGTGTGTGTGTGTGTGTGTGTGTGTGTGTATATATTTATATTTATATATATATATATATATATATATATATATATATATATATATATATATATACACATACATAGTGTACACATATGCCCACATGCACACAGACATGCATACACTCACGCATACACACACACACACACACACACACACACACACACACACACACACACACACACACACTTGTATGATGACAATCAGATGAGATATTGACCATCCAACCACAGCTGTTCATTTTCTTCTCAAAGATAGGCTTTTTTGTGTGCATTGGATAGATGTGTGAGACCCGTGTTTGGAATGTTTTCCCTCTGTCTCCTTCAAACCATCCTGTCACCATGGGGTTTGTTTGCATGAAGTTAAGGGATGTTCTTCCTGCTTTTCCCTTTTTCCATTGTTGTGGAACTGTAGAATTAACAACTGTAAGTTCAGGCCGCAAGGCTTACTCCACTCATGTAAAGTTCAAGAGATTTTGTCCCATTAAAAAATAAGCTTTTTTCACTTTCTGTGGGTAGGATATAGGACAGTCTTGCACTTTTCAATGATCAGTCTCTGTGGGTAGGATATAGGACAGTCTTGCACTTATCAATGTTCAGTCTCTGAGTAGGGTATAGGACAGTGTTGCACTTATCAATGTTCAGTCTCTGAGTAGGGTATAGGACAGTGTTGCACTTATCAATGTTCAGTCTCTGTGGGTAGGATATAGGACAGTGTTTCACTTATCAATGTTCAGTCTCTGAGTAGGGTATAGGACAGTGTTGCACTTATCAATGTTCAGTCTCTGAGTAGGGTATAGGACAGTGTTGCACTTATCAATGTTCAGTCTCTGAGTAGGGTATAGGACAGTGTTGCACTTATCAATGTTCAGTCTCTGTGGGTAGGATATAGGACAGTGTTTCACTTATCAATGTTCAGTCTCTGTGGGTAGGATATAGGACAGTGTTTCACTTATCAATGTTCAGTCTCTGTGGGTAGGATACAGGACAGTGTTGCACTTATCAGTAGCCATCAATAAGGGTTCAAGAGTGTGTCTGAACTGTTTACAAGTGAAATATATACATGCATACCTGTGTGCGTGTGTGTGTGTGTGTGTGCGTGTGTGTGTGTATGTGTGTGTGTGTGTGTGTGTGTGTGTGTGTGTGTGTGTGTGTGTGTGTGTGAGTGTGTGTGTGTGTGTGTGTGTGTGTGTGTGTGTGTGTGTGTGTGTGTGTGTGTGTGTGTGTGTGTATGTGTCTGTATGTGGTCAGTGTCCAAGCTATCTTGTGTATTGATAGTATTATGTGAAGGTCTTTTTTATGGAAAAATGTATTCATAGACAACTCATGCACCACCTAATCCAAAATCGCCTTATGGCAGACACTCAGCATGGCTTCCGTCCTCATCACAGCACTACTTCAGCCCTCCTAGCCTTTACTAACACCATAAACCATAATCGCAATAATAATTATATATCCCCAACCCTCTTTTTGGATCTTTCCAAGGCATTCGATATGGTTGATTACCAACTTTTAATCTACACCCTGCAAACATTCTGTCTATATACTGGAGCCCTCCAATGGTTTCAATCCTACCTGAATGGTCGAGAGCAGGCTGTCCTCTGGCAGAACAAACTCTCTAACCTTCTACCTAACACCCTTGGAGTACCACAAGGTTCTATACTAGGGCCCTTGCTGTTCTCCATCATCATTAACGACCTTTATACTGTCATCCCAAAAGTCAGCTGTATCCAATATGCTGATGACTCTACTCTGATTTGCTCAGCCACATCTTCAGTAGAGTTATGGCCAGCTACCCAGACCACCTTTAATACCATAGAAAACTGGCTTTCTGAACATCGTCTGATCCTAAATCCCAAAAAAACTAAAATGCTGTTATTTTCACCAACACATAGGTCTACCGCTTTCACCTTTACCATAAAATCAAATGATGGCACAAAAATCTCCCCTAACCCATCTACAAAACTATTAGGTGTCATCATAGACAATAATCTAAAATTTGACCTACATGTTAACCAAAGTATCAAAACCATCAATAAAAAACTAGGGTCACTTTACAGAATAAAAGCCTTCCTAACCCCGCCAGCTAAAATTGCCATAGCTCGCTCTCACTGTCTTTCAACCCTTCTCTATGTATCCCCTCTACTCTCGAATTTAAACAAGACTGTCCTTAACAAACTCTCAATTTGCTACAACCACATTGCCAGGTTTGCCACTGGGCTGTCTTTTAGGACACATCATTGCATCAATATAAATCAGCTTGGGTGGCTTGAACTACCCAGCCTAATCCAGTATAACCAACTGATTATGGCCTATAAAATCCTCTATAATCCGGACAATACTCCTGCACTTAAAAATATTATCACCCCCTATAACAATCCTAGACCGCTTCGATCCTCTAACAAACTACTAATTCAGACTAACAAAATTAATAACACAGCCAGTGATTCTCTCTTTGCAAACTCTGTAAGTAGATCCTGGAACTCTCTTCCAGCTGATATTACCTTACTTTCCACCTTAGGTCAATTTAAAACTAGTCTCAAACAACATTTGTCACTTAACTGGCTATGTCAATGCATCAAGCCTGGCTAACTCTCTCTAGAATGTGTAAAAATCTGTTAACCAGTTTACTGTGTAATTTAATTTAATCCTGACTTGTGCTCAGGATTAACTGTAACCTGTGGAACTTGTTTAACTTGCTTACTTATGTAATCTCTGTAAATAATCTGTTTGTAATATGTAATGCTGGTATTATGTAATGCTGTATCTGCTTACCCTTGGAGCTTTTCTCCCCGGGCCTCCACTGAAAATGGACATGCATCCAGTTGGACTATCCCGGTCAACAAATGTAAAATAAAAATAAATAAATAAATATTTTTTTAATATAACCTGCATGTTAGCGTTAGAGGCAGGGACATGGATAGGGGGATAGAATTAGCATGTATTACTTAGGTGGAGTGGTAGGGTTGAAGGCAAGCTTGTATTTATACCACTTCAGGAAATTTGGCCAGGGCATCTATGACCTTGCCCTATTGTTCCCTCCTTGGAGCTGCTACATAGTGCAGTATTTATCTATATGCATATATATATATATATATATATATATATATATATATATATATATATATATATATATATATGTGTGTGTGTGTGTGTGTGTGTGTGTGTGTGTGTGTGTAGATAGTCAGATGCCACCAAGCACGTGCGTGTTCCTCTCCCAGCATCATTTAGTGTTCCCTGCATGACATTTGGTGTGGAGCTTAATTAGAAACCCCTGACTTTACTGCAATATGACAGCCCCACATTGTACATTCCTCTGCTTAACACAAGGTATTGCCTTTAATGTTGGTCAGGATGTCTTCTCATATAAAGGGAGGGGGTCCAGTTGTTGAAATGTTAACTGGAGTTTCTTCACAGTGGTGAGAAAAAGGGATGTGCCACCATGCATGCGTGTGTGTGTTCTCCTCCCAGCATCATTCAATGCTCCCTGCATGA
This sequence comes from Protopterus annectens, assembly GCF_019279795.1. Classification (NCBI taxonomy): domain Eukaryota; kingdom Metazoa; phylum Chordata; order Ceratodontiformes; family Protopteridae; genus Protopterus; species Protopterus annectens. Next base: position 405,407,953 of record NC_056725.1, read on the forward strand.
CATTTGGGGTAGGATTTAGAAACCCCTGACACGGCTGCAATATGACAGCTCCACATTGTACATTCCTGTGCTGAACACAAGGTATTGCCTTTAAAGTGGGTCATGATGTCTTCTCATATGAATGGAGTGGGGGGCACGTTTTTGAAAGGTTAATTGTGGTACCTCCATAGTGGTGAGAAAGAAGAAGCTGTTGAGAAAGCATTAAGTCCTAAACACTGTTCCTTTATTTGGATAAAAATTTGTCTTAGAGCATGTTTAAAGTCGTCTTTTATGGTTGGGGATAACAATATTAGGATGGGCCATAGCTATTCTTCAATAACCATAAAGAAAAGAAAAGTTAATCTTCCTTTGATAGATGCTTTAAATCAAAAAGCAGTAATATTAACTTTCTGTATCACACTCCAATGCCATGGATCAACTTATCCCCTCCCCCACCAGGGGCAGCAATATCCTAGAACTAGTTATTACCAACATGGGCAACCGGTGCTCCACACCAGAGGTCAATTCCTCGTTGGTCAGATCCGACCATAAGCTAATCACCCTAGACATCCACATCCCTCCCCCACCCTCCATTAGGGAAACCACAGTAAAAAATTTCTCCAAAGCCAAATTCACGCTTCTTAAGACAGAAGTGGCAAACTTCACGACACCCATACTGACGGGCAATAGAGGTATGACTGAGAATCCCACACAAATGCACTTTATAAGCACTTACATGAGTGCATGGATCGTGCAATCCCTAACAGAACCAAGACGCTATCCTCCAAAAAAGGAAGCCAATCTGGTAGTCCCCTGCCATAAACAAACTCTACAACAGAAGAAAGAAACTGTTGCAAAAAAGAGTAAAATCCCATGATTGGAGAAACTCCCTGGTCAGCTTCAGTGAGAAGCTGAGATCCCTCATAAAATCCTCCAAAGCTAGTTATGAAAACAAAATCGCCACTGACTCTAAAGACAACCACAAAGCATTCTATAGCTATGTCAAGAATCTCAATGGCAACACTCACACCTGCTCTGAGTTACAGCACAATGGCACTAAATATACAGAACCAATGGATATTGCCAACATCCTGGCAGATAGGTTCAGTGCTAACTTTACCCCTCTATCATCCCCTAAAGGGCCCATTTCTATACCAGAAGAATGCAAAGTTCCTGTAATCACGGCTGCACAGATAAAAAACACACTATCCAAAGTCAAGAACACAGCATCCATGGGACCTGACGACATCTCAGGCTGTGTTCTACATGAACTACAGAATGAACTGGTGCCCCACCTAAGTACCATGTTCAGTCATAGCTTCACCTCAGGCTATGTGCCCACTGAATGGTGCACAGCAACAGTTATCCCACTCCACAAAGGGGGAGCCACCACAGACCCCGGAAACTACCGCCCCATTAGCCTAACAAGCCTGGTCTGCAAGGCTATGGAGCGTATCATCATGGAACTTATAAACAATGACATTGGTAACCTCCATACTCAGGACTCCACCCAGTTCGGGTTTGTAAAAGGCAGATCATGTCTCCTAAACCTGATAGACTTCTTTGAAGCAGTCACCAAAGCCGTAGATGAGGGTAAGGTGGTTCACACAGCCTATCTAGACCTCGCCAAGGCTTTTGACACCATCCCCCACTCTGGAATTATAGATAAACTCACTAAACTAGGTATAAATCCCTATGTCACAAGATGGGTTGCCAACTGGCTCACTGACAGAACCCACACTGTGAAGGTAGCAGACTCAAAATCCAGCTTCAGACCAGTGACAAGTGGAGTACCACAGGGTTCAGTCCTTGGTCCTCTCCTGTTTAGTATCTACTTCTCTGAAGTACAGGCCAACACAGAAGGTCTTTGGCTAACTAAGTTCACAGATGACTGCAAACTAGGAGCCATAATCAAAACTCCAAAAGATGTGGACATCCTACAAAAGGGCCTTGCTGAGACAGATGCCTGGTGTCAAAGCCATGGCCTCAAGCTCAATGCCAAAAAGTGCATTGTCATTCCTTTTGGTAAAAACTCAGTACCCATGAACTACCACATAGGTGGTAGTCTACTTAACACCGAAAGTGTGATAAGAGACCTTGGGACACAGGTGGACAGTAGTCTCTCCTTTGATAATCACATCGCCACAGTAGTCAGGGAATCCTTCTATGTGGCACACCTCATCACAAAAGGTTTCTCATCCAGGAAAAAAGAGGTCATTGTTCCCCTCTACTCATCACTCATTAGACCCATTATAGAGTACAATGCCCCTTTTGGTATGTACCTCACAAGACATCTACAACAACTGGAAAGGCCACAGAAATACCTCACAAAGAGGATTACTGGCCTAAAAGAGATGCCCTTTGCAGACCGTCTCAAAAAACTGCAGCTTTACTCCATTGCATATCACCTACTCAGAGGCAATCTCTGTCTAACAGACAAAGCTATGTCAAACCCAGAGCTTTTAGTCATGCCCCAGTTAAAGAAATCCCAATCCCTATGAGCTACACGCTCTAGGGACCTAAACCTTGGCACCACAATAAAGAGAACATGCTGGAGGGATAGATTCCTGTCCCAGAGGCTTCCCATACTCTGGAACAAACTACCTATCTATATCAAACAAAGCTCCTCATTAGCACTGTTCAAGAAAAATCTTGATGATTGGATGGGAGATAGGAAATTCACCCTGGGGATCACTTCTGCAGCTCTGCTCGACAGTGGCACAGGAAAATAATTTTCTTGGGTGGCGAAAGCCAGGGTACCTTTGGCTAGGCTTATATAGGCCCTAGGGCCAATAGCCTAGTACCTACCTATGAACCTATGAACTAAACTGAAAGCTTTCTTATATTCAGAGGAGTGTCTCACACAACTGATAAAGCTGTTTCCTAGAGAAAAAACAGTACCATAAATGTATTCCATCGATTAGTCTTATTCAGCTTTTAAAAGATGTACTATTTTGAAAGATGGAAACTTGTTATTATTTTTGAAAAGCTGTAAAGGGAGGGCAAGCCATCCACTTTACAAAACAAATACAGCCCATTACATTGCCTTTATGTTTACTTTGAAGAAAAAAATCATGCTTTTATATATTCTGCTATTAAGCATATATTTCCCCTTACATTTTTTAATATTGCATTCTATTTTCTTTGAATGATACTTTCATTTACTGTTTAATATAGTACTGAAATGTTATTTTTAATGTGACTCAAACTGGTGAAGTGTCAACTCAGCAATATATATTAATAAGGTGAGTTGACTTTTTAGTTTATGAATAAGGTAATAAGGTGCTTATTTTTTATTAATTTACTAAGCTCTTTTTTGGCTCATTGTTGATACAAATTTTACTATGACTGTACCTATTTTCTACAATATTTAGTTATTTTAAATTAGTTATATTATTAGTTTAGATATTTTAAATTATTATACATTGGTTTCAGTGTATTTTCCCCTTTTTCCTCTGTATTATGTATATTCCTGGCACAGAGGCATTGGTACTTAGTACTCATTATCTAATTATAATATTATAATTATAATAATAACAGTTGTGATATTTATAAATCATTGGGGATATTGTGGAGGATGCATAATGCAGAAGAGCATTAAAAAACAGCTAACAGTACATAGTGCAATGAGGACTAATGGTGATTGTGCATACATAGGAGGATTGTGCATACATAGGAGGAGGTGTCAAGCAGTCATGTGAGAGGGGCAAAGAATCACAGTCACACTACTGGTAATGGCACTGCACCACAGACTAGGTGCTGTGGCATCCTTTACATCCACCTGAACTACCACCAACTCGGGTAGATGGGTCCTCTGTTAGATATCTTATCATATGTGGAGAAAAAGGCATAAAGAAATGGCAGAAATGGGGAAGCAGAGGCACACCCATGGAAAACATGGTGGGTATATAGGTGGAGGGAAGGAAGATGGGTGTGCTTCCTTCCTTTTGGGGGGGGGCAGGTGCCCATTTTTCTTTCTTCATGGTTGGTAGAGGAAGATATCAATAAGGTTCAAATAGGGGGAAGATGGATAATATAAGGAAGGTGGCAGGGTCACACCAACAGATAAGGCAAAGACTGACAGGGGAGGTGGTAACACATAAGGGTGTGTCCAAGTGACAGAGACTGACAAAAGATGGATAACTTCAATTGGAAGGTAAGGCTGACAAACAGGGAGGGGGAAGAACACACAAGAAAAGACAACACAGTAAAGGGGAGAGCCAGAGTACAGTTAGAGTCCCATCCTGCCCAACAGATGAATTGTCCCAATATCAGCCACGTCTTAACTTAACTCAGGGTTGGTGGCTTGATGGACTAGGATAGCCAGATGTATGGCTCTACCAGCCATAGCAGGAGTAAATTCAACGTGCCAGTACAAGCATTCAGATAATAACCTGCCTCAGCCCACACAAGCTACCACAATTCCCACTTTGTGTCTCATGGGGTCCCTCTCCTACAGTCTCAGAAGAGGAGCCTTTAACTCCTCCTGAGATATGGCTATAGGTACACCAATGAGCCCTCCAGGTCACTTTCTACAGGGTGACATTTGTCACCTAGCAGGAAGGCAAATCTGGGGACCACTGGGGACCCAGCAGATATTTGAATGGTAGATACAAACCATGGTGGATGCTTCCTCACATCTGCTTGCCCCACATCTGATCCTGTAGAAAATGAAAATAAATGGAGAAACAAAAACAGCAACATGAAAAAAAGTAATGTAAATGTACCAAAACAAAAAAAGAGAGAAGAACAATCAGCATATTAGCATCTATGATATATTTCACTGAACTATTACAGAACTTTTCAAATTACCCTCCATTTACTCCATCATCTAGAGTGCCAGACCTTTCTCCTCTTGCAAACCAGCCTATTAGTTTCAAATTTCTGGGCCACTGGAAAACAGAAATAATGAAGGACTCAATAAGTATGTTTCTGACAAGTGAAAGAGAACATAACTGGATATACACTGCTGACTTCATGATGCCAATGCAATATTATCTTATTTCCAAAAAGAAGGTAAGCCTTCCTTTCTAATCTTTTTTCCTATTGGCAGAGTAGACCTGGACAGTACCTTTGCAGGGTGTTGAGTCTTTGGCTGCATTGATCTCTGTTAGGTTTAGGTAAAAAGATTATGATTTTTTTTTTGGTCATTAGTTAATACGCACCTGCCTTTCTGACAGGGAATTTGGAATTCCACGGATGTATTTTCTGTTTCCCATCCAGTTATCCAGGTTTACAATTACAGTTACAAGTCATACTGGCGGAGGATAATTATGCAGTGCTAGGCATCTTTAAATATGTAACTGAAAGCACACTGGAGTTACATCAATGAACACAAGGTCCACATTGAAGTGATAACGTGCATGAAATGCACATTCTTTCTACTTGAAGATACATGAGAAGAAAGAAGATGAATGTGCTAACACATCACAGTTTCGTCCACCTGATGATAAAGAAAGCATATGACAAAAATCTCAGGATACTCAGTTACTGACATTTGTAGATATGACCAGCACCTGCGTTTGTCTTCTCAGGCAAACATTTTTATATTAGACATAGAGTAGGATGGGCATATGCTTGTATTATAAGGCACTGCATGCTTGTGTTTGGTTGTGATTGTGTCTCCAATATTAAAAAACAAACATGCAATTAAACAAATGGCATGACAAAAATCTTATGAAATGTTAAGTCTCAGACTTCATCTAAATAAATCAAGTATATCTCAGTGTGTCATTCATATTAATATCTTTCAGTTGCTGGTGGGGGTCTCCTGAAGAAGAGATATAGATGACATATTTGTGGTGAATGGGAAAATATGTGATATACACACAACAGGGAATGGCAAGAGAAAGAAACAGAAGAATCTGAGAACTGCACATATCAACAGTAGTACATATGAGTAAGGAACCCAGTGATAATGACCAACTGAGAAATTTCAACTTCGTGTGACTTATGTAAAGTAAGGAATGTTCATTTCCATTAACAAACTTTTCATTAAGGCCTCAACAAATAAAATCAAAGGGCAATGGACTTGATAAGATACCCAATGTATATTTTGGTTGTCTGGCATGCTTAAAGTAATTTTTGTATAGTTGTTACATCAAGTTATCTGTCGTATTGTATAGATGAAATTCTAAGAATGTTTTTCCTTATTTATCTGTCATGCTGCATGACAGGATTAACTATGAGAACTCTACAGTGAATGATAATGCAACTCATTTGCCAGACACATCAGTACTTACTGTTAGGCTGCAAGAAGATTCAATAGTGAAGTCATTTGCTGTAGTGATTATCAAATATAAGGTACAGGGAACATCATAAATGTTACAATCCATGTTTACACCAACATACAGATGGCTAAATTTAGTGTTACCATGAAAGCATAAAATGATCTGCATATGTTGTTTGAAACTAGATAAGAAACAACTGAATTAATAGCATTCCTGCCACAGATGGTTACTCTAACAACTCTGGGCCTGAGGCTTTCTCCATTGCTGGTTCTAGTCTGTCTGCCACTCTGATGGTGTTCTAATGTTGTAGTTGTTTATATTACACCATGTTGTATATCATGCAGCAGTCATGCAGCAGTCAACGCATATCTTCCTGTATGTGTCCAGAGTACAATGCAGTCCACCTTCAGAACTATCTAGGCAATAGAAGCAGGCCTTCAGTAATCTGAATGTTTTCAGTTATGCTGTGCATCTGTGACAGAATGGTGTTCTAATAGCCATCTCTACCATGGTCATTGCTGGAAATGAGACATATCTCCAAGGCATATCACCCATCATCCACAATACACAACAATGAATGCCATTGTGAGTGTTCTGTGATCTTGTAGCATTGTAACATAGATTATGTTGGGGAACATGTTCATCTGCCAATTAAATGACCCTGTGGAGAGTCACCCATCCCAAATTGCTAGTATAGGTCATACATAAGGTCAGATGTCAGAATTATGGGAACTCTTGGCATAGCAAACAGACTCACTATAAATAATACCCTGTGCTCTGCTCATAGCCTGACAGTTAATGGAATAGAAGCTCTTTCAGTTGATGCATCAGACAGTATATGAAGCATGTAGGCCTTGATAGCAATGTTGGTACAATCAAATGCTCCCAGAACCTCAGGGAGACGGGGTATTTCTTAGGGTGTTTTATTGGTGTTGCTCTCTTCTGCTATTTGTGGGAACCAAATATCCGAACCAAATATCCTTCACCACATGCTGCAGAATTACATCAAGGAGCTGGTGTAAGCTTCATGAGAAAGATGCCCACAAAATCTTACCAAGTCCCCTGTCACATGCTGGAAGATCACAGTAGTGAGGAAGCTGATGGTACACAGATCTTTGTGGTCAGTGGGATAAGCAGTGTATGCATCCCTAGTGATGCCATGCGAGGGATGCACATTCCTGCTAACTCCTGTATGGTGCATCTGCTCACACAGTACTAATCAACTATGTCCTGGTTATGGTGGTGATGGTTTGTTAGCTCCTGGCAGATCCTTCTGCAACTGGGACAATGGCAGAAAACACCCAGACACTAGTTGCAACGGTGGCTACTAAAAGATGCAGCTCAGCTATTACAGATTCTACTCCTTGCACTTATAACAGTAAGCACTCCTGTCAATCAAAAACACTGATATTCAGAACGACTGAACATTGCAACTCATCAACAATACTAATTTTATACATCTGTGGAATGCTGTGCCATGTTTGAGGTCATCATTTGCATACATGATGACTCTCAGTTCCATGTTATCTTTCATCTGCATGTGATTTTGGAGTGATTTCCATGTCATGCATATTTCAATAGCTTCCTTGTAATGCAGTTGCACTGTATGTATCTCTGAACATCCCCCTTAGGTCACTGCTCACTGTGTGATGCTGCATATTGTGATATACTAATTGTTTCTAATGGCCACTGCTTATTTCAAGTTTGTGGCAACATTACATTTCTCTGTTAATCTTTTTTACATAATATGAGTTTTCACACTTGTAAAGTTAAGCTTTCATACACTAACAATACTTGTTCATCCCAAGATTCATTTTTGAAAATGGCTTGCTTCATGCTATGTAAATTAATGTTTTTAGTTTATGGTAGTAAACTAGTACAATAACACATCAATCCTTTTTTTATTCTCTTGAGAAATATATTACTATTTTTGTTATATTTCCTTTTTAATTATATTTATGGACTTTTGACAGTGAATAGGGTAACAAATATTATTTGTCTGAAGATCTTGCTGAGTTTTTATTTCTGGTGACTTAATGTCAAATTTCACCTTAAAGTAATGTTTGTTTCATATCAGGTAAGTAAATGTTTCTAGCTTATTTTATGAAACTGGTGCCCGATCTTTATTTTGCTTAGTTATGGAGCATATTAATCTCACTTATTAAATTAATATTTTGAATTAAAAGCACAGACTTTTAGTGAGAACCATAGCTATATAGCTATATCTATTTATTTCCAAGAGAAATTTCTGTGCTTAAAATGAATGAAGACTTAATGGCACCTAAAGGATGATATACATAAACTCCTTTTAATTTCTTAAAATGTTTCTGTTTTAAAATGTCACAAGAAGTTAAAATAATAAACATGTTTTAGTGATATACTGTAATAAGATTAGATTATAGGTTTCAGAATTTGTCTTAGCCATAGTGCCAGTCCATGGATGAAGTAAGTGAGGCCACAACTGACTTCATGATTGTATATACAGTAATAATAGGAGGACTCTTAATTTTTCAACCCACTTTCACTACTGATATCCCTCCGTGCTTTTTTCTGGCATTGCGCCTTTTTAGCGTCTTTTTTCTTAGATGTCAAAAACAACTCATTCTTCTGCTCACCAAATCTGCAGATGAATACAAAATCGGGGGCATCACCCCGAACCTCATAAATATCCCTCTCTTTAAATGGCACTAAACTGCATATAAGTGGTGCATTAAATTATCTTGCCATTAGTGTCAAAAATGCAACATTTTTTCCTTCCAAGAATCCCTCCTAGCTTTATATATTACTGATGGGTAAAAAGAAAAGTTGACAAAACAGCAAAAAGGCCTCAGAATTCTGATCACTGATGATCTTTGTTTTATACCTGTATAGTCATAGACAAACTGAACCAGTGACGAAAAACACTAATAGTTCAACAAACAATAAAATCCATCCAGCAATATCTCATATAACACGTGTGTGTGTGTGTGTGTGTGTGTGTGTGTGTGTGTGTGTGTGTGTGTGTGTGTGTGTGTGTGTGTGTGTGTGTGTGTGTGTGTGTGTGTCGTGTGTTTGTGCGTGTGTGTGTTGATATATATATATATATATATATATATATATATATATATATATATATATATATATGAAATATATTTTTATATGTATATATAAAACATTTTTACATATATTGGATGTTCATAGGTACCACTAGGCTATCTGCCCTTGTGAGCCATTTTATTCTGCCCAGTTTCCCTTTTTTGTGCTTGAAATAACAAATTCCATTTGGTTATAAATAGACCTTGCCCATCCCATGGTTAACAATTATATATTACCCCTAATGAGAATAACTAGGATCATGCCATAGATAATATGAGGAGACCTAAGCATGGAATAAAGCATTTAGGAGCTGCCTCTCTCTATTAGTAGTACAGGGAGCAGTCCATGGGTAAGCTTTTTGTTTCCCATCCATAGATGTAAGTTGTGCTTGAACATGGACAATGATGAACTTCATTTTATGTGGATGGGAAGGCTGTTCCTCAACAGCAGTGTATTGTGTGGGATATGCCTGTTCCTCCAAAACATTCTGTTGATGTTGTAGAAACAAATATATCTGATGCCATTTGACTTGTTTATGTTCATTAAATACATCAGTGATGGGTCAGATGATATCTTGTATGTCAGTCGCAGATCACTTCTTAGCAGTCTATAGGATAACTAGTATAGTGACAGAGTTTTGAGTTCATCCATGTAGGACATGTTGTGTAGGCACTTCACCCTTTTAGTAAGGTATCTCTATGGCATTCTGGTTGTTGCATGTGTCTGAAGAGATGCATGCCAAAGGGATCATTATAGTCAATGAATGTCCTAATGAGGGCTGAGTAAAGGGGGTCAATGACATTCCCATATCTAGACAAAGTCTCTTTGTTTATAAGCTGTACAATATAGGACTTTCTAACAACAACAGACACACATTGGTCAAAAGTTAGGTTACTGTCTACATAAATTCCTACATCCTGAAAAACTGGGTCAACTCTTAGGGGATAATTGTCATTGTGGTACTTCCCTGAGGAAGATGGCTTCAGAAAGAATGCAATAATGCATCTTTGGCATTTAGTTCAGTGCATGATTTTGACACCAGGTATTTATTTGGGCCAAACCTTCCTGCAGGATGGCTAAGTCATTTGGGATTCAGTGACTGCTCCTAGTTTTCAGTCACCTGCAATCTTAGTCAGACAGAACCCTTTTCATAGTTTCTTTTATTTCACAAAAGTAGATAGCAAATAAGAGAGGTCCTTGTACAAAACCCTAGGGTACTCCACCAATGAGTGGTCTTTTTGGGAAGGTAACTTCCCCTATTTTGATTATCTGCATCTTACCTGTGAGCCAGTTGGCAATTCAGTAAGTGACATTGGGGTTTATTCCAAGTTTATTTATCTTTCCTACTATGGCTGAGTTGGAAACTGTGCCAAAAGCTTTAGCCAGGTTGAGGTATGTGGTGTGTGTCATTTTGTCTTCATTTTGTATTGGAGACCTTTTCAAAAGAAAAAATAGGTTGAGTAAGCATGACCTACCCTTGATGAATCCAGGCTGAGACAGGTCTAGTGTCTGGAGGTTCCCTATGTCCTGACTGCTTAATTCCATAATGAGTCTTTCCCGGATTTGCATATGAGGCTGGTCAGACTTACAGGACTGTAACTGCCTGCATCTATGGAAGGCCCTTTGTTATTCAGTTGAATGACTGTAGCTGTTCTCTGTCTGGTACAAAATCTTATGGAGACTGAAACTGAACAGTTTTGTTAGCAGTGTGGCTAAATTGTACTTTGTGCTATTTAAGATGCATCCAGATATATTGTCAGGACCTATCAATGCAGTATTTCTAGCTTTTGATAGCACTTTTAGGACTTAATCTTGTGTGATAGCTGTAGGTGAGCCAGTTTCAGGTATATCTTGAGGGACAGACAGACAGGCGACAGGGGTAAAGTTACAGCTAAATTTATATGGCAGCAGGTTCACTATATCTTCAGCCTCAGGGTAGTTAACATCATGCATAATCATCTCAGTGCTTTGCTGCATTTTGCTTTGAGATTATAAACATAACTAAAAATGCCTTGTGATTGTCTTTGGCCCAGGTAACTATTTTATCCTTAAACTTGAGTTGTTTGTTTATCTCAGTGACAGAGGCTCTAGCATTCTGGGAATTACTCCTTACTTTGGTCAAAATTCTCTTCCTTGTATTGTAAAGCTTGTTGATATCATGGTTTCCCCATGGGGGTTTGTTTCTGGGTTTGCCCTATGCTTGTTCCTACAGATTAAAGATGCATGTGTGCAGCAATTCATATGCTGATATAGTGTGGTGGTGTAAACTTCTACATATTCAGTGGAGCTAAGTGGGTTTGGTAGGGATTTGAAACTTGACAATGTATCACTTAGGAGTAGGTAGTTTGTCTTCAAGAAATTTCTAATGGCACCTTGGGTGGATGGGATCTCTGGTTTTAGCTTTATTTCAAAAGAGACTGCCTTATGGTCAGACCTAACAAGTGATGAAGATGTGCAAGGGATGGTGCTAAATGCTTCTGTATAAATAAGGACAAGATCCAAGATGTTATTCCTGCTACTGAATACTCTGACTAATTGTTACAGGGTATTTGTAGTGACAAAGTCCAGGAATCTCTGTGCTTGTGCCCCAGTGCTGCTGTAGGTTTCCCACTCTATAGTTGGATAGTTTAGAGCACATAGGAAAATGGCACTGGGATTAATACTTAGTGATTCGGGTTCCTGTAGATATGCATTGTAGCTTTATTTTGTCAAAGAGGGAGTTCTATATCTAATTAATATATAGTATGGGACCTTCCTGATGGTTATTCAGACATGAAGCAATACTAGGGCAGCATGCTGATTTACCAGCCTTAATGTGAGTCTCTTCTGGATGTAAATTGAGACACCTCCACCTTTTTTACCCTCCTGTGCAGTTGCTGGTCTAAACATGTAGAAGGCAATATAGACCTGCACAGCTGGAGTGCTTGCCACTGTTTAAAACCATGTCTGAGTCCCTACACAAGCGTCAATGTCATCCAGGGTAAGAAAGGCTTGTAAGAAGTGAAATTTATTGTTTAGACTCCTGGCATTGATCAGTAACACATTCATATTTTTTCTTTGTTTGTTTCATTATGTTAGTAGGCTTATTAGGCTGATATTCACTAGAAAAGGCACTATGAGGGTTTACAATGAGTTTCCCAATAACTAAATCCCTAGAGGGGACAGATGAATGCCATCCCTGGCAAAGTAGCATGATGTTTCAATCATATCCTCAAAGGCTGGCAGATATTGGACCCCCTTTGAATGACACCAAAAACTAAGCCAATTATTGAAGTCAATTATTTTTTGCTCATATCATAGCATCATCATTGGAGAAGGTAGAATGCTGCTTAATGATAGGCTCATACCTGTCTTGTACTCATAGTCTGAGAGCTCCATCAACTCTCTCTTTATACAGTCCAGGGAGGTAGGTACACCTCAAGCCATTGACACTGGCATGAACTATGACAGACTTATATGGGTACCTGTTGTTCAAGGACATGACAACATGCATGAGCTGACAGGTTCTCACACCAGCCAAGCAAGTAACCATCCCTCTTTCCTTGCTCATCCTGGTAAGAGGTACATCTGTATGTCTTACAATGGAGTCACCTATAACAAAAGTGTTTAGCTGGGTTGATCCCTGCCTTACAGGCTCAGCATCTGTGCCATTGAGACTCCATGTGTTATGTGAAGAAGTAAGCGTAATACGCTGAGTGTGCTTTGCACCTGTATTGTGTTTTGGATGTGTTTGAGATTTAGGCAAGTTATTCTTTAGAACCTCAGCAAATGATGGCTTATGTGTATTGTGATGACTTTGGAGAGATGTAATATGTGGTGTACTGCTGACCATTTTGGTGTCTGCGTTTACGTTATGTGATATTTTTGCCTCCATGGATATTATATATGTACATCTCTCACACACTGTGTTATGCTGTGTGAGTAATAGATGATCATTAGACAGCATGAGACAATTCTTACATTGTCACAAAATACCCATCTCAGTTAGGTTGGCTAGAGAAGTTGTGGGTAAGTGCCAGTCCACGATACTGACAGGAATGACTCTGGATGCAGGGGTAATTATAACTGCTTGGAGTTTTAGAATAATGCTTTGGTAGACTTGTTACTTAGCATTTAAGTTTCAGTCAAAACAGCTAGCCTAGAAACCATTTTCTGCCACCAGTAAACTAATTATAGTAAACAAATCAGTAATTTGATACTAAATTGGGTGCGCACAGTATCAGTGCTCTCATTATCCACCAGTAAACTAATTATAGTAAACAAATCAGTAATTTGATACTAAATTGGGTGCGCACAGTATCAGTACTCTCATTATCCACCAGTAAACTAATTATAGTAAACAAATCAGTAATTTGATACTAAATTGGGTGCGCACAGTATCAGTACTCTCATTATCCACCAGTAAACTAATTATAGTAAACAAATCAGTAATTTGATACTAAAGTGGGTGCGCACAGTATCAGTACTCTCATTATCCACCAGTAAACTAATTATAGTAAACAAATCAGTAATTTGATACTAAATTGGGTGCGCACAGTATCAGTACTCTCATTATCCACCAGTAAACTAATTATAGTAAACAAATCAGTAATTTGATACTAAATTGCGCACAGTATCAGTACTCTCATTATCCACCAGTAAACTAATTATAGTAAACAAATCAGTAATTTGATACTAAATTGGGTGCGCACAGTATCAGTACTCTCATTATCCACCAGTAAACTAATTATAGTAAACAAATCAGTAATTTGATACTAAATTGGGTGCACAGTATCAGTACTCTCATTATCCACCAGTAAACTAATTATAGTAAACAAATCAGTAATTTGATACTAAATTGGGTGCGCACAGTATCAGTACTCTCATTATCCACCAGTAAACTAATTATAGTAAACAAATCAGTAATTTGATACTAAATTGGGTGCGCACAGTATCAGTGCTCTCATTATTAAGCAAATTTATCAAAGGTCAGTTAGCCTTGTGAGTAGCTTAAGGAGATAAACTTGTGAAAATATATGTATGTGTTTATTGTCAACAGCCAATAAATGGGGACACGGAGGTAAATATGTTTTCAAATTATTAAAAGGGGCAAGCAACAACAGCAGATACACAACTACACAGGTAAGTGAAAGGAAAAACAATTAGACCCTTACCCCTAAGTTGGCTGGCCTGCAACTGCCTTAATGCAAAGACAAGTCCTGAACAAGTTCAACATATACATAGTACATAAGAATGAAACTAGGGTTTAATAACAACAGAACACTTAAATAGCAAAAATGCAGTGCAGCTATGCAATGGAATTATCAATATAGGCTTAAAGACCTTAGCTAAAGCAGATACAAACTATTAAAATGAATTTAAAATCAAATCAAGAAATTAATTTTTGGATAGCATTTTAAGCTTCACATTGTATATAGTTTTTGTTCTGTATTTTCTTCTGCTAGTTTTGTTGTATTTGATGTTCTGTATGTTTGTACTAATGTCCACAATTACTGTTTTGCAATTTTATGTGTTGTTATTCTTTATGACAACTTTTACCTTGTTTTATGAATTGTGTATTTGCTATTTCTCACTCTACATGTAAATGATTTTGATTAGTAATGTAAACACAAGTGAACTAATCTGGTATTTAAAACTTAGTAAAACTAATATCTTTTTTCCTGATGTACATCACTTAGAAAATGATACATTTAATCGCAGTTCTCTAAGATACAAGTACTAGCTAATTCAGCACATATTAAAAATAGAGGTTCTGTTAGGCTTTGTAAAAAGAACTCCTTGATAACAAAAATATAATCAACACATAAAGATAATGAAATATGAGAATGTTGTCACTTATTCACTTTAACATGCATCCAGTTTCATTCATTTTCAGAAATGAGTGCTTAACTAGAGAAATATGTCAGTAATATCTTATGAAATGTATCTTGATTGTAAAGATGTAAATCATACTTGTTAATCCAGGCACCCATGTAAATTGTTTGTTTTGTTGTTAGAGAATGTTTGCTGAAATTAATTTATTGTTAACCTGCATATATTGTACGTATATAATATGAGGTTATGAAAAACTCAATAAAAATATTTGAGAAAAAAATGAGGGCTATGAACATCAGTTAATTGCTAAAAAATGTTTTGTAAATGGTCTCTTAATTTTAGTTGGTAATTTAAATTACATCAACAAAATGATGCAAGTACTTTAAAAGAGCTGTCATTTCAACTACTGCAAAAGATTTTGAATACATTGTATATTACAAATTTAAAAGTTTTGACTGGTGTATGGCAAGGTAGTCCTCTATTTCCTAGGCATGATCATTTTTTTGTATTTCTTGTAAAGATTATCATGAATATACCGATTTTATTTCTAAGAATAAAGAATCCAAAGCAAAATATTTTTTACTGATAATATGTCACTTTTCATACCATAAAGCCTTTAGCTTCATTTTCCAAAAATTGCTAAAATAACAATTAATTAGTGTTTTGCTTTCTATAGCAACAAATCATTCTAAAGGCATTTTTGAATTAAGTGAATATTTTTTTTAATGAAAAGCAAACTAAAATATGATATACTTTAGAATTCATTAAAATGCTATATGTTTGGAAATTTTCTAGGATAGCTAGAAATATGATGAATGATTGGAATAAAGAATCACTAGAGATTCAGTAAAAATGTCATATTGGGTTCTACTATGAAGCACTGAATGTCAAAACTCTGAGTATGTGTGTGTGTGCGTGTGCGTGTGCGTGTGCGTGTGCGTGTGTGTGTGTGTGTGTGTGTGTGTGTGTGTGTGTGTATATATATATATATATATGTACACACACACACACACACACACACACACACACACACACACACACACACACACACATAAAGGTGCTTGGTATGACATCTGGACAGAAGAAGGACGACAAGGCGACATGGTGGTGGAATGAGGACGTACAGGAGAGTATACAGAGATTGAGGTTGGCAAAGAAGAAGTGGGATTGTCAGAGAGATGAAGAAAGTAGACAGGAGTATAAGGAGATGAGGTGCATGGCAAAGAGAGAGGTGGTGAAGGCTAAGGATAAGGCATATGAGTTGTATGAAAGGTTGGACACTAAGGAGGGAGAAAAGGACCTGCACCAACTGTCTAGACAGAGGGATCGAGCTAGGAAAGATGTGCAGCAGGTAAAGGTGATAAAGCATAATGAGGGAAACATACTCACAAGCGAAAAGAGTGTTTTGAACAATGGAAAAAGTACTTTGAGGGGCTGATAAATGAAGAGAATGAAGAGAGAGAAGACTGGATGATGTGGGTATGGTGAATCAGGAAGTGCAATGGATTAGCAAGGAGGAAGTAAGAATAGCTATGAAGAGGATGAAGAATGGAGAGGCTGTTGGTCCAGATGACATACCTGTGGAAGCATGGTGGTGTTTAGATGAAATGGCAGTGGAGTTTTTAACCAGATTGTTTAAAGAACTCTTGGAAAGTGAGAGGATGCCTGAGGAATGGAGAAAAAGTGTTTTGCTACCGATTTTTAAGAATAAGGGTGATGTGCAGAGCTGTAGTAACTACAGAGGGATTAAATTGATCAGTCACAGCATGAAGTTATGGGAAAGAGTAGTGGAAGCTAGGTTAAGAAGGGACGTGATGATTAGTGATCAGCAGTATGGTTTCATGGCAGGAAAGAGCACTACAGATGCAATGTTTGCTCTGAGATTGTTGATGGAGAAGTACAGAGAAGGTCAGAAAGAGTTACATTGTGTTTTTGTAGACTTAGAGAAAGCATATGACAGGGTGCCTAGAGAGTAGTTGTGGCATTGTATGAGGAAGTCGGGAGTGTCAGAGAAGTATGTAAGAGTGGTGCAGGATATGTACGAGGGTAGTGTGACAGCAATAAGGGCTGCGGTGGTAGTGACAGATGCGTTTAAGGTGGAGCTAGGATTACATCAAGGATCAACTCTGAGCCATTTCTTATTTGAAATGGTGATGGACAGGTTAAAGACAAGATCAGGCAGGAGTCCCAGTGCACTATGATGTTTGCAGATGACATTGTGATCTGTAGTGAGAGTAGGGAACAAGTGGAGGAGACCCTGGAGTGATGGAGATATGCTCTAGAGAGAAGAGGTCAGCAGGACTAAGACAGAATATATGTGTGTGAATAAGAGGGAGGATAGAGGAATGGTGCAGCTGCAAGGAGTAGAGGTGGCGAAGGTGGATGAGTTCAAATACTTGGGATCAATAGTTCAGAGTAATGGTGAGTGTGGAAGAGAGGTGAAGAAGAGAGTACAGGCAGGATGGAGTGGGTGGAGAAGAGTGTCAGGAGGGATTTGTGACTGACGAGTACCGGTAAGAGTGAAGGGGAAGGTCTACAAGAGGGTAGTGAGACTAGCTATGTTATATGGGTGGAGACAGTGGCATTGACAAAAAGGCAGGAGTTAGAGCTGGATGTGGCAGAGTTAAAGATGTTAAGATTTGCACTGGGTGTGACGAGGGTGGACAGGATTAGGAATAAGTATATTAGAGGGTCAGCCCAGGTTGGAAGGTTTGGAGACAAAGCCAGAGAGGCAAGATTATGCTGGTTTGGACATGTGCTGAGGAGGGATGCTGAGTATATTGGGAAAAAGATGCTAAGGATGAAGCTACCAGGTAACAGGGAAAGAGGAAGGCCTAAGATAAGGTTTATGGATGTGGTGAGAGAGGTCATGTAGGTGGTTGGTGTGACAGAGCAAGATGCAGAGGATAGGAAGAAATGGAAACAGATGATCCACTGTGGCAACCCCTAAAGGGAACAGCCGACAGAAGATGATGATATATCTATATAGGTTTACCATCAAAATGTTGACTGCACATAGTCGAATGTGCACATTATTGACAAATTTACACAAAATCCGTACTGCCGAATTTTCAGAATGCCGAAATACAACCGAACATTGGCATTTCTGACTGCTCCACACCTAAAAATAAGTGCCAACATGGGTCAAAAAAAAAGATTTTTACAGTTTGGAGTATCAGTATTCAACTTTTTCAGCGGTCGGATTTTGAAGTTTGCATAAGTGGTGTTGACAATCTGCAATCAGTATTTTGATTTTACATACATATATATATATATATATATATATATATATATATATATATATATACACACACACACACACACACACACACACACACACACACACACACACACACACACACACACACACACACACACACATCTGTATATACATATATAGAGTGATAGATGGGTAGGAGCTGAACCTTACATTGAACTGGCTTTTACATTGATGTGTGAAAAAGTCAGTACAATGGATCCAAAAATAAGCTTATCAAAAAGTACTGGATTTTTTCACCAAAAGATTGCAGTACAGCAGTGGTGATTGGTGTATATGCCCTTTCCCACTATGGTGTAGTCCCTAAGCTGTTGTATATAATTGGCAGGGTATGTGTGGTGCATGCAAAACCATTTTTTTTTTTTGTGGGTGTGAGCATTGAACTTATATGCACCAATGACATGGAACTCCATGGTCCACTAACACAAAAAAGGGAGAAATCTCCCATCCCAAAAGAAAAAAAAAAAGAAAAGAAATATATGACTGCTCTGTGAAAGCTAGCAATAACTACATCATCAAATTTGCAGATGACATCATAGTGGTGGGACTCATAAGTGGTGATGACAAGAGTGGGTACAGGAATGAGGTAACTCCCTGACTGAATGGTGCAATAACAACAATTTGGACCTGAACATCAATAAAAAAAAAAAAATCATTATTGAATTCTGAAAAAGCTCTGCCATGCACCTGCCACTCAAGATCAATGGTAAAGAAGTGGAGACAGTCCAAACTACAACGTTCCTGGGGTTACATATAGCAGAGGATCTTTTTTGGAGTACAAACACAGGCAAGCTAATTAAAAAAGCCCACCAGCGACTACACTTCCTAAGAAGGCTTAGAAAAGCAAAGTTCTCTATGAATGCTCTAAATACCTTCTACAGAGGAGCCATTGAGAGAATTATCACCATCAACTGCACTGTATGGTTCGGTAACAACACAATGGCTGAAAGGAAGAAGCAGCAAAGAATAATAAGAACAGCAGAAACGATTGTGGGCACTAGTCTTCCTACCTCACAGGAGCTCCTTGAAATGAGATGTAAAAAGGGGTCATGCAAAATACTGAGTGACACTTCTCATACAGCATATGGTTGGTTCACTAAACTTGCATCTGGTAGAAAGTTACGGAATATTTGCTGCAGGACATCCAGTTTCATGAACAGTTCTTATCCTATGCAATAAGACTCATTAATACAGACGTAAATCTGGATGTATCAAATCTATAATAGCGTTACACTCTAATTTTTTTCCTTTTTTTCCATAGAGTAATTCTTTTTATTTATTACATACCAAAATTAATATATTCTCATTTAAGTCTATATCATATGAGTGAATTGCACAAATTGTGAACACTCAGAATATGGAACGTAGCGGACCTCAAAGTGTTTTTCTGAGATCACGGTACAGTGAAGAATGGGATATTTGCCCTTTCCTCACTGTAGTGCGATCTCGGAGTTGGAATTTATATTTAGCGGGTGGTGTAGGGGCACAGCCCCCCACAACAGGAAGTTCGAGGTCTGGTCCATTCGATATTCTGAGCATTTGCAATTTGTGCAATTCACACATATGATATAGACCCAATACAGACAATAACAATACACACCAAAGATTGCTGCCAAGGCCATGACAACACATGAGATGAAACAAAAACATAGGGTAATTTGTTATGTTATGAAAACAAGCACATAAACCAAGGATAATGTAGACACCACAACCTATAAGCAGATCAATTGGTATGTGACCTGTGTCCTGTGGTTATGTGGAACATCCACCAGCATGTGGCCACAATGGTGACAACTCTCTTGTATGTAACACAACTACTGAGTATGTGCAGGGTATCCGCATCAAAGGCCATAATACCTCCATAGCTCACAGCCTTCATCACACCAATAACTCAGTATAATGCACCCTTCTACATATACCACCCTACACATATTCCAGTGATGTGTAACTCATGTGTAACCTATACCACAGTGAGCTGTCACACATCTCATTGGCTATACCTTGGTATTCTTTTTGTTGCATAAACATTACTGTCTGATGGTATGGATCCCCCAGCAAGGTGTTATACCAGATGCATGTGCAATACCTGTTTGGTGATGCACACACTAGCTGTTTGACAACATTGATGACATGGGTTACATTTGTGACACTGTGGATTGTGCTATATATATATATATATATATATATATATATATATATATATATATATATATATATATATACACACATATACACACACACCAGTCAACAATTTGTAGTCCTCCAGACAGCTGTTTGGACACAGGATGTGTATGTCATTCTTTTCATCTGTGACCATACCTCTCAACCTCTTAGAGTAAGAAATCTGGACAAAGCCATGAAAAAAGTGGTACAAATAGGGACAATTTTTGAATATTGCTCTTACAGACTTAAAAAGTTGGTAGAATAAAAGGTTTTGCATTAGCATGAATTTTCTGAAGGATATGAAGTCTAAAACTCAAATGTCTGTCATTATTTTGTAAATTCACTCTTTAATGATTTGCCAGGAATTTGTCAGAAAGTCAGAAATTTATGAAAAATGGACCAAAACTATAAGGCAAAAATGTGGACATTATGCAAAAGTCTGTACAGTTGACAGGTATGTCTGTGACTTAAATAATGGATGAAAAGGGCTTAGCAGACAGCACTGATGTACAGACCTGATCACTTGACCCAAAATATAGGTCACTTCACACTTTTCGTCATGTATGTGATGCAGTGGTCTACACATTTGATGATATAGTGTTTATGGCCACAGCTGACAATACTGAGTGAACACCTCAATGTGGATTTGTGTCAAGTGCCTTGGGCTTGATCAAGGATGATAGTGCTGTCATCATTCATGCTCTCAGTGACCACTTTAAGGAGATCTAACAGATGTAACAGACATGATGTAGCATTAACAACTCACATATGGCTGTTCCACCCAGCTAGGATATTACTAGTGTCCATTTAGAAAAGGTCCATGATGTTATGTTGGTCTACTTCACAAATGAAGAGTGTCAGTATGTGTGTGTATGTATGTATGTATGTATGTATATATATATATATATATATATATATATATATATATATATATATATATATGCATGCATCGTGTGCTGTCCTCCCCCATGCTAATACGTGATCTGTGATGTTATCACAGCCCATTGATTCTGTGTGATAGCCCTGGATAAAGGTAAGACAGTGCATACTTCCTATCTTGGCCTGGCCTAGGATTTGGACACAATCCCTCACTCCGGTATCATTGAGAAACTCTCCCAGCTGGGGATTAACTCTTACATCACTAGATGGTTAACCAATCGGCTCACCAACCAAACACATACTGTGAAAGTTGTTGAATCAACCTCTAGTAGCAGAGCTGTCACCACTGGCCTACCCCAAGGATCTTTGATTGACCCTGCATTGTTTGGACTCTATTTCTCAACAGTCCAGGCTAAAGTATACGGCCTTTGGATTACCAAATTTGCTGATTCTTGTATATTGGGTAGTAAAACAAATAAGTTCTGCCACTTAAATAAATCCGGTTATACTTAAAAGATAAACAAAATGCAAAAAGAAAAAGACAAAATTTGTGAACATCTGTCAGATATGTGTAGACAAATAGACATGTCCGAAATACTAATGTATCTCATGAGTTTTGTTTTCTTATATTACAAACTATAAATAAAAATATTAGAGGAGGGGATTTTTTGAATCATACAGAAACTATAGAAGACAAATGGATTCTTAAGTTTAAAGTAGAGTTGCCCTCTGGTTTAAATGAGAAGTTTACAGCTAACCTATTTTAAAAGAGAAACATAATAGGATTAGATAACTAATTATAAATATTTATTTTACAAATATTTTTAATATATATTTTAATAAGTATATATATATATATATATATGTATATATATATATATATATATATATATATATATATATATATACTCTTAGACATTAAGATATAAGTATTGGCACTGTTTACCATTTTATTTGTTAGTCACATGATCTTTTCACATAGTTGGTTTCAAGAATTTAAATGCTATTTTTAATTGCTTAGACCATTTTGCCTGAAGAAGCCTATATGGCGAAAATTTTTGTAACTAGCACTATTAAGTAAAGTTGTTATTTTATCAAGTGCTGTGTTCCCGGTTACTTTTTCTTTATACATTTTGTTTCCTTTATCGAAGTGGTGGAACTTGTTTGTTTTACTACTTGTATCCTTTTGTTTCATCCACAGACATAACATCTCATTGCAGTCCTATCCCTTCCACAAGCACTTTTTGACAACTGTTTATACCTGATATAAATCAAATACATGGTATTACTCCTAATTTATTGTTGGAAGGTACAGTTGATGAAATGTTGATAATATAGGGTTTGAATGCAAGTATATGTAATACTGTTCAATAAGTAGTGATAATGCAATGAATTATACTTTACACTACATTTGCCATGTGTTACTTTGAGTTGACATAGCACAATGTGTTTAAGCGGCATTGCATGGAGGTAACTGCACCAAGAAAGAGCTATTCACCATCACTTGACATTGGTTCATGATGCCAACCTCCACAGAAACACAGAGTCCAAAAAGTGAAGGGCTCCATTATTTTTATTTTTGCACTTATATGTGTCACTTGTGATTCTATTTTATAGGTGTTAAAATGGGTAGACAGGAAAGTGGTGAAACTGGGGGCAAGCAGGGCGAAAAGCAAAGGGAAAGCAATATAAGAATATGCTGGAGAGAGGTAGAAAAGAACCATAGCTATCCATTAATTCAAAAGTGTAAAATGAAAATATGTACAGAATATGTACAGAATATTAGCTGAATTTGGACTGTCACCTCCACAAAGTGGTGTGACAACAACACAATCAAGTTGTAAAGCCAATTGGACCAAGTCAAGTGTGTCAAGAGTACACAAGTGCAAAATGAAGAGCTATGTATGAGAGTTTCTTTTTTTTTTACTTCAGTAAGAGAGGAATGCTGGGTAAGAGATGTTTGTATTTTGGGGTCAGAAAGTTGGGTAGGTGAGGAAGCAAATGCAAACAGAACAAGCAAAACAAAACACAGGGATGGTGAGGGACACAAAAGGTTGGGAAACAACATGATTGAGATGAGGGAGGGGAAAACGTAAGCTCATGTTCCTCAAGCATGGGGACACTGAGAATCGAGTCCTTACCCTCAGGACTGTCATCACTGGCATCTTAATCTTCTGGCTGTTGAAGTGCTTGACATTTTCTCCTCCTACTGATCATGAAGGAGAGCAGCCTCTCCATCCAGCATAGCCATACACCTATAGTGCTGTGCACAACTCTATGCACCAACCCTGACCTCTCGTATTGGGTGATGAAATCCCCACCTCTGCCAGTACTCCTGGAGGGTTCTACAGCACCAGTTGCCAGGGTGGTACTACCTGAGGGCACGGGTAGTACAGGGGCAGCTGAAGCAGTACTGCTAAGGTAGATCCCAGATATGGTGGGTATCTGTGCTGGAGCCGGTGCAGCCAGGACAGGCTGACCCACTGGGGCTGACCTACCTCGCTGTGCCATGAAGCATTAAATGATTTGTTACAGATGGATGACATGGAGGCATTCTGATGACACATAACAGAAAATTAAAAAAATTTATAAGGGTGGGGGTGAGAGAAAAAAAAAGATAAAATTGGTATCATCATATGTGACACACAATGCATTATCACAATTATACAACTATTTTAT
Source organism: Protopterus annectens (assembly GCF_019279795.1). Lineage (NCBI taxonomy): Eukaryota > Metazoa > Chordata > Ceratodontiformes > Protopteridae > Protopterus > Protopterus annectens. The sequence goes on from NC_056725.1 coordinate 405,432,049, forward strand.
ATGAAGTATTCTATTTAAGTAAACGGCCTAACAACTACATACTATAATTATGGATGTCTCAAAGTAATCCTTGCAATGTGCATGTATTGCTCATATGCTTGGTCCAATTTTACAAATTGCAGTTAAAAGCAGAACATTTATGCCACTTGTATAGATTTTAACTTATCTAATATTATTAATGTATTGCAGTATTGCATAGTTCTTACGCATGGTATTTGAACCCGCAAACTTTGACTACAGTCTTACACTTGACTCCTAAAGTTGGTTTGTGCTACAGACGTATGAATGCATACTTGCATTTACAGTTAGGATATGCATGCTTACTTTGCTACTACTGTAGAAAAAACATTGTTCTTTTACCTTTAAAGCTGCAATAACACTTCTCTTGTGCTGCGTACATACCACTTACTTCTCTCAGTCTCTCCAGATGATCAGCATGAGCCTGCCTATTTGCCACAACTTCAGGATTAGCTGTGAAAAGAAAAGAAAAGAACAGAACAGCATTATGCATACCAGTCTTGCCTATATTTAGCTTTTATAGGTACTTTAAATTCTCTTTATTAGCATACTTACACAACTGCGGGATTTCACTAGTTTGAAATGCATCCAACCACTGGGTGATTGCATCCCTCTTGCACCTTTTTTGGTCATTGAAGTGGTGTCTACACTGTTCTTCAGTGTGTGGGATGGCAGTCGTACTGGATACAGCCTTGGACAGACTATTCCAAGCCTCAGACTAATACTGGGAGTCAGAATAGACCCCTGTAGAAGCCTTTGTCTGTGGTGCTTTACCAGGAGTCCAATAAATATTCTGGACTCCTGAACACCCCACCTCTGCACCCTAAATTGGGGACCTTTTACTCTAATGCTAGACATATCTAATCCAAAATGTACGGTAATAGCAAATAATGATTTTCTGCCAATTTATGACATCACGTTTACTGGTAGTGTGTAAACCCAAGCAATGATGCCAACCACATTTGTACAATGTTAAGAAGTGAGCAACAGAACCAAGCAGAGAGGAAAACAGTTTTTGAAACTGGAAGGTTAGTCTGACACTTGACATTAGTTTGAGGGGTGTCTGCTGTTATAAATTTTAGGTGATTTAACTTTTTCGACATGCACTGGGAGCATGAATATCCTGGTGGTGATGGTGCTGCAGTAGCATTGTCACCTCACAGTAAGAGGTTGACCCGTTCGATTCTCAGTTAGAGCATCTTCTGTGTGGCAACATGCGTGAATGGGCGTTCCTTCGTTGAAGGTTGTGCATTAGGCCCGGCAAGTTGGCACGTAAAAATCTACTGCTAATCATTAGCGGACCGGAGTTCCACTGTGGCGACCCCTAACCGGGAAAAGCCAAAAGACACAACAACTGGAAGCATGAATATCCTGACCTGGCATATGTTTATTTGGCTTTATTCACTGCTAAAACTGATTTTTACAGTGTAGGACTCAAACCTATGCATAAGGAATAAAACATTTTCTTCCATAGTTATGATTTTTCATGTTTGTCACAGAAGTTCCTCTCAAAGATAGTCATCAATCTTTCATAAATACAGATGACAGACTGAGGTGTTAACCATATACATGTGTAAGCTGACAAGGTCCTTGCATATACATTAATTTGTGTATTTGTCTTATTTAAGTGTGAAGGCCATCCAAGTCCAGATAGCAGAATTATGCTTACAGAAACATAGTAGAACCTCAGTCATACATCTGAACTATCAAAACACAGGAAGGGAGTCTTATGCTTCATGCATGTAATTCATATCAGCTCCACTATTTATAATTATGTATAAAGTGATATAAGTGTTAGTTAATATAATGTGAAATGGAACAGCAGTAGAAATGTGTGAAATTTCCTGTATCAAAACCCAGGAGCATGTGTATGACAGCCCTACACTTACACCTGTTGCCACAGGACTATTTAAATAACACTTGTATATTTTCTTGTTCATTACTATAAACTGGACTGTCACAACAGTAAAAATATGTTTCACTTCCTGTATTAGACCCAGGACCATTTGTTTTACAGTCCTACACTTACACTTCCTGCAACAGGAATAGTTATATAGGAATTTCTTAATTACCTATTCTGTGTGTTAACAGCAATGCAGCGCCACTTAGCATGTTTGTGTGGTGCCCACCAGAATTAATAGAATGTATCTATTTTGAAATTGTTGACTGCCCGGTCTGCAGGTGTTCAATGGCTGCAGGTGTTAGGGAAGCTTGCTAACCACCACGCAATGTTGCTTAGTGGTGTTGCCCGATGGAAACCATAAAATACAGCAATGTATCTGTTTTGACCTGTACACGGTCTATGCCCTGTCTGCAGGTGTTATGTCTGCTTCTTGTGTGAGCCAGTAGTCCAGGTTTCTGCACTGCTAAGTGTCACGCTAATGAGATACGCACAGCTAAACTTGACATTCATTGTGTTCCTCCATTTCCCTTGTTTATGCTAAGAAACGCATCGCCTGGTGATTGGCTAGACACCAACTAGAAAATCTTTTCCACTTGACAATTTATGATTTCCCAGTAGGAGGCTTTCTTGCCCTCTTTAGTTCTTGGTGCTTGTCCACATGAAAGAGGGGCTTAAAAGATATCAAAATTAAATCATCCAGGCAGTTACTTGAAGTTGTTTGAGATCAGGATGCATCATACTCCCCTTGTCTTGTACGAGTAAGTCCAGTCTGTGAGGAAGCTTATGGTAATTGTCTGTGGCTAGTTCTATAAGAAGGGTGAAATAATATTGCTATGACCAAAAAGGAGTTAGAACAGTGATTTTTGGAGAGTCCTTTGAAATCTACAGAATTACCCTGGAAATCATTAGAAAGCGTGGAAATTTGTAAAGGAACATCCCTGACCTTGGGAATAAAAATGCATCTGTTTTCCAGCCCTGCTTGCAAGAAGTTAAGGGGCATAATTTGTTTAGTTGAATGTTTTAAAAGGAAATGAATAGATGCTTGAACAGATACATGAAGTGTTCCCCACAACTGCATCAGTTCCTAGAAGACACCTTCATCCATTTTCCAATTTTTAAGGGTCTGTTCTGCTCATGCTTAGCTTGTCTGCCACTACATATTACTCTGACAGAATGCAAGCAGTTTGGAAGGTTAAACCGTCCAGAAGAGCTACCTGCCAAGCCATAATAGCCATCCAGCACAGGCGGTTGGACCTGGTGGCCACTGTTTGTTTATGTTCAGCATCGATATGGTGTCTGCAATCATTTGCAAAGGTCCTTGGAAACACAGATGATAAAGAGATTCCATAGAATGGATGTTTTGAAAGTTTCATGGGCTGTTGCAACTTTACCCCATACAAACTGCTCTCCGTACAATATCTGAGGTGTCTGTAATTATAGACTGACTTGGGATATGAGGAGAAAAGGGATGACCAAGAGTTTGAGACATTTCATGTCCCTACTAGTCCATTTCCTTTTTGAAAAAGACAAAAATTGGAATATGAGATTACAGATAATGATGATGTTGGCCCATAATTTTTTTATTAATTTTTCCTCATGTGTATCCTTGTGAGAGGAATCATGAGAATCAGAGAAGCCATGAATCCTAAAATCATGAGATATTATCTTGCTGAAGTCTGAGTGACTGGAGAAGTTCAGGAAAATTTCAAAATAAAAGTCCACCTTTTCATCTTTAAGAAAAGCCTTTTGCTTTGAAGTGTCCAGAAGGCAGCCCAGAAACACAATCCTGTGTGATGGAGTCAAGGAGGATTTCTGAACATTTGTCTAGAACCCCAGATCGGTAAGGGGGGGGAGACACCCACGTTCAGTACTCCTGACATCTGGGAAAAAACTCTGAAAGGAAAAGTAAGTCATCTGTATAATGAAATATTTGAATGCCCTATAATCTGCAATAAGATATCACTGGAGTTAGAACACTTTGTAAACACTCTTGGAAGTGTACATAACCCAAAGACTAATATACAGAACTGTTAACATGACTCAGACACAGAGAATCTGAGAAATTTCCTGAAGCCTATGATTATGGAGATGTGATGATAAGCATCCTTTTGGTCTAATATTACCACAAAACTCAAGACAGAGATGACGGGTTACAAATTCTAAAGGGTCAATATTCTTAACGTTGATACTTTCATAAACAGGCTGAGAATGTACAGATCTAAGACTGGTCTCCATTGTAAGCTCAGAAAAGATCCTTCCTTTTTGTTGATCCCTTCTGCCCTCTCTTTTTTGGTCTTTGTTTGCCAGGAGGTCACAGAAGTGCTTATTTTTCCTTTTAAAGGGAGAAGAGGATTTGAGAAATTTGTAATGGGGAACTTGAAAAACCTTAGCACCACAGATTAATTTCCCTCTTTTATCAAATTGTTTGTGGACCTGTGTTGCAGAAGGACCAAACAAAGCCTCCTTATCTAAGGTATATATTAAAATCTCAGACTTTACTTCATCAGCAAACATTCGGTTATATATCCAGGCATACCTCTGTAAAACTGTGGCTGTGGCAGTGGCCCTAAACACAACACCTGCTTAATCATACATACTCTTTAAAGCATGTTAAGATATTTAAAACAGATAGAAATAATAGAATTCAGAACGGAACTACCTTCTGAAGGAAAAATAATAGGATTCAGAAAGGAACTATATTCTGAAGGAGGTATGACAGAGTATTCATTTACACTGTCTGCACAACAACGAATAAACTTCAACACAAATAAAAGTTGTCAAAAGCAATACACTTTTGCTACCAAATTATCCCTGTGCTTAAAAATAAGCCCTTGCTGACTGAAAACATCCAAAACTGAAATCATACAGATTTTCCTAAAAGGGAAATACCACTTTTACTCAGCAAATAAAATATATAAATATTTTCTTAAAAGGGCAATAATGTCTATTTATGTGTGGAAGGGTCCTGCTATGGAGATATAACTGACAGAAATGAAGGCTGAAGCTGATTACTGCTCTGTGAATCCTCAGAGCTGCTTCTTCTCAAGGCAGCAAGAAGGGACGGAAACTGTCTACACTTTGACTCCTGATTCCCTTTTAAAGAACTAACCAGTCAGTAGTTAAGGTGTAGGTGTGGAAGGGAGCCAGAGCTTTGTGAATCTAGCTGGTTGTTGTACCCTGTATAGGATATAACCCATTTAGCCAAGGACTACCACAGCAGTGAAAATTATGAACATCTAACACATTAAACTCCATAATAAAAAGAAAAATCTCCTGGCCACCACAGAAAGAGAGGTTGATAGGAGGTTACTAGGCTAGCAGCCCTAAAGCCTTTACAAGCCTACCCATGTTAATCCCAAGTATTCCCATTTGTTCTTTCTGGGTTGCTTGCAGGACATATTTATGAGCAGAGTGGGTCTGTGATCAACACTGGCTACCCCTATCCATGAAAGTCACGGGTGCCACCCCAGTGGCAAATTTGCGGTCTCCCATCCAATTATCTAGGTTGCATTTAAATAGAGTCAGTGAGGAGCTCTGTTTAACACAAATAGGAAGTCTATTCCAGAGAAGTGGCAGTCTCAGGGAAACACATCTGTCCCTCCAGCATGTTCTGTTAATGTCACAAGCTAAGTTAAGATACCTAGAGCGTGTGACTTTTGTGCCATTTGACTTGCAGATGTGCAGCATTTTCATTAGGGCAGGGTTGGAGATTGCCCTATAGGTCAGGCACAAGTCACCTCTCAGCAGCCTATAAGATACAGAATAAAGTGACAGGGCTTTCAGCCTGTCCATGTAGATCATGATTTGGTGTCCCTGTATTTTCTTAGTAAGAAATCTCTGAGGTCTCCCCAGTTGCTGCAGGTGTCTGGTGAGGTACATGCATAAATGTGCATTATCCTCTATTAGTGGTCTGATGAGGGTCAAGTACAGTGGAGTTATAATGTCTCTTGACCTGAATGCTATGCCCTTGCATATATGGTGCACAAAGTATAAGTCTTTCCTTACCACTGTGGAAACCTGGTGGTCAAAGTTCACATTGCTCTACACCTGTGTTCTCAAGTCTCACAGCACTGGGTAGGAATTCAAGGGGTGCTGTCATTATTGTAATTTGTAGGGAATTCCATTTTGTCAAAAGGAATAATAATGCATTTTTTGCATTTATTTTTTGGCCATGGCTTTCACATCAATCACTTGTTTGTGTTAGCCTTCATTGCAATAAGTTGACATTATTGGGGGACTCAATGCTACTCCCAGTTTGCAATCATCAGTGAACTTGGTTAGTCAAAGACCATCTTCTTTGGCCTGGACTTCTGAGAAATAGATGCCAAAATGTAAGGAGACCAGCACAGACCTCTGTGATACTCCACTGATGATGGGTCTACTGGTGGAGATGGAGTCACCAATTTTGACAGCATGTGTTCTGTTGGTGAGCATATTGGCTACCCATCTAATAACATAAGGGTTAATCCCTGTTTGGAAGAGTTTCTCAATGATGCCAGAGTGGGGAATTGTGTTGAAAGCTTTGGCAAGGTCAGGATAGGCAGTGTGCACTGTCTTACCTTCGTATATGGCTTTGGTGACATTCTCAAAGAAGTCCACCAGGTTTGATAAGCATGATCTACCCTTCAAAGTTTTGAAAGTCAAAAAACAAACCACAATCCAAAAATTAGCCTCAGTTGCAACAAGATGAATAAAGATAAAAAAATTCAAATAAGCAACTAAGAAGTGCTTAGAGAAAGAACATTAATTTAACAAATAAAAAATAAAAATAAATCAGATGAATCAAGCGCTTTCATCTCCAACCATTTGGAGACTTTATCAAGACAGAGCATGCCCCAACTGACAGCAAATTTATAATACAAAGTTAATTACTGAACCAATCAACATCCAGGGTTCATGAATAATTCATGAGCAATGACTATCCCTACAATTTACATCTAATAATGTCAGATAATCACACACAAAACATTCATCATCCTAAATATTACCCACTATAATACATATAAATACATAACTATAAAATACATTATTAAAATAAAATTGAATATGTGTAAATAAAATCTAATAAAACCTCAACATTTCCTATATGTTGTACACTTCAAATAACCCTAATATATTGTAATATAAATGAATAAATACATGTATAAATAAACACATAATAGATACAGTATAAAATTCACCAATGTATATATATATATATATATATATATATATATATATATAAAACATAAAATTAATGCATATGTTTCAACTATTAAAAATTACAAGAACATTTCTTTAAAAGCATCATCTATCTAAAGCTTTTAATCTTAAAAAGCAAGTAATTGCAACAGATTCATTTAAGTCTGGCCATTGGGTTGCATTCGTTTTCAACTGCCATATGGCCTCACTTTTCTCCAAATATAAAGTCCAAGGTCCAACTCTTGGGTCTAGTTCAATAACTTCAATAACAGTGAATTTAAAATCATGTCCAGGCCATTCCATACAATGTTTTGCAAGGGCATTGGTTTCTTTTTGCAGTCTGATATCCCTCAGATGTTCATAAATACGGTTTTTAAGTTTCCTTTCTGTCTTTCCAATATAAAAACAAGCACATTTGAAACAGAAAGCACAATAAACCACCTTCTCAGTATAACAGCTGCACTTTTTATGTAAATAGACCTTTATACCATTTATATTACATTTTGACCCTTGCTTAATATGTTGGCAATAATTGCATGCCCCACACTTCTTCATATGGCCCCCATTCTGAATCTGGTAACTCCTTTCAAAGATGTTCTTTAAGGTTTGTCCCTTTCTATATGCCACAATAGGCTTCTCACTTATGCATTGTCTAATGTCATTGCTTGAGGTCAAAATTATCCAATTTTTATCCAAAATCCTGAACATTTCTTTACTGTCAAGATTATAAAAAGTGATAAAAGCTGAACGAAACTTCCTATTTGCCTGCACTTGTTTAACAGGTGTCATAACATTCACATTAACATTGCTGTCCGTATTAACGGAACCAACAATCAAATTTAAAACCATATAACTGTTCCCTTCATTGCCAGAGTGCACCATCTCCGAATTCAATATAGCATGATAAAACCCCCTCTCTCTCTCTTATTAACTACTTCCAACATGAAGTTGTTAATTAAGTCCAATGGGTATTCTCTTTTAAGAAACATATCTTTCAACAGTTCACATTAATCCAAAAAAGAGTCGAAACTAGACACCATCCAAGCAGCTCTAGCAAACTGTCCCTTAACAACTGCTCTTTTTTTGCTTGAAGGGATGGCTACTTTCAAAATGTAAAAAACTGCTTGAATGCGTTTCCTTCCTATAAATACATGACTCAAAATTCCTTAAGCCTGTATTTTTTGTCAGTTTAACATCCAAATATGAGATTTCATTGGGATCAATATTATGGGTGAACCTTAAAAAGGCTGTTGAATTATTCATGTGAGTTAAAAATTCATTAATCATCTCACTTGGTCGATCCCCAAATATAAAAATATCATCCAAAAATCTCACACACATTTTACAATATTGATAATAAACTGAATTAATAACAAACTTTTTCTCCCATTGTAGCATCACCAAATTAGAGTACAAACCACCACATGGAGAACCTATAGCAACGCCAACTGCTTGGATAAAAAATTCACCATTAATAAATATACAGTTATTTTTCAACACAAGTTCAAATAGTTGTTTGTATACATTAATTTTTGGTTGTGATATTCCTTTTTCCAATAAATAGTCACATGCCCATTCAATACCAGTATTATGGGGTATTGAGGTGTACAAATCCTTCACATCAATGGTGATGAATACACCTGTCTCACTGTATTCTAAATTATTAACCCTTTCTAAAAAATCCCATGAATCCTTACAAATAATAGTTTCTTCACTAATAAAACATTTCAAATTAATATCCAAGTATTTTGCTATGGGATAAGTGATAGAACCACGCCCATTCACTATAGGGTGCATAGGTGGATCAACCATATTTTTGTGTAGTTTTGGTAATCCAAATATACAAGGAGTTTTTGGATGGTGCACTGTCAGGTAATTGTACTCATGTATAGAAATTGAGCCTTCAATAAAGAGGTCCATTAATTCATTTTTAACTTTGTTATGAATGCCATTTAACGCATTAATAGAGATTTTTCTATATGCATCACTCAAGAGAATATTGTTCATCCTTGTGTTATAATCATCTAGGTCCATAATGACAATATTACCACCTTTATCTGGTTTTATAATCCACACATCTCTATTAGACCTAAGTTTGTTTAGACCATCCATCTCACTTTTACTTAAGTTAGGTGAGCGTGCATTTCTGTGCATATTTCTAACATCTATTTCACACATTTTATCAAACACCGCTAACGCAGGGTGTAGGGGTGGGTTGAATGTACTTGAAATGTGCAAAGGGTTACTCACATATTCAACAGATTTAAAAAGGACATTTAAATTCAACTTTGTAACAAACTGTCTGATATCTTGCAATGTTAAAATTCTTGCTCTGGAAATGCTAATATTGCTACTTCTTACCATATAAATGATCTACCCTTAACAATCTGCATCCGGTGTCTTCATTTCGGTGCTTTTATTTTTTGGTTAAGTTTTGGTCTACAGCAACTACCACTTTTTCTTCTTAGTTCTACCCTTAACAAAGCCAAACTGGGTTGGGTTGGAGGTTGACTACATCCTTGTTGATAAAGTCCATGATAATTCTTTTCATGGCCTTGCAGATGACGCTGGTTAGGCTTATGGGTCTGTAGTTCCTAGTCAGTTAGGTCAGTTGATGTCCTCCCTTTGTGCAGGGGGATTACTGTTGCTCTTCTCCATACTGCAGAAACATAGTCAATTCTCAAGCTATGATTAAAGAGAACACCAGATGGGTCCACTAGGTCTTGTTTTAGATTTTTTAGTAAACAACCTGGGATATTATCTGGTTCCATTGAGGCCATGTTTTTTGTCTTGGCAAGTGCAGAGATGTCTTGTTTTCCAGAGATACAAGGCACAGGGCTGGTGTCAGGTATGCTATGGGATATGGTAGCTGGGATAAGGGGGTGAAGTTTGCGCTGAATCTGTTAGCTAGCAAGTTGGTGATATCTTCCAGTGTAGTATGAGTGTTCCCATCTACAACCAGTTCTGCACATAGCTGGGCATTTTTTTTTAGACTTTGGATGCAGTTAAAGAATGCCTTATAATTATCCTTTGCTAGGGATGTGAGTTTAGTTTCATAATTTGCTTTAGAAGACTTTACAAGAATTCTGATTTTCTTGTTTAGGCTTAGGAGGGAATTCTTCATCTGCAGAATGATATCCCTCTTGCTTTTGGACAACAGTTTCTTCCTATTGTTATATAATCTGTTTATACTTGGAAGTCCACCACGGTGGCTTGTTTTTATAGGTAGAACTGGTTTTGATCCCATCAGGTACAGCAAAGTTTATGCAGTCACTTAATTGTTTCCATAGGGCATTTGTGTACACTTCTGCATGTAAATGTCTGTGATTGTGGGTGGTATGGAGCTTTTTATACCATGGATTAGTAGGCTGTAGTTAACTTTGGTAAAGTTTTTATAATTTTTGTTCCTGTGAAGGTGTAATTTCCGTACTTACTTCAAATGAGACTGATTTGTGGTCTGACCTAGCTACGGATGTTAGGATGTAGGATTAGGGATATAGGAAAGATGTCCACTTCATCATTATAACAGTGATTAAAAACTGGTAAGCCTATCGAACTTATTGTTAGGAGCGGTAAGGCCAACTAGAAACCTAGGATTGCAACTAATTCAAAAGCCTCCTTCTGCTATTTTAATATGCTTAGAGGTAACCTATAATTTTGTAGTAATAATACCCTAGTCTCTGACCTTAGGGACATTTTTCATATGCTTGTAAAGAAATTGTCTTCCAACTTTTGTCCACCCACCTTACACTTTGTTTCCTCCATCCCAAATTACAACTCCTCTTCCTGATATCAATATGGAACAATTCTTTATACCATTTTTCAAAACATAAAACACTTCTTCCCTGGGTCTTGGCTATATCCCTACAAATCTGCTGAGAAGCATAAAGTTTCAGCTAGCAAAGTCCTTCCAGTAGCTCTTCAACCTAAGCAAAATTGTAGTGCCCCTGCATGAAGGTAATTTTTCTACTGGCCCTAGCAATTCCAGACCTGCTAGTTCCACTCATATTATTTGTAAAATCATAGAATGTGTTATAGATGAACTAATAAACAATAATATGGGGAACCTTATATCCCTGGATACACACCCCAGCTCAGGTTTGTAAAAGGCAGATCATTTCTGCCCAAACTGGTGGAGTTCTTTGAAAGGGATATTGAAGTCATGGATGAGGACAAAACAGTTCAAACTGCTTATCTGGTCTTTGACCTTTGACACTATCCCCATCCTGGGAGTACTGACACACTATCTCATCTGAACATTAACCGAAACATAGTTCACTGGATTGGTAATTGACTGCCTGGCAGAAATCCATTTAAGTCAGTAGTATTTGCTGTAGGCAGAAAAAATGTCACCAATGGAGTCCCATAGGATTCTGTCCTGGTTCTCCTCCTCTTGAGAATATATTTCTGTTGTTTATAAGCTGATATAAAGGAGCTATGGCTGACCATATTTGCTGATGTCCACAAACTGGGAGAAGTTATCATATCTCATTCTGCTAATCCAATTCTCCAGCAAGGGCTAGACCAAACAAATGCTTGATGTCAAATTCATAGGCTTGCCTCAACACCAATAAAGGCAGCATAGTTTGGTCTGGAAATGCTGATATTGCTTCTTCTTACCATATAAATAACATTCCACTTAAATTTGATGCAGTCAATAGGATTCAGATTATATATGTTGATAAACTCTCGTTTGACCATCATGTCTCTGTGGGGGTTAGTGAATCTTTCTACCTCGTGCAACATATCTTTTGTGATATCCCCTCAAGGACAAAATAAATTATCATCCCACTTTATTCATCTGTTATTAGTCCCTTTATTGAATGTAACACAACTTTCAGCATGTGCATCAATAAGCCTTTAAACAACCTTAACAGACCTCAACATTTCCTCTCAAAAAATACATATGTCAGTATCCTTACTTACTCAGAAAGCCCTGTCTCCCTATTCAGTTACACTGACTATGAAGGTGGTGATTTCTATTTAACCTTCTGTGCTATGTATGACCTGGGCTCTTTGAACTCCTTTCCCTAAACAGAACCAGTAGTAAAGCAAACACCCCTTCAAGACTCCTAAACCTACTCTACCTTATCAAGAACAGCAGGTTGTGTGAAAGATGCCTACCTCAACACACTTCTACTTCTAGAATAGGCTGCCTTACATATCCAGCAGAGTACTTCCCTAGCAACATTTTAAACCATGGATGACTGGATGGGTGACCACAAATTTTCACTGGACATATGTGGAGAAAGTCTTCTTAATGGGGGACATTGCTAGTATTCCATCAGAAATGGCTAATGTGGCTAAGCCTCCTCATAGTCTTTTGACGTGAAGCTTGGTAAGAACCCATGATTCTATGATCCTAGGGTTGACACCCATCCTGTTATCAGCAGGACACCTATGGGTTGAGTTACCTCATCCTATTGTCTGCTGTGGAAAGTAGTGTGATTTGATAAGTCATGCTTTTCGATTACACGGAGTCACTGTGGAAAAGCCGCAATCACTTCTGGGTTTTTCCACTGCAATTCAGTTACATCACCAACCTGGACCTGCAGGCAATGCTATTCCCTGTTAGGTCCTAGTGTTGTAAATTAAGCAGCAATTGGCTGCAATTTATGAAGGGGGCAGTTATCAGGGCAGGAAGAGCTCTACACAGATTATGGCTGTAGAAAGTTTTGTTATTAGGACTTCTACAGCTGTTAATAAAGTAAAGACTGAGATTTGTCTTTTTTTACTGTTCCTACTAGCCTAACTTAGCCAGTCCTCTATATATCCATACATCCAGCCAGCCATCCAACCAACAGGCAGCCATTCATCTCTACATCCAGCCAGCCAGCCAGCGAGCCAACCATCTATCCATCCAACCAGCCAGCCAATCAGCCAGCCAGCCATCTATCCATCCATCCATCCAGCCATCCAGCCAGCCATCTATCCAGCCAGTCACCCATATATTTATCCATCTATCTATCTATCTATCTATCTATCTATCTATCTATCTATCTATCTATCTATCTATCTATCTATCTATCTGTCTATCTAATCTAGCCATACAACCACCCAGTCAGCCATCTATCCAGACACTCAGTCAGCCTTCTATCCAGCCACCTATCCAACCACCAAACAAGATATTTTACTTTTTCAGCCTGAAGTATTTTTTTTCACATTTAAATTAGCTGTAACCTTCAGATTACACAGACTGTAAGCAGTCAGTCATTCACTCACTGACATTCTGGATAGGTGGTTTAGTTGAAAACTCATTCTAAGAGGTTCAGAAGGACTATAATCACATTATATTGTTGCCTGAGGGTGAGATCCAGGGGAAGACACTTAACATTTCTGTTTCATTTGGCTTTGCTGTCTCTAACAGCAGTGTATATCCCTTAAGACCAGCTAACTTGACAAGTTATTGCATCCTGGCTTAAATCACTGTAGATGCATATATAGCTAGTGGATACAAATTAACTTTTTTTGTGATAATAAAAGACGATATTCTAGTCTAAGATGAAGTGTTTTTGCTATCTCAGCCATTCCAACCAGTCAGTCTTTTTTTCATGAATTTTGGAATAACTTGGGTTACTGTTTCAGGACTGCACACTTCTCTATCACGGATGATTTGTGAGGTTTATCTGTGAATTATAGTCTAGCAATCATTTTCTTTATGCAAATTGCTGAAGTCATTTTTGAAGGGTGTCCTTAATCAGGAGCTATCTGTTCTATCCTCTTTCAACCTTACAAACTGTTAACGTTTTTCTGGAAAAGTTCTCCTTACTACTGTTCAGACTGCAGCAAATGATTTTGCTTTTGTCATTAGAGTAATTTTATAGGTGTCATTACCCAGTAAGTAACTCCAACATAAAATTATGTAAAATGCAGACTTCAGGTTCAAAGGATAAACTATCAAGATCAGGCTGGTGACTACATGCCGTTCCTATCAGGGAGACCACAAGTCATAGTGCAACATTTCAGCATAGAGGCTACAGATCTCAGTCACATAGTGAGACCCCAAATAAAATGCAGGATGTGGGAGAGTTTGACATAATCATTGCAGTCTTCACCTCACAAGGTACATGGTTTTGATTCTCATCCTTATTGGCTAGGCATAAAATGGCCCTTCAAGGCAGTTGGTCTAGTATTACCCTATGAATGCAAGGCTGAAATTATGTATGACACAGAATGTTCATCGCGTCAAGACTCTCGCCTCTGTATCACATCACATTTGCATAGCGGAGCACACCCAAGCCCGATTTCAGGAGGAAATTGCATATTACACACAATACCTATCACTGTGAGCCCCCAACTCAGACTCCTGCAATATACCTCCTCCCTACCTAATGTGTGATGGCAGATGCTTTACTGTATTTCTTTGCCTCCTGTCCATATGATGATGATGAATATGAACAACTTTTCCTTTTCTCTGATAAATACGTGAAAGTCTGATGCACAGTCTGGCTTAACAATTCACTGAGTAGCATAGTCTGATATTTACAAAGTATGCATTATCTTTGATGTGGATCACATTGTAAGATATCTGTGTGCTTATCATGGCACGTAAGCAAGGACTGGACATCATCACTTTGCCTGTGCTAGCATATATTGCACCTGGCTTTGTCTGGGAGTGGTTGTGTGGCTGCTGGTTGTTGATGCTATAGTGCCGTCTTGTCAGGCAATGGTTTTGAGGCACCTTCCCTGCTGGATATTTATGTGCACTGTTCCACTGTTACACTATGTCAATAAAGTTAATCTGCCCAGTTTATCTCTGCACCAACATATTGTGGGGCACACAACATACTAACAACATTCTGAAGGCTACAACAGCGTCATATTAGTACTAACATGTCAAGGCACTGGAAGTGGGCTTCAAGCAGGCAGAACGCACCCTTTATGATGATGCAGGTCTGTACATGTGTGATTTATACTAGTATTTGGCCATACTGAGTTCCAGACTAAATATCATAAGCTAGGATTCCAGCAAGCCTCTAGCACCTCAAGCTACAGAGTTTTTATTATGGGGAATGGATAGCTTCTGCATTTGGACAATCTAGAAATGTAACAATATACATTTGCAAAGTCAGTGTGTTTGCACATACCAAGTAGATTGTCCTCTGAAATTTTGTTATACAGGAAATGACAATAAAGCTGAGATGTGCTTGAGTGAGATGCCACCTCCCTGGGTAGCCTGCAGAAACACTGGTTATGATCCCTTGCATGTCAAACATTACCTAGCAGTTTGTAGAAGACTGCATCTCCCTCACCATTCATGTGGTGATGTCATGGTAGAAGGTGTGGCCAGTGTCATATTGGCCACACCAACATCTCCCACTTTGGCCTGCTTAAAAGGTGGCAACCCTATATAATGAGCCTGCACTTTCACTTGGATTCTAGCCAGACCAAAGCCAGACTCTGCAAAATAAAATATGAGCAAGGCCCAGATTACTGCATATTGTTAGGTTAAACAAAAAATTTCCATTTTTTTTACAAAGCTTTTTATTTACTTACAAATGAATAAACAGGACAAATTATACTCAGGCATAAATGTACAGTATATAATTTTTTGGTCATCTATGTTGAAACCATTTACAGCAAGACAGCAAATAATATATGATTAGAGACAAAGGTGAGGATTTGCAGACATGGCCCCCACTTTTTCATTGCAGTATTTTTATTGAAGCCATATCATTTACAATGGCAAAGAAGGCACATGGTAAGCAGTACATATTCAGATATAATGAATGCCATAAATACCAGCAATACTACAACAAATTCAGATACACGCACGTGCACACACACACACATGCACGCGCGCACACACACACACACACACACACACACACACACACACACACACACACACACACATATATTTTATTTATCTATTGAGATATATATATTTGGTTGACAAAACAGATGGTTGACAAGTGTGTGAGGCTGACAATCCCTGGGGTTGGGGAATATACCCTTCTCCCTGGATTGTGCTATAGCAGAGGTAGTATATATAAATTAGCAGGGGGGTGGTCTTGCTGACCTACAAAACAGCAGTTGTTTTTATTTGCATGGTCCAAGGGTGTGCCCCGTAGAATGTATGTTAATGTGTTTATATATTCTTTTTTGACCTTTTGTCATCAATTTTGTTAATGTCAGTCTACTGCAGTTTAGATTAACTTCAATATAGATACAATATAGGTAGATAGATAGATTGATAGATAGATAGATAGATAGATAGATAGATAGATAGATAGATAGATAGATAGATGCATGTAAAATATAAATGATAATATCCCAAAATAGTGACATGCAGCTACAACAATGCCTATTACATTGATGTGTACACACTGAACATAACTATCCTCAAAAAAAAAAAATCAAAAATACAATGATCAAAAAAGGAAAGCAAAGGCTTTAGTTTTTTGATCAGTAAACTTATATAAATAAATTAAAACATAGCTGTACCTTCAGATATACTTTGTCTGAATAGTAATCCTGTTATGGAGATAGTTTTTTGCAAATTAATGTGTAGGGTTCGGGCTGGTGGCAGAGGCAGGGTTAGGGTTAGCACACATGAGGAAGAATTCTAAGGAAGGGCTTTATGGTATTGAATACCAACATGTAAACACAGTGCAGAGAGAGTATGTACATTTCATTGTACTATAAGTATAAATACCATAGCCCATCATCATAATTTCTTGCCCTCAGTAAACTAACAGGCAGCACACTGGGTCTATATTGTACTGTCAAAATAGCATTACAGCAAATGCCGTTTCAACGACACATAAAGTGTGAAATTCAAGAACAGAGAAAGCTCATGTCAGTGATTTTTTTCCTAGGGAAAAAAAAATCGGTTGGCCTGAGTCGTGACATTGCCCTTTACCCCACTGTAGTGCGATCTCGGAGTTGGTATATTTATTTAGGGGGGATATGGGGGGCACAGCCCCCCAAATTGTGGGTGTGGGGCACAGCCCCCCAAATTGTGGGTGTGTGGGGAAAGTCCCCCACTTTGAAATGTTTTAATTGGTGTGTTGTATTGTTGGTCTACCAATTTTTTGCCGTTTCAACAATATAATATAGACCCAGCACACTTATGATAATGTATACATTCTTTTCTTTGTATCTTTTTATAGTGGCTATGCAAATTCGAGTTACAGCTCTTGCTAATCAGACAGAGTAACAGATGTCATGTTGTAATTTATTATGTCTGTTTTTCGACAAAGCATACAAAAGTATCACTAATAATAATGAGTTCTTGTAAATCAAAAAAATTGCACCCGATAAATCTCTGGCTTTACAGAAGAACTTAACAACAGGAGTGTTATTTATGTGGCCTTATGACTTGTCATAAAACTAGGCCAATAAAAATGTCCTGTTGTAGACTGCTGTCTAACTAGCTCAAAAGCAGGAGAGCAGAGTGCAAACAAGTCTGCGCCTTTGCAGAAGAGCTTCCCACCAGCAGTGCCATTTATTTTACCTTATGATTCGACATAAACTAGGCAAGTGAAAAAGTTCTCTTTGTAGACTGCTGTCTAACCAGCTCAAAACCAGCAGAGCAGAGTGCAATTATGCTACTGCCCCCAGGGCATGTTCAGGCTTTTTGACATTTGATTTTACAGGAAATATTTCCGTGAGATTTTTTTTTTAAACACAGCCTATCCCCATTCCATTCCATGTAATTCATACTAATTAACGTAAAGAAAAAGAATGCATTAATGGGCAGAGTCGCACTCCTTTAAAGGGTGGATCTTCCTTAGAAATGTGAAGAGTGAATTTAGATAAAGTTGTGAATTATGAAGTGCTTTGCACATTATACAGAGAGGAACAGTTGAGTTAAGCTGCTGCTGCTACTATTGCCTAAAGAACAAACATGGTAAGTTATATGTTTACTGAATTTTCACAGATTTTCATAAAGATGCTCTTTTTTCTGAATTCACATATACTTAAATTATCTATTAATTAACAGTAAGGAAGATTCTTTACAGCTACATATTTCATGTTATTTACCTCTTTCCTTTTTGTCTATGGGGTGAGCCTATCCAGGAATGGTATATGTTCATGACAGACTTAAGTAGGCATTCATATCGACTAAGAGTAATTTGATCTGAGCAGTGTGGAAATTCCACTACTAATTTTTTAATAAGTGTCACAAGATATTTTGTTTCATGTACAAGAGTTGCTGCAGATTCACATTCAGGCAGATTGGATTTTGATTAAGCATCTCTTCTGCACAATAGCATGCCAAGAGTGCACTAGTTTATTTCTATCCTTTTTCAGTATTACAGTATCATTATGTGGGCATGTTCATCATCACTTTCTAGTGGATGTTATGGAATTAGAACCTTAAACTTATGAACTTTGAGGTGTCAAATACATGTCTGCTTCCTGCTGACCCACCGATATGATTAAGTCAATGATGAATTACATGCACTATTAACTGTGGGTCTACCAGACATGAAAATATGTTCAGGCATCAAATTAATGAAAAATAAGAAGGTATGTGAAGAGTACTGGATTTAATTTGGTTACTAGCAACTTCTTTCTGACTGTTGGTCCAAACAACAGATGGTTACTTTTCATATTTCATCACAACTGAGAATGAGATGTGGTCTCTGTGTTTGTGTGTGTGTATGTGTGTGTGTGTGTGTGTGTGTGTGTGTGTGTGTGTGTGTGTGTGTGTGTGTGTGTGTGTGTGTGATAGTTAACAGAACTGCATCTCTTATGGTTTTAAATATGACAGCAGTGTGTCTTTGTGGGTATATGTGAATGAAAGCATATATGCCTTTTTGAGAACAGAATATCATGATTCAGTTTGTATGTGAGTGCAAGGAAGTTAATCATTTTCCCCATTGTTATATGATCTTGGAGTTAGCATTTATTAAATTGCAACAGCTGCTTGCCATCAATAATTGCAGTTTGATATTATTTCCAATGAAATGTTGTTTTGTGCAGCTGGCATAAACTCCAAATAGACAGAGAGACAGAAATGACAGATATAGAAACATTGATAAATAGAAATATTTTTGTTACTATATTTTATACATACAAATGAGTAAATAAAAAAACAAACAAACCAGTTAGTGATTCCTTTTGGAAGTGACCACCCAGGGGCTTGACTGCAGTCACACTGTATATGAGGCAAGACAAGCAATTAAACAAGAGACTGTAAGATGAAACTAGACATCAGCTTACTCCTTTAATTCCAAAAGTATTAATGCCTGACTTGCATGGCTTTCCACAAAGTCACCAATGGAAGAGAAGGAAAGGCATTCAGTAAACTGAACTAGCTACATTTATTAGATGGCAGTCTATGGCATTCTGAAGTACTGTATCATGGGTATCTGTGCTCTGATGTATGGATGCCTTAATATCCGTTAACATCTTTATACACTGCACAGGTCAGGACATCCCTGCCATCATTTTATCCAGTAGGAAGGTTACTACCCCCATGTATTTAGTGGCACTAATAATGTGTCAGGATAATATAAAAAACAACCTCTACCAATGGATATCTTGTATTACTTCTAGCTGTTTAATGTCAATTATATTAAATAAATGTTGAGAGTTCCCTAAATTAAATTAAATTGAATTAATGTTTATTTGTTGGAAGAGTTAGGTAATACATTAAAAAGATCTCCTAATCCCCTCAGATATTTTGGAAAAAAATAAACCAGTATGGAAGTGCATTTAAGTAGAAATAATTTTGTATCCATTTTGTCTCGAACAAAATACATTTAGGAAATGCTCACTGATGTATCAATATATTACAGAATACTCTGCAACTCCAAAGAAACAGTATGAATTAAAACAGCTACAGAGCTTATAAAATGTTAAATCTACAACTTCTAATACCTGTGTGCGTCTTTTGACTAGAAAAGTATGTGGCTATAATGTTTACGAGTGGCATGCTGTACATACAAATCTTGGCTATTGCATCTAAGTCCTTGTTATAAACAAAGCAAGTTTATTATACTCCTTAAATGACCTCATGCATACCTCTGCATTCACTTTATAGTCGTTGAAATTTTTCTTTTCTATGCATCACTGATATCATCAGAGTTATCTGAAAGACTGTATTGCATAGTTGAACATATAAACAGACTGCTACATGCCTTGTTTAGTTTACATATTTTATTTATTATTTTATTTATTTATATTTGTTGACCGGGAGTGTCTGACTGGACGTAGGTCCATTTTCAGCAGAGGCCCGGGGAGAAAGACTACACAATTAAAATAAACAGACAGTAGTTACATTGGATTACATAGCGATTAACAATTTACATAGCAATTACTTACAACATATTTACAGATGAAGAACATAGTACATCAGTAGACAACTAGAATCTTTATCTGTGAAGTACATAACAGACATTAACAAATGTTAAAATAAGAAGTTCCTGCTGTATAAGTACTAGGCTTATGAGCATCTGCGCTTGCTATAATCAAGGTAGTTAGTGGAGTGGAAAGAAAGGTAGTGGTTGGCTGAGGTGGGTGATATTAGAGTGGGAGTTGCAAGGGCATAGCCAGCATGTTTTTAGGTGCGCTTTTAGTAAAGTTTTGAAGTGGGTGCATGATGGTACTTAGGTAATTGTGGGTGGAAAAGAGTTCCATAATTTGGCTATGGTGCAAGAGAATAGTGCTTCACCAGCAGAGTTATTGGCTTTAGTGATCTGCAAGTGATTTTTGTTGCTGGATCTTAGTGGTCTGGTGGTGCGATAGGGTTGGACTAGATTCTGGAGGGATGGGGCATTTAGTGGATGGTTTACTAGTTTGTGGGCGAGTGAGAGTTGATACCATTGAAGTAGGTGAGGGAGTTTAAGCCAGCCCAGTTCAGCAAGTGAGATACAGTGGTGACTACGGTAGGATGCCCCTGTGGCGAATTTGGCAATTTTGTTGTAGCAGGTCTCTAGCTTGTTTAGATTGCATTGCCTTAGGTTGGTATATAGTGGAGAGGCATAAAGTAGGGTGGAGATAAGGTGGGAATTTGCTATTGAAATCTTTGCTGCTTTGGTGAGAAGATGCTTATTTCTGTTTCACGCTCCTCGTTTATTGTGGACTTTTTTTATGGTCATGGATATGTGAATGCCAAATTTTAGTTTATTGTCCATTTCCACTACTAGCAATTTGGTGTGTTCAGTTGGGCATATAGTAGTGTTGTCTTTTGCTGAGATGTTAAAGTGAGAGTTGTTTTGAGTATGTTTGGTGGGTTGGAAGATGAGTAGTTTAGTTTTGTTTGGGTTGAGTATTAATTGGGCATCGGATAACCAAGTTTCAACAGAGGAAAAGGCTTCCTGTGTGACTTTTTGCAGTTTGGGTAGGGACTGGGCTGAGCAGATGATGGTCGAGTCGTCTGCGTATTGTATGAGTGCACCATGTGTGGTGGCAGAGGCTAGATTATTTGTGAAAACAGAGAAGAGTAGGGGTCCAAGGATGGATCCTTGGGGAACCCGTATGGAGACAGGTAGTTGCGGAGATATGTCATTCTGCCATACAATAGATTGTTGGCAGTCAGACAGTTAACTCTGAAACCAGTTGGTGACTGATTGTGAGAAGGATAGGTTATTGAGGGCAAAGATGAGTTGTTTGTGTGGGACCATGTCAAATGCTTTAGATAGGTCTAGGAAAGTAGCAGAGGAGATATAGCCATTGTTTTTATGCTGAAGGATAGTGTTAGTAAAGGAGAGTAAGGCAGTGGTGGTGCTATGGTTTGGTCAGAAACCATGCTGAGTATTGGAAAGGAGGTTGTTAGTAAGGAGGTAGTCTGAGACCTGGAGTGTAAGCATCTCTCTAGTATTTTGGAGAGTGGAGAGAGAATAGCTATGGGGCAGTAATTGGTTAGTTCTGTGGAGGGTCCGCCTTTGTGGAGGGGAATTATATGTGATAATTTCCACAATGTGGGAACATAACTTTCTGACAGAGATCGATTAATCAAGATGATACTGGGTAGGCCAGAGCATCAGCTGTGATTTGTAGGTATTCACTTGGGAGGTTGTCTGCTGCTAATTTGGTGGGTTTAAGTTTAGTTAAGAGTTTTTTTATGTTCGAGGTAGGTACAGCAGAAAAAGAGAAGGCAGTGGGGAGATTAGTAGTTGAAGGTGTGGGTTGGAGGGGAGGGGGGTTGTGTTGTTTAGCTAGTGATAGTATGGTTTGTGTGAAGTGTGTGTTGAATGAGGTAGCAATATTTTCAGAAGAGTGAGGAATGTTAGGAGGAGGGGTACTGACTTTACCTGGGTGGAGGATGGAGTTTATGGAGGACCAGAATTGTTTGGGGCTGTGTTCGGAGGAGTCTAGGGCAGACTGGTAGTATTGGAATTTGTCCTGTTTTATTAGCTTTTTGACTCTATTGCATAGTTCTAGGAATTTCTGTCTAGTTGAGGGGGTCTTGGTTTTGCACCAGTGCTCCCAGGCTTTATCCCTGTTTTTCATTTCTGACTTAGTAGTTTTCTGTAGCCATGGGGAGGGTTGTGCTTTGATTCTGGAAAGTCTTATGGGTCCATGGTAATTAAGGATGCTCAGGAAGGTAGTATTAAAAAATTCAACTGCGTCATCAAGACTGAGGTAATTTAGAGGATGCCAGTTACATTCTTTGAGGGATGAGATGAATGTGAGTGGGTTAAAGTTTATTTTTTTACGTATCTGATGGTAGACGACAGGTTTAGCTTGGTATAGGTATTTTATGAGTAAGAATGTTGGGGAGTGATCACTGAGGCTATCTGATAAGCAGCCTGTTATATATGACTGGGGGCTCTTACTGACTAGTATCCAGTCCAGGTTAGTGTGCTTGCTGGAGTTTTTATTTATCCTGGTTGGTGACTGGACTAGTTGGGTGAAGCCATGAAGGTGTACATGATGGGTTGGATGGTTGCCAGAACAGGATTGCCAGTCAATATTGAAATCACCTAAAATGATAGTTTCTTGGGGGAGATGGTGGGTAGACCAGCTGAGGAGGTTTTCTAGTGGAGGGATGTTTTGGCCAGGTGGGAAGTAGCCTCCAATTATGTTGATGGTTTTGGTTTATTTTGAGGTTGGTATATATTATTTCTTCATTGCCTATTTGTGGAGCTGATGATTTTAAGATCTGGATGTTTAGATGTTGTTTAAATATTATAGCTACACCGCCTCCTTTCTTGTTTAGCCGGTCTACTCTTAGTATGCCATAACCTGTAGGGAGTATTTACTCACTGGTAATGTGAGGTTTTAGCCAGGTTTCTGTCAGGATGACTATATCTGGGGAGTACAAGTCTATGGTGGCATGGAGTTCATGGACTTTGTTGGATATACTTCTAATATTTAGGCTTAGTAGAAGGAAGTCATTTGGCATTCTATTGGCTGCAATATGGGAGAAGTTGTAGTTTCTAGTCTGATTATGAGGATTGGAGTTGGAGATGGCAGGGCCAGGGTTGGGGTGGATATCTCCACTTAGAGCTAGTTTTGATATGCATGAGGTTATTAGTTTTCTCAGTTTATGGATGTGTTTGTTTATAAGGGAAACTTTATGATTGTGCTCTTTGGGTAATAGGTATGGTGGGAGGGTTATTATGTTAAGTTGTAGGGATGCTTTATGTTTGAGTAATATAGTTGGTAGAATATGTGAGGGGGTGCATAGGGATGGTTCTTGAGTTGGTGGGAGGGGAGCTGAGTGAGGGTGTGACATGAGTGGTGGTGTGAGTAGTAGTACAGTGGTAGTGGTTGAGTGTGGGAATGATAGAGCTTTGGTAGGATGTAAGATATGCAAGGAGAGTGCATGCAGTGAGCATAGGTAAGGTACGCTTGTACATGTTAGCTGAGGAGGTGTGATAGTGGGAAGATGGAGGAGGTAGTGTTGGGTTAGCGCTGCGGTTGGCTACTGGAAAGATGGGAGGGGTTTGTGAGTGTAATAAAGGTGGAACCACTGGGGGCGGGAGGGAATAGGGGGCAGGGTGGGGAGCGAAGCGGGTAGAGACCCTTTTAGTTGCTCTTATGAGGGGGCTGGAAACAATCAGGTAACAGAGTTAACTGCTGAATGAACATTCATGTTTCTAAATGAAATTAAAAAAGCTGTTTAGTTGTGTAAAGCATCATGTAATATGTTTATTTTTCCTTTTGAGGTGATTTATTAACCTTGCAGTCAAGCAAGGTTAGTGTATTTTCTATTTTGTTTAAATATAAGCTTCTAGTTTGAAAAAAGTAGATAATAATCATGAATTTCCTGCTTTGCCTCACAATTCCAACTGAAACAAAATTGTTACATTATTATTGCATAATACATTTTCAATTTCTCCCACTCTAATTTTCTTTTCTATAGTATATCTGCTAGTTGTTTCGATTTCACTAGCAGTTATATGTTGCAGAGCCTTTGCATGTCTTTGCTGATGTCTTGTTCATACACCCCTTCATTTTACTTTATTGCCCCCCTTTGTTTTAATCTAATGACAGTACTACTCAGAGCATGTCATGCATAAAAGTTTACAAGCAAAACACTCCAACAGTAAGTAACAAATGTGTATATGGATATGGTTCACAGAAGTCAGACCTTATCAATAAACAAGGACACAAAGCTAATCCAAATATTGCACCTCCCTCACAGCTGAATTATTGTCAACTTACAGATCATTCCTACAGCAGTCAAGGAAACCCTTCCCTATGTTACTTCATGTGATGCCATAGAGCTTACAGTTCACTGACACTCTTCTGTAATATGTCTACCGTCTAGTGTTCATATTTCTGTTCTGCCCAGTGATGAAGAGTTAGGATGAATGTTTCCATTTGTTCCTTAACCTCACTCACTTAACATATTTCAAAGGACATAACTATGTGGTTTAAAAAGGCTGTTGTTTAGTGCATTATAATGCAAAAGCTAGCAATTATTTACTTTTCCTTCTCTTAAGTATCCCTAACAGGGGTAGCTCCATGTGGATATCAACATGTCTCTGATCTCTACCTCTGACCTATTTTTCCTTGCTTGCTTTATCTCTGCTGGGTCAACTAATGGATACAGGCATTTACACCAAGTGCATGCACCACACCAATCCATTAAAATGCTGATTACATGTAAACATATTATCTAACCAACTAATTTATAATTTCCTGGGATCAACAGTTTAGGGGGAATATGAAAGTTCCTCATTTCTCTAAGCATGTGTAACCTTAAAATTGCAAATCATAAGTAGTGGAGGACAATGACCACGAATGAGGGATACAAATACATTTACTTTAAGTAAGCAGTATGATCCAATGATATGCAATTTTGGTTAGTTTTGCTTTATTAACATTAGGCCAGAAATATTCAGTTATGCGTTGTGTAACCTTTATGTCTTTCTATTTGAAAATTCCATGTCTGATTATAATTCTCATATACATTTTAGAAGCACTTTCATTTAATCTAGCACATGCACCAAATTATCAATGACTGCATAAATAAATGCATAAATGTATAAACTAGAGAAATAAATGATAAAAAATGAATGCCTATTATTCAACATTTTTAGTAGTGATCAAAATATTCATTTTTATCCATACTTGTAATGCCCAGTTTAGAAGGGATTTTTCTTAATATCCATGGTATCACAAATAGTAGATCATACATAGTGCATAGCTACATAATTCTATGGGAATAGCTAGAGACTCTTGGCTGAATTCAAAGAACCTTAATTAATCATTATCACTGAAGCCTCTTATCCAGAGGAGAAAGGCAAACAGAGACGTTTTGTTCCAAAAATCTTTATTAGTCAATGGATGAGGGCTAACACAGGTCTTCAAAGTTACAATATTTTAATACAAGTTAAAGTGCATTCCTCCAATTGTATATTGGAAGTGGATAGTTGGGGAGGTTGAAGGTAGCATGTAATTGGCTAAAATAATCTACAATTTGAAGAAATCCTTCTGGGAGGATTCCTCTAGCCTTAGTTAACCTATGAGATTTTGTCTTTCAAAGACCACTATCCTTTACTCTCATCCATCAATTAACTTTAACAAATTGAAAGTGTAAATATTTCTATTTCAGTGAAAAACACAAAACTGGAGATGAAAAAATGGTATGTTATTTTCAACCACAGTGCAGTTTCTTTTTTTTCTGTGCTTAATTCATGTGAAACTTTATGTTTCATTACACCAGTATAAAGTAGTTTATTGAAATCATTTTCTAAAAAGTGCTGTTACATAAGCTTCTTCAGACCCATCAAAAAATCAGTAACCCAGCAGTCTTTTATGAGGCTCATATCTTATTATTGAGATTTTTCTAGTATAAATACCAACATAATTCCAGAATCTCAAGTTTAAACCTAGTGGGTAGTAAATTATTCTTCATTCCTGCTTTTATGGAACTTGCATATATAGTGAATTACTCAACTGAAAACTTCCTAGTTAGAGAAAGTCAAGAAGACATCTCTTGGCATTGAGACATCCTTCAGACTTACCATCTAAATTTGTATATTCAATGTAGTGCTTGCTTTTATAGGGCTTAAATTTTTACTCAAATTATACCTTGGTAAATGTAAAACTTGGTGTTCAAACATATCCCAAAAGCTAAAGAAAGACAGTCGCAACACTTTGCTGGAAATTGAAAACTGTTTTAATGGCAAACAGAGTAGCAAATCAGCCAACAAATAAGCACTTTCACCTTGGATTCCACTGGCATCATCAGAGTTATAAAAAAAGCCCAACATGACAGCTTAAGTACCCTCATAGGTGAAATAAACAACCAATCACATTCTTCCATACAATACAGGACACTAAGTAGTTTACATAGTTAAAGACATATCACTAAAAATCAGGATTTTAAAATAATGACTGCCATATAAATAGTAAAAAAAACATACTAAATACAGTTTAAAATACATTTTTGACACAACAAATCCCTAAGACCAAATGTAAATATAATTACCCATCAGAATTTATAATTCCAGGAGTGAAACAAAAAAACACTGATATTAATTCAAATTAAACAAGCCCTTTGTTTCAATCCAGGAGTTAGAGATATAATCATTACGTCAGGTGAAACATTGGCATTTAACCTCATCTGCCATTTACTTTGCTTTGCTGCTACTTCCAATTTAATGTCACCACCCCTCTCATTATGTTGAACCTTGTCAATCACAAAAAAGATGAACTTTTTAAAGTTCACACACTTATTACTGTAAACAAAAAGAGCATTATGTGGATCCATATTCTTTATTGCCCTTAAATGTTCACTAATTCTATCCCTTAACCTGCGCACAGTTTTTCCAACATAAAAAGATGTGCAGGACACACAGGTAGCCAGATAGACTACCATAGTTGTATTGCAGTTTCATTTCCCCTGGCATTTTATAGAATAATCATAATTCCCTACAGTGACATATGGCCCATCATTAATAAACTTACAAAGTTTACAGGCACTGCATTTCATCATAAGGGAATGATACCCAGGTTTTAATTTGGTCTTTGAATTCCTCTCTAAAATGTTCTTAATATTTCTGCCCCTACTATAAACTATTCAGGTTTTATTGCCAAGACATTCCTTGGTCACAACACCAAAACAAGTGTCCCAACATCTATTGACAATAGAACATATATTATGGGAATCTGTATTGTAATGCAAAACCATCACATCTGTAGTCATATCTTTAGGTCTAGTTTGTGTCTGGGCAACTGTGGTGTTCAGTAAAGGGATAAAAGATGTGTTTCTTTTTACCAATATTTCTTTCTTAATTTTAATCAACATTCTCAGTGGATATCCCTTCTCAATGAACATCCTTATTAAAACGTACAGTTATTTGGTAGAATTCACATCATCACTTATAAAGGGTGATAATCTCACCAATTGGCCCTTTATTATGCTTTTCAACTGATGTGGTGGGTGGCAACTCTTAAAGTGCAACAAGGTATTAGAATAGGTCTTTTTTATAAATATAGTACTGCATAACTTTTGATTTATTTCATTCTTGAACAATTTAATGTCCAAGTAATCAATCTCATCAGGTTTCCAAATACTAGTAAACCTAAAAAAAATCAGTTGTGGAATTTAAATATTCTACAAATTCATCAGGTTCATTTTTAGTCCCTTGCCATAGGATGAGTAAATTATCCAAAAAACGATCGTATAACAAAATTTTGTCATAAAACTGTGACCTAAACACAAATTTCCTCTCCCATTCTAGGAGTACAAGGTTGGCAAATATGGGGGCACAACTGGCCCCAATAGCCACACCTGATATCTAAAAAGTGCTGTTACAAAAGCTTCTTTAGACCCATCGAAAAATCAATAACCCAGCATTCTTTTATGAGGCTCATATCTTATTATTGAGATTTGTCTAGTATAAATACCAACCTAATTCCAGAATCTCAAGTTTAAACTATTCTGCATGCCTGCTTTTATGGAGCTTGTATACACAGTGAATTACTCTTAAATGATTTCAACTGAGAACTTCCTAGTTATAGAAAGTCAAGAAGACATCTCTTGCAATTGAGACATCCTTCAGATTTACCATCTAAATCTGTATGTTCACTGTAGTGCTTGTTTTTATAGGGCTTAGATTTTTACTCAAATTATACCTTGGTAAATCTAAAACTTGGTGTTCAAACAAATCCCAAAAGCTATTAGTGCAAGCATTTTAAACAGCATGAGAATTAGCAGAGTCCAAACTCACTCTGCTCCTCTACGCTGCCCCTAATTTCCACCCCCAACTACCTGTACGTTTATACATCACAAAACTCCACCCCTTCTGTATTTCCACCTATCATAATCACAGCACTTTCAGTTCTAAATGAACCACTCACATTTCACCCTTACTCTTTTCGCCCTTCCCTACTTTCCACTCTCACTCCTTTTCCCATTATAATTCAATTACTTTTTCCTTAAATTCTACTTCTAACCACAGATATGATTCTCCTAACAACACTTGCTATTGTTCTCAGCAATTTAACAACCTGTTAACACCAGTCTTACATCCTCAATGCTCTCTCCTTCAATTACTTGTTAAAAATCGATCACCACAACCATTTCACCATCATAGCATCCATTTAAACCAAAACCATGTTTTTTAGGCGAACTGTTAGATGCATGTTCCTATTTAAACTATGCTGCAATGCATTGAAAAAAACAAGTGTTTTAATATTTTTTAAAGGTTGTTTTTCTCACTAAACAAAGAAAGTGTGAAATTCAAATGTAAACAGCTTGAATGATAAATCTGATGAAAGCTGTAGTTAGGTCATGGACAAAATATGCACAACGCACACTGCCTGCAGCTACAATGGTCACTGCTGAAGAAAGTTGAATCCAGCTTTTTAGAGAAGCCACACGATGCCGCATCCTCTTCAACTCCCAAGAAGAAAACCAACAAATAAAAAAACAAGGCCTTATATAGAAAAGGTGCTTCAGCACTATAAACAGATTTTGCTTTATTTATTAACTTGTTTACTTTCATACTTCTCTGGCAACTGCAGGGAGAGCCTTCACAACACCAGTCAGAAACCCCTTTACAGGTACAAGATGTTATGGATCATGATCAGGAGATCACTGCAGCTGCCAGCGACCATTTAAAGTAAATAAATTAATAAATAATGAAAGCCCTATTTACAGCAATGAAGCACTTTCTGTACATAAGACTGTTTTTTCCTTTCTTCGGAAACTGAGAAGGGTGCCGCACCCTTTTGCTTCTGTACAGAAGCCAAATTGTGTAGGGGGTGGGGGGTTCTTCAACAGTGACTATTGCACCTACAGCTGTTGTGTTTTGCAGGCATTTTTCCAGCAACCTAACAGAAACATTCAATGCAACATACCTTTATGCTTATAAGTCGTGTAGGTCTTGAGCATCTGCCTTTTAAGGAGTATAGGCTAGATATTTACATAATAGATGTTGCATACATTATGACCTGCACAACCACTGGCAAGGTCAGATATGCTTGTGGAAGCAAGACATGATTGGAGGAGGAATAAGGAATTATGGACTGGCAAGGGATTATCATACAACAGAAAGTGCACAATGGAATCTTTCATAGGATAACAGGATCACAGGAGATTACTTAGCTAGCAACCCAGAGGTCATTTCGAGCCTAGCCCTTTTTATCCCAATGTAAGACCATAGAAATGCTATTTAATATCCAGGATTGCATTTAGTTATGACTGCCCATGTCCAGGAGGGTTGCAAGTAGAATTCCCGGTAAGAATTTATGGTACCCCATCCACTTATCCAGGTTCTTTTTGAACAGTGTCATAGAGGTGTTCTGTTTCACATGAATAGGTAGCCTATTCCAAAGATGTGGCAGTCACTGGGAGATAAATCTGTCCATCCAACATGTACTATTTAAGTCACAGGCCATATTTAGTTCCCTGGAATGGGTGTGCCTAGTCCTGTTTTGATTTACAGATATGCAGCAAGTTCATTCATTAGGATTGGGTCTAAGATTGCTCTGTAAGCTAGGCATAAGTCTCCCCTAAGAAGTCTGTATGGTAGAGAGTCAAGTGACAAGTACTTTAGTTGGTCTGTGTATGGCACATGCTGGAGTTCCTTCATCTTCTTTGTTAGAAACCTCTGAGATCTCTCCAATTGCAGCAGATGCTTTGTACGTTACATGCCAAATGGGGCATATATATAGGGTTCCTATCTGCAGACCGAAGACGCATGAAATGGCAAAATATCGAAATGGCATTAAGTGAATTCTTTCCCTGGGAAAGAATTTGTTTGGCTGCTTCAGTACTTTGCCATTTTCGGCACTGTAGTGCGGTGTCGGAGTTGGTATATTTAAGTAGGGGGGGTGTGGGGGAAACAGCCCCCCACTTAATCTCATGTTTTAATGTGCTTTTTTTTTTTTTTTTTTGGAACAGTGATTTTTTTCCCCTTGGATAAAAATCGCTGTTCTGAGAGTTCGGTTTTGTAAGCTTTCGCTTACATGGGGTTGATTAATCATCGTTCGCTTATCTAAGCATTCGGTGATCTACTATAGACCCATATATATATATATATATATATATATATATATATATATATATATATATATATATATATATATATATTTATATATATTTATATATAAATATTACTGTTTTCCATACTTTTTAAGTAGTGGTTTATTGCTGCACTTGCTCTAGAGTCATGCACAATTGTGATTCATAAAGATGTCATGATGATGGCAGAGCTAAGTTCATTACCTTAATATGACAATGTTGAGATCTGGTGCTATGTGGGCAACTATTTGTGTGTGCTCAGCAGCAAAATTATATGAAGTCATCACCCATTTCATTGAGATAGCAGATTTCTCTACGCTATAGACAAATCAATTGCTAGTAGGGATTATTCTACTCCTCATCAAAGGCCCTGGATGGTTGTGTTTTAACGGCACTATGATATTGCGCAGATCAGTATGCTGAGAAGTGTATAAGCATGGATGAGCAATCCATGTTGATAAGTAGACTCCCTTTGTGTTGTAATTGGCTGCTACCCATAGGCTGTCCCTTTCAGACCAAGTAGTACTCCAACTGTATAGACATCTCGAACTGTGCACAATCTGAAGGAGAGATTTGTATATGTATTTTGCTTATGGAGTACAGTGCCTACACAGTGTACATGACAGCATATGTGATCTTCATCCATTGTTTACAAAACTTGTATAAACCATTCAGGGTTTTTGTGCAGGTATACAGCATTACAGGCCTGGTCTACTGCATACCAATTATTGTCAACATCACTCTTAAATATTTGAATTCTTCTGCGTTATTAGGTAAATATATTTATTTATTCACTGAGTGCACTGTAGCTGTCTTAGATGATATGTGTGGCACAGCATTTCC
The DNA here is from genome assembly GCF_019279795.1 of Protopterus annectens. Lineage (NCBI taxonomy): Eukaryota > Metazoa > Chordata > Ceratodontiformes > Protopteridae > Protopterus > Protopterus annectens. The sequence continues at coordinate 405,463,878 of NC_056725.1, forward strand.
TTTTACAGAAGGGTTCTTGATGGATTTAACGTGTTACTGTGATGAATCTTTCTTTGAATTGTATATGCATATTTTGTCTCTGGTTTACTGGTAAAGTCAAGATTATTTCAGTACTGATGAATATACGTACAATATTTTATATTGGGAGGAACACTGTTGTTTTTATAAACAAATCAGTAATGCTTTAGTTAACATACAGGGGATTACCATTGTGTCTCCTGGCATAATCAACTTATGCATTTAAAATATTGAAGATTTCACCATAAATGGAGAGAGATAAACAAAGCTTGACAGGTGAATCCTGACATCCATGGTGAGAAGCAATAAAAAGATTTGTCAGCAAAGGCATACCTCTCAACCTCATACGGCAAGAAATCTGGCCAAAGCAAAAAATAATGGGAAAACTTAGGCTCAAAAATAGGGACAGAGTTATTGCTCTTATAATAATTAAGTTACTAGAATAACAGTTTGTGTGTTATCATGCATTTTCTGAAGCATATGAAATCCGAAACTCAAATGTCTGCAATTATTTAATGACTTCAATCCTCAATGGTTTGCCAGAAAGACATAAATGTTATGAGGAACAGATCAAAAAACATGAGGCAAAAATCTGAGAAAATATAGATATTTGAGAAGTGTGATCAGAAGTTTGATTGTAATTCTTTGTAATGCATGCAGCTTTTGCAGCACCATGGGATACCAGTTACAGAAAGAAACATGTAGAAATGCAGTGTTGAAAGCTATAAAACAGTGTTGCCACAGACAGGCAGACACGGTGTTGCTCCTCACACAGACAGTAGGCAGAAGTAAGCTTTAAAAAGTTTAGCCATTCTGCCAGACTTTTTTCTTTGTGCATGTATGTAGATGGAGGGGGGGGGGTGAGAAGCATCTAACAGTTTTCATAGCTGATTTTAGGTTCTAACAATTATTCTATGCTGGTTGGCACTGTCAGCTGCTATGCTCTGGTGTGAAACTACAGCTTAATAGCAGTGAGGGGCATACCTCTTAACCTCTTACTGTTAGAGATTTGGAAAAAGCCAAAACTAATAGGAGGGGGGCAAAGGCCCATAAATAAGAATATATTTTAAAAATTGCTCTTATGCACTTAGAACGTCATTGGAATAAAAGATCATGCATTATCATGCATTTTCTGAAGGATATGAAGTCAGAAACTTAAATATCAATCATTAAAACACACATTTTATGACGTACACACCAAAAATGTGAAGCAAAAATCTGGGCATTCTGCAAATATCTAGACAGTTGACGGGTATGGGATGTGCTTACCAAAAGCATTTCTGATGTCAAAAAAGGTATTTAATAAGCCTGTGTTCTCTCTGTTTTCAAAGTGTAATTGCAATACTCTATGCACTAAAAACACTTAAACCCTGCTCCTAAAACTTAAGGCCATGTATCTCAGAACTGCAGTATATTGTTCTTTACCTAACAATGAGTCTGATATGATTGAACTCGTGTTATATTGACTATGTATGTGACACATTTATTGCAGCTAAAGTATTGTCATTTCAATCCTAGCAGAATCCAGCCAGCAAGACTGAGTGTCTTAAGAACACTTCAAATCCATCACAGCAAGAAGCAAGCAAGCAGCAAGTAAGCTCCATGTAATTTTTTCAGTGATCCTATCCAGGAATGGTATATGTTCATGACAGACTTAAGTAGGCATTCATATTGACTAAGAGTAATTTGATCTGAGCAGTGTGGAAATTCCACTACTAATTTTTTAATAAGTGTCACAAGATATTTTGTTTCGTGTACAAGAGTTGCTGCAGATTCACATTCAGGCAGATTGGATTTTGATTAAGCATCTCTTCTGCACAATAGCATGCCAAGAGTGCACTAGTTTATTTCTATCCTTTTTCAGTATTACAGTATCATTATGTGGGCATGTTCATCATCACTTTCTAGTGGATGTTATGGAATTAGAACCTTAAACTTATGAACTTTGAGGTGTCAAATACATGTCTGCTTCCTGCTGACCCACCGATATGATTAAGTCAATGATGAATTACATGCACTATTAACTGTGGGTCTACCAGACATGAAAATATGTTCAGGCATCAAATTAATGAAAAATAAGAAGGTATGTGAAGAGTACTGGATTTAATTTGGTTACTAGCAACTTCTTTCTGACTGTTGGTCCAAACAACAGATGGTTACTTTTCATATTTCATCACAACTGAGAATGAGATGTGGTCTCTGTGTTTGTGTGTGTGTATGTGTGTGTGTGTGTGTGTGTGTGTGTGTGTGTGTGTGTGTGTGTGTGTGTGTGTGTGTGTGATAGTTAACAGAACTGCATCTCTTATGGTTTTAAATATGACAGCAGTGTGTCTTTGTGGGTATATGTGAATGAAAGCATATATGCCTTTTTGAGAACAGAATATCATGATTCAGTTTGTATGTGAGTGCAAGGAAGTTAATCATTTTCCCCATTGTTATATGATCTCGGAGTTAGTATTTATTAAATTGCAACAGCTGCTTGCCATCAATAATTGCAGTTTGATATTATTTCCAATGAAATGTTGTTTTGTGCAGCTGGCATAAACTCCAAATAGACAGACAGAGAGACAGAAATGACAGATATAGAAACATAGATAAATAGAAATATTTTTGTTACTATATTTTATACATACAAATGAGTAAATAAAAAAACAAACAAACCAGTTAGTGATTCCTTTTGGAAGTGACCACCCAGGGGCTTGACTTCAGTCACACTGTATATGAGGCAAGACAAGCAATTAAACAAGAGACTGTAAGATGAAACTAGACATCAGCTTACTCCTTTAATTCCAAAAGTATTAATGCCTGACTTGCATGGCTTTCCACAAAGTCACCAATGGAAGGGAAGGAAAGACATTCAGTAAACTGAACTAGCTACATTTATTAGATGGCAGTCTATGGCATTCTGAAGTACTGTATCATGGGTATCTGTGCTCTGATGTATGGATGCCTTAATATCCGTTAACATCTTTATACACTGCACAGGTCAGGACATCCCTGCCATCACTTTATCCAGTAGGAAGGTTACTACCCCCATGTATTTAGTGGCACTAATAATGTGTCAGGATAATATAAAAAACAACCTCTACCAATGGATATCTTGTATTACTTCTAGCTGTTTAATGTCAATTATATTAAATAAATGTTGAGAGTTCCCTAAATTAAATTAAATTGAATTAATATTTATTTATTGGAAGAGTTAGGTAATACATTAAAAAGATCTCCTAATCCTCTCAGATATTTTGGAAAAAAATAAACCAGTATGGAAGTGCATTTAAGTAGAAATAATTTTGTATCCATTTTGTCTCAAACAAAATACATTTAGGAAATGCTCACTGATGTAGCAATGTATTACAGAATACTCTGCAACCCCAAAGAAACAGCATGAATTAAAAGAGCTACAGAGCTTATAAAATGTTAAATCTACAACTTCTAATACCTGTGTGCGTCTTTTGACTAGAAAAGTATGTGGCTATAATGTTTACGAGTGGCATGCTGTACATACAATTCTTGGCTATTGCATCTAAGTCCTTGTTATAAACAAAGCAAGTTTATTCTACTCCTTAAATGACCTCATGTATACCTCTGCATTCACTTTATAGTCGCTGAATTTTTTCTTTTCTATGCATCACTGATATCATCAGAGTTATCTGAAAGACTGTATTGCATAGTTTGAACATATAAACAGACTGCTACATGCCTTGTTTAGTTTACATATTTTATTTATTATTTTATTTATTTATATTTGTTGACCGGGAGTGTCTGACTGGACGTAGGTCCATTTTCAGCAGAGGCCCGGGGAGAAAGACTCCACAGTTAAAATAAACAGACAGTAGTTACATTGGATTACATAGCGATTAACAATTTACATAGCAATTACTTACAACATATTTACAGATGAAGAACATAGTACATCAGTAGACAACTAGAATCTTTATCTGTGAAGTAAATAACAGACATTAACAAATGTTAAAATAAGAAGTTCCTGCTGTATAAGTACTAGGCTTATGAGCATCTGAGCTTGCTATAATCAAGGTAGTTAGTGGAGTGGAAAGAAAGGTAGTGGTTGGATGGGGTGGGAGATATTAGAGTGGGAGTTGCAAGGGCATAGCCAGCATGTTTTTAGGTGCGCTTTTAGTAAAGTTTTGAAGTGGGTGCATGATGGTACTTAGGTAATTGTGGGTGGGAGGGAGGTCCATAATTTGGCTATGGTGCAAGAGAATAGTGCTTCACCAGCAGAGTTATTGGCTTTAGTGATCTGCAAGTGATGTTTTTTGCTGGATCTTAGTGGTCTGGTGGTGCGATAGGGTTGGACTAGATTCTGGAGGGATGGGACATTTAGTGGATGGTTTACTAGTTTGTGGGCGAGTGAGAGTTGATACCATTGAAGGAGGTGAGGGAGTTCAAGCCAGCCCGGTTCAGCAAGTGAGATACAGTGGTGACTACGGTAGGATGCCCCTGTGGCGAATTTGGCAATTTTGTTGTAGCAGGTCTCTAGCTTGTTTAGATTGCATTGCCTTAGGTTGGTATATATTGGAGAGGCATAAAATAGGGTGGAGATAAGGTGGGAATTTGCTATTGAAATCTTTGCTGCTTTGGTGAGAAGATGCTTATTTCTGTATAACGCTCCTCGTTTACTGTGAACTTTTTTTATGGTCATGGATATGTGAATGTCAAATTTTAGTTTATTGTCTATTTCCACTACTAGCAATTTGGTGTGTTCAGTTGGGTATATAGTGGTGTTGTCTTTTGCTGTGATGTTAAAGTGAGAGTTGTTTTGAGTATGTTTGGTGGGTTGGAAGATGAGTAGTTTAGTTTTGTTTGGGTTGAGTATTAATTGGGCATCGGATAACCAAGTTTCAACAGAGGAAAAGGCTTCCTGTTTGACTTTTTGCAGTTTGGGTAGGGACTGTGCTGAGCAGATGATGGTCGAGTTGTCTGCGTATTGTATGAGTGCGCCATGTGTGGTGGCAGAGGCTAGATTATTTGTGAAAACAGAGAAGAGTAGGGGTCCAAGGATGGATCCTTGGGGAACCCGTATGGAGACAGGTAGTTGCGGAGATATGTCATTCTGCCATACAATGGATTGTTGGCAGTCAGACAGGTAACTCTGAAACCAGTTGGTGACTGATTGTGAGAAGGATAGGTTATTGAGGACAGGGATGAGTTGTTTGTGTGGGACCATGTCAAATGCTTTAGATAGGTCTAGGAAAGTAGCAGAGGAGAGATAGCCATTGTTTTTATGCTGAAGGATAGTGTTAGTATAGGAGAGTAAGGCCGTGGTGGTGCTATTGTTTGGTCAGAAACCATGCCGAGTATTGGAAAGGAGGTTGTTAGTAAGGAGGTAGTCTGAGACCTGGAGTGTATGCATCTCTCTAGTATTTTGGAGAGTGGAGAGAGAATAGCTATGGGGCGGTAATTGGTTAGTTCTGTGGAGGGTCCGCCTTTGTGGAGGGGAATTATATGTGATAATTTCCACAATGTGGGAACATAACTTTCTGACAGAGATCGGTTAATCAAAATGATACTGGGTAGGCCAGAGCATCAGCTGTGATTTGTAGGTATTCACTTGGGAAGTTGTCTGCTGCTAATTTGGTGGGTTTAAGTTTAGTTAAGAGTTTTTTTATGTTCGAGGTAGGTACAGGAGAAAAAGAGAAGGCAGTGGGGAGATTAGTAGTTGAAGGTGTGGGTTGGAGGGGAGGGGAGGGGAGGGGGGTTGTGTTGTTTAGCTAGTGATAGTATGGTTTGTGTGAAGTGTGTGTTGAATGAGGTAGCAATATTTTCAGAAGAGTGAGGGATGTTAGGAGGAGGGGTACTGACTTTACCTGGGTGGAAGATGGAGTTTATGGAGGACCAGAATTGTTTGGGGCTGTGTTCGGAGAAGTCTAGGGCAGACTGGCAGTATTGGAATTTGTCCTGTTTTATTAGCTTTTTGACTCTATTGCGTAGTTCTAGGAATTTCTGTCTAGTTGAGGTGGTCTTGGTTTTGCGCCAGTGCTCCCAGGCTTTATCCCTGTTTTTCATTTCTGACTTAGTAATTTTCTGTAGCCATGGGGAGGGTTGTGCTTTGATTCTGGAAAGTCTTATGGGTCCATGGTAATTAAGGATGCTCAGGAAGGTAGTATTAAAAAATTCAACTGCGTCATCAAGACTGAGGTACTTTAGAGGATGCCAGTTACATTCTTTGAGGGATGAGATGAATGTGAGTGGGTTAAAGTTTATTTTTTTACGTATCTGATGGTAGATGACAGGTTTAGCTTGGTATAGGTATTTTTTCAGTAGGAATGTTGGGGAGTGATCACTGAGGCTATCTGATAAGCAGCCTGTTATATATGACTGGGGGCTCTTACTGACTAGTATCCAATCCAGGTTAGTGTGCTTGCTGGAGTTTTTATTTATCCTGGTTAGCGACTGGACTAGTTGGGTGAAGCCATGAAGGTTTATATGATGGGTTGGATGGGAGCCGGAACAGGATTGTCAGTCAATATTGAAATCACCTAAAATGATAGTTACTTGGGGGAGATGGCGGGTAGACCAGCTGAGGAGGTTTTCCAGTGGAGGGATGTTTTGGCCAGGTGGGAAGTAGCATCCAATTATGTTGATGGTTTTGGTTTATTTTGAGGTTGGTATATATTATTTCTTCATTGCCTATTTGTGGAGCTGATGATTTTAAGATCTGGATGTATAGATGTTGTTTAAATATTATAGCTACACCGCCTCCTTTCTTGTTTAGCCGGTCTACTCTTAGTATGCCATAACCTGTAGGGAGTATTTACTCACTGGTAATGTGAGGTTTTAGCCAGGTTTCTGTCAGGATGACTATATCTGGGGAGTACAAGTCTATGGTGGTATGGAGTTCATGGACTTTGTTGGATATGCTTCTAATATTTAGGCTTAGTAGAAGGAAGTCATTTGGCTTTCTATTGGCTGTAATATGGGAGAAGTTGTAGTTTCTAGTCTGATTATGAGGATTGGGGTTGGAGATGGCAGGGCCAGGGTTGGGGTGGATATCTCCACTTAGGGCTAGTTTTGATATGCATGAGGTTATTAGTTTTCTCAGTTTATGGATGTGTTTGTTTATAAGGGAAACGTTATGATTGTGCTCTTTGGGTAATAGGTATGGTGGGAGGGTTACTATGTTAAGTTGTAGGGATGCTTTATGTTTGAGTAATATAGTTGGTAGAATATGGGAGGGGGTGCATAGGGATGGTTCTTGAGTTGGTGGGAGGGGAGCTGAGTGAGGGTGAGACATGAGTGGTGGTGTAAGTAGTAGTACAGTGGTAGTGGTTGAGTGCGGGAATGATAGAGCTTTGGTAGGATGTAAGATATGCAAGGAGAGTGCATGCAGTGAGCATAGGTAAGGTACGCTTGTACATGTTAGCTGAGGAGGTGTGATAGTAGTGGGAAGATGGAGGAGGTAGTGTTGGGTTAGCGCTGTGGTTGGCTACTGGAAAGATGGGAGGGGTTTGTGAGTGTAATAAAGGTGGGACCACTGGGGGTGGGAGGAAATAGGGGGCAGGGTGGGGAGCGAAGCGGGTAGAGACCCTTTTAGTTGCTCTTATGAGGGGGCTGGAAACAATCAGGTAACAGAGTTAACTGATGAATGAACATTCATGTTTCTAAATGAAATTAAAAAAACTGCTTAGTTGTGTAAAGCATCATGTAATATGTTTATTTTTCCTTTTGAGGTGATTTATTAATCTTGCAGTCAAGCAAGTTTAGTGTATTTTCTATTTTGTTTAAATATAAGCTTCTAGTTTGAAAAAAGTAGATAATAATCATGAATTTCCTGCTTTGCCTCACAATTCCAACTGAAACAAAATTGTTACATTATTATTGCATAATACATTTTCAATTTCTCCCACTCTAATTTTCTTTTCTATAGTATATCTGCTAGTTTTTTCGATTTCACTAGCAGTTATATGTTGCAGAACATTTGCATGTCTTTGCTGATGTCTTGTTCATACACCCCTTCATCTTACTTTATTGCCCCCCTTTGTTTTAATCTAATGACAGTACTACTCAGAGCATGTCATGCATAAAAGTTTACAAGCAAAACACTCCAACAGTAAGTAACAAATGTGTATATGGATATGGTTCACAGAAGTCAGACCTTATCAATAAACAAGGACACAAAGCTAATCCAAATATTGCACCTCCCTCACAGCTGAATTATTGTCAACTTACAGATCATTCCTACAGCAGTCAAGAAAACCCTTCCCTATGTTACTTCATGTGATGCCATAGAGCTTACAGTTCACTGACACTCTTCTATAATATGTCTACCGTCTAGTGTTCATATTTCTGTTCTGCCCAGTGATGAAGAGTTAGGATGAATGTTTCCATTTGTTCCTTAACCTCACTCACTTAACATATTTCAAAGGACATAACTATGTGGTTTAAAAAGGCTGTTGTTTAGTGCATTATAATGCAAAAGCTAGCAATTATTTACTTTTATTTCTCTTAAGTATCCCTAACAGGGGTAGCTCCATGTGGATATCAACATGTCTCTGATCTCTACCTCTGACCTATTCTTCCTTGCTTGCTTTACCTCTGCTGGGTCAACTAATGGATACAGGCATTTACACCAAGTACATGCACCACACCAATCCATTAAAATGCTGATTACATGTAAACATATTATCTAACCAACTCATTTATAAATTCCTGGGATCAACAGTTTAGGGGGAATATGAAAGTTCCTCATTTCTCTAAGCATGTGTAACCTTAAAATTGCAAATCATAAGTAGTGGAGGACAATGACCCCGAATGAGGGATACAAATACATTTACTTTAAGTAAACAGTATGATCCAATGATATGCAATTTTGGTTAGTTTTGCTTTATTAACATTAGGCCAGAAATATTCAGTTATGTGTTGTGTAACCTTTATGTCTTTCTATTTGAAAATTCCATGTCTGATTATAATTCTCATATACATTTTAAAAGCACTTACATTTAAACTAGCACATGCACCAAATTATCAATGACTGCATAAATAAATGCATAAATGTATAAACTAGAGAAATAAATGATAAAAAATTATTCAACATTTTTAGTAGTGATCAAAATATTCATATTTATCCATACTTGTAATGTCCAGTTTAGAAGGGATTTTTCTTAATATCCATGGTATCACAAATAGTAGATCGTACATAGTGCATAGCTACATAATTCTATGAGAATAGCTAGAGACTCTTGGCTGAATTCAAAGAACCTTAATTAATCATTATCACTGAAGCCTCTTATCCAGAGGAGAAAGGCAAACAGAGACGTTTTGTTCCAAAAATCTTTATTAGTCAATGGATGAGGGCTAACACAGGTCTTCAAAGTTACAATATTTTAATACAAGTTAAAGTGCATTCCTCCATTTGTATATTGGAAGTGGATAGTTGGGGAGGTTGAAGGTAGCATGTAATTGGCTGAAATAATCTACAATTTGAAGAGATCCTTCTGGGAGGATTCCTCTAGCCTTAGTTAACCTATGAGCTTTTGTCTTTCAAAGACCACTATCCTTTACTGTCATCCATCAATTAACTTTAACAAATTCAAAGTGTAAATATTTCTATTTCAGTGAAAAAGACAAAACTGGAGATGAAAAACTGGTATGTTATTTTCAACCACAGTGCAGTTTCTTTTTTTTCTGTGCTTAATTCATGTGAAACTTTATGTTTCATTACACCAGTATAAAGTAGCTTATTGAAATCATTTTCTATAAAGTGCTGTTACATAAGCTTCTTCAGACCCATCGAAAAATCAGTAACCCAGCAGTCTTTTATGAGGCTCATATCTTATTATTGAGATTTTTCTAGTATAAATACCAACCTAATTCCAGAATCTCAAGTTTAAACCTAGTGGGTAGTAAATTATTCTTCATTCCTGCTTTTATGGAGCTTGCATATATAGTGAATTACTCAACTGAAAGCTTCCTAGTTAGAGAAAGTCAAGAAGACATCTTTTGGCATTGAGACATCCTTTAGACCTACCATCTAAATTTGTATATTCAATGTAGTGCTTGTTTTTATAGGGCTTAAATTTTTACTCAAATTATACCTTGGTAAATGTAAAACTTGGTGTTCAAACATATCCCAAAAGCTAAAGAAAGACAGTCGCAACACTTTGCTGGAAATTGAAAACTGTTTTAATGGCAAACAGAGTAGCAAATCAACCAAGAAATAAGTACTTTCACCTTGGATTCCACTGGCATTATCAGAGTTATAAAAAAAGCCCAACATGATGGCTTAAGTACCCTCATAGGTGAAATAAACAACCAATCACATTCTTCCATACAATACAGGACACTAATTAGTTTACATAGTTAAAGACATATCACTAAAAATCAGGATTTTAAAATAATGACTGCCATATAAATAGTAAAAAAAACATACTAAATACAGTTTAAAATAAATTTTTGACACAACAAATCCCTAAGACCAAATGTAAATACAATTACCCATCAGAATTTATAATTCCAGGAGTGAAACAAAAAAACACTGATATTAATTCAAATTAAACAAGCCCTTTCTTTCAATACAGGAGTTAGAGATATAATATCATTAAGTCAGGTGAAACACTGGCATTTAACCTCATCTGCCATTTACTTTGCCTTGCTGCTACATCTAATTTAATGTCACCACCCCTCTCATTATGTTGAACCTTGTCAATCACAAAAAAGATGAACTTTTTAAAGTTCACACACTTATTACTGTAAACAAAAAGAGCATTATGTGGATCCATATTCTTTATTGCCCTTAAATGTTCACTAATTCTATCCCTTAACCTGCGCACAGTTTTTCCAACATAAAAAGATGTGCAGGACACACAGGTGGCCAGATAGACTACCATAGTTGTATTGCAGTTACATTTCCCCTGGCATTTTATAGAATAATCATAATTCCCTACAGTGACATATGGCCCATCATTAATAAACTTACAAAGTTTACAGGCACTGCATTTCATCATAAGGGAATGATACCCAGGTTTTAAGTTGGTCTTTGAATTCCTCTCTAAAATGTTCTTAATATTTCTGCCCCTACTATAAACTATTCAGGTTTTATTGCCAAGACGTTCCTTGGTCACAACACCAAAACAAGTGTCCCAACATCTATTGACAATAGAACATATATTATGGGAATCTGTATTGTAATGCAAAACCATCACATCTGTAGTCGTATCTTTAGGTCTAGTTTGTGTCTGGGCAACTGTGGTGTTCAATAAAGGGATAAAAGATGTGTTTCTTTTTACCAATATTTCTTTCTTAATTTTAATCAACATTCTCAGTAGATATCCCTTCTCAATGAACATCCTTATTAAAATGTACAGTTATTTGGTAGAATTCACATCATCACTTATAAAGCGTGATAATCTCACCAATTATTATGCTTTTCAACTGATGTGGTGGGTGGCAACTCTTAAAGTGCAACAAGCTATTAGAATAGGTCTTTTTTATAAAAATAGTGCTGCATAACTTTTGATTTATTTCATTCTTGAACAATTTAATGTCCAAGTAATCAATCTCATCAGGTTTCCAAATACTAGTAAACCTAAAAAAATCAGTTGTGGGATTTAAATATTCTACAAATTCATCAGGTTCATTTTTAGTCCCTTGCCATAGGATGAGTAAATTATCCAAAAAACAATCGTATAACAAAATTTTGTCATAAAACTGTGACCTAAACACAAATTTCCTCTCCCATTCTAGGAGTACAAGGTTGGCAAATATGGGGGCACAACTGGCCCCAATAGCCACACCTGATATCTAAAAAGTGCTATTACAAAAGCTTCTTTAGACCCATCGAAAAATCAATAACCCAGCATTCTTTTATGAGGCTCATATCTTATTATTGAGATTTTTCTAGTATAAATACCAACCTAATTCCAGAATCTCAAGTTTAAACCTGGTGGGTAGTAAATTATTCTTCATGCCTGCTTTTATGGAGCTTGTATATACAGTGAATTACTCTTAAATGATTTCAACTGAGAACTTCCTAGTTATAGAAAGTCAAGAAGACATCTCTTGCAATTGAGACATCCTTCAGATTTACCATCTAAATCTGTATGTTCACTGTAGTGCTTGTTTTTATAGGGCTTAGATTTTTATTCAAATTATACCTTGGTGAATGTAAAACTTGGTGTTCAAACATATCCCAAAAGCTATTAGTGCAAGCATTTTAAACAGCATGAGAATTAGCAGAGTTCAAACTCACTCTGCTGCTCTACGCTGCCCCTTATTTCCACCCCCAACTACCTCTACGTTTATACATCACAAAACTCCACCCCTTCTGTATTTCCACCTATCATAATCACAGCACTTTCAGTTCTAAATGAACCACTCACATTTCACCCTTACTCTTTTCTCCCTTCCCTACTTTCCACTCTCACTCCTTTTCCCATTATAATTCAATTACTTTTTCCTTAAATTCTACTTCTAACCACAGATATGATTCTCCTAACAACACTTGCTATTGTTCTCAGCAATTTAACAACCTGTTAACACCAGTCTTACATCCTCAATACTCTCTCCTTCAATTACTTGTTAAAAATCGATCACCACAACCATTTCACCATCATAGTATCCATTTAAACCAAAACCATGTTTTTTAGGTGAACTGTTAGATGCATGTTCCTATTTAAACTATACTGAAATGCATTGAAAAACCAAGTGTTTTAATATTTTTTAAAGCTTGTTTTTTTCTCACTAAACAAAGAAAGTGTGAAATTCAAATGTAAACAGCTTGATTGATAAATCTGCTGAATGCTGTAGTTAGGTCATGGGCAAAATATGCACAACGCACACTGCCTGCAGCTATAATGGTCACTGCTGAAGAAAGTTGAATCCAGCTTTTTAGAGAAGTCACACGGTGCTGCATCCTCTTCAACTCCCAAGAAGAAAACCAACAAATAAAAAAACAAGGCCCTATATAGAAAAGGTGCTTCAGCACTATAAACAGATTTTGCATTATTTATTAACTTGTTTACTTTCATCCTTCTCTGGCAACTGCAGGGAGAGCCTTCACAACACCAGTCAGAACCCCCTTTACAGGTGCAAGATGTTATGGATCATGATCAGGAGATCACTGCAGCTGCCAGAGACCATTGAAAGTAAATAAATTAATAAATAATGAAAGACCTATTTACAGCAATGAAGCACTTTCTGTACATAAGGTTGTTTTTTCCTTTTTTCGGAAACTGAGAAGGGTGCAGCACCCTTTTGCTTCTGTACAGAAGCCAAATTGTGTAGGGAGTGGGGGTTCTTCAACAGTCACTATTGCAGCTACAGCTGTTGTGTTTTGCAGGCATTTTTCCAGCAACCTAACAGAAACATTCAATGCAACATACCTTTCTGCTTATAAGTCGTGTAGGTCTTGAGCATCTGCCTTTTAAGGAGTATAGGCTAGATATTTACATAATAGATGTTGCATACATTATGATCTGCACAACCACTGGCAAGGTCAGATATGCTTGTGGAAGCAAGACATGATTGGAGGAGGAATAAGGAATTATGGACTGGCAAGGGATTATCATACAACAGAAAGTGCACAATGGAATCTTTCATAGGATAACAGGATCACAGGAGATTACTAAGCTATCAACCCAGAGGTCATTTCGAGCCTAGCCCTTTTTGTATCCCAATGTAAGACCATAGAAATGCTATTTAATACCCAGGATTGCATTTAGTAATGACTGCCCATGTCCAGGAGGGTTGTGAGTAGCATTCCCAATAAGAATTTATGGTTCTTTTTGAACAGTGTCATAGAGGTGTTCTCTGTTTCACATGAATAGGTAGCCTATTCCAAAGATGTGGCAGTCACTGGGAGATAAATCTGTCCATCCAACATGTACTATTTAAGTCACAGGCCATATTTAGGTCCCTGGAATGGGTGGCCCTAGTCCCGTTTTGATTTACATATATGCAGCAAGTTCATTCATTAGGATTGGGTCTAAGATTTCTCTGTAAGCTAGGCATAAGTCTCCCCTAAGAAGTCTGTATGGTACAGAGTAAAGTGACAAGTACTTTAGTTGGCCTGTGTATGGCACATGCTGGAGTTCCTTCTTCTTCTTTGTTAGAAACCTCTGAGATCTCTCCAATTGCAGCAGATGCTTTGTACGTTACATGCCAAATGGGGCATATATATAGGATTCCTATCTGCAGACCGAAGACGCATGAAACGGCAAAATATCGAAACGGCATGTAAGTGAATTCTTTCCCTGGGAAAGAATTTGCTTGGCTGCTTCGGTACTTTGCCATTTTCGGCACTGTAGTGCGGTGTCGGAGTTGGTATATTTAAGGGGGGGGGGTGGGGGGGAAACAGCCCCCCACTTAATCTCATGTTTTAATGTGCTTTTTTTTTTTTTTTGTTGGAACAGTGATTTTTTTTTTTCCCTTGGATAAAAATCGCTGTTCTGACAGTTCGGTTTTGTAAGCTTTCGCTTACATGGGGTTGATTAATCATTGTTCGCTTATCTAAGCATTCAGTGATCTACTATAGACCCATATATATATATATATATATATATATATATATATATATATATATATATATATATATATAAATATTACTTTTTTCCATACTTTTTAAGTAGTGGTTTATTGTTGCACTTGCTCTAGAGTCATGGACAAGTGTGATTCATAAAGATGTCATGATGATGGCAGAGCTAAGTTCATTACCTTAATATGACAATGTTGAGATTTGGTGCTATGTGGGCAACTATTTGTGTGTGCTCAGCAGCAAAATTATGTAACGCCATCACACATTTCATTGAGATAGCAGATTTCTCTAAGCTATAGACAAATCAATTGCTAGTAGGGATTTTTCTACTCCTCATCAAAGGCCCTGGATGGTTGTGTTTTAACAGCACTATGATATTACGCAGGTCAGTATGCTGAGAAGTGTATAAGCATGGATGAGGAATCCATGTTGATAAGTAGAGTCCCTTTGTGTTGTAAGTGGCTGCCACCCATAGGCTGTCCCTTTCAGACCAAGTAGTACTCCAACTTTATAGACATCTTGAACTGTGCACAATCTGAAGGAGAGATTTGTATATGTATTTTGCTTATGGAGTACAGTGCCTACACAGTGTACATGACAGCATATGTGATCTTCATCCATTGTTTACAAAACTTGTATAAACCATTCAGGGTTTTTGTGCAGGTATATAGCATTACAGGCCTGGTCTACTGCATACCAATTATTGTCAACATCACTCTTAAATATTTGACTTCTTCTGCGTTATTAGGTAAATATATTTATTTATTCACTGAGTGCACTGTGGCTGTCTTAGGTGATATGTGTGGCACAGCATTTCCTTTTACAGAAGGGTTTTGATGGATTTAACGTGTTACTGTGATGAATCTTTCTTTGAATTGTATATGCATATTTTGTCTCTGGTTTACTGGTAAAGTCAAGATTATTTCAGTACTGATGAATATACGTACAATATTTTATATAGGGAGGAACACTGCTGTTTTTATAAACAAATCAGTAATGCTTTAGTTAACATACAGGGGATTACCATTGTGTCTCCTGGCATAATCAACTTATGCATTTAAAATATTGAAGATTTCACCATAAATGGAGAGAGAGAAACCAAGCTTGACAGGTGAATCCTGACATCCATGGTGAGAAGCAATAAAAAGATTTGTCAGCAGAGGCATACCTCTCAACCTCATACTGCAAGAAATCTGGCCAAAGCGAAAAATAATGGGAGGACTTAGGCCCAAAAATAGGGACAGAGTTATTGCTCTTATAATAATTAAGTTACTAGAATTTTTTGTGTTATCATGCATTTTCTGAAGCATATGAAATCCGAAACTCAAATGTCTGCAATTATTTAATGACTTCAATCCTCAATGGTTTGCCAGAAAGACATAAATGTTATGAGGAACAGATCAAAAAACATGAGGCAAAAATCTGAGAAAATATAGATATTTGAGAAGTGTGATCAGAAGTTTGATTGTAATTCTTTGTAATGCATGCAGCTTTTGCAGCACCATGGGATACCAGTTACAGAAAGAAACATGTAGAAATGCAGTGTTGAAAGCTATAAAACAGTGTTGCCACAGACAGGCAGACACAGTGTTGCTCCTCACACAGACAGTAGGCAGAAGTAAGCTTTAAAAAGTTTAGCCATTCTGCCAGACTTTTTTCTTTGTGCATGTATGTAGATGGGGGGGGTGAGAAGCATCTAACAGTTTTCATAGCTGATTTTAGGTTCTCACAATTATTCTATGCTGGTTGGCACTGTCAGCTGCTATGCTCTGGTGTGAAACTACAGCTTAATAGCAGTGAGGGGCATACCTCTTAACCTCTTACCGTTAGAGATTTGGAAAAAGCCAAAACTAATAGGAGGGGGGCAAAGGCCCATAAATAAGAATATATTTTAAAAATTGCTCTTATGCACTTAGAACGTCATTGGAATAAAAGATCATGCATTATCATGCATTTTCTGAAGGATATGAAGTCAGAAACTTAAATATCAATCATTAAAACACACATTTTATGAGGTACACACCAAAAATGTGAAGCAAACATCTGGGCATTCTGCAAATATCTAGACAGTTGACGGGTATGGGATGTGCTTACCAAAAGCATTTCTGATGTCAAAAAAGGTATTTAATAAGCCTGTGTTCTCTCTGTTTTCAAAGTGTAATTGCAATACTCTATGCACTAAAAACACTTAAACCCTGCTCCTAAAACTTAGGGCCATGTATCTCAGAACTGCAGTATATTGTTCTTTACCTAACAATGAGTCTGATATGATTGAACTCATGTTATATTGACTATGTATGTGACACATTTATTGCAGCTAAAGTATTGTCATTTCAATCCTAGGCAGGACAAAATCAGGTTGAAGAAGCTCTACGACAAATGTTTGAAGGCATGGATGAAGTAAGTACTTCTTTTCAGTCTAAACTACATCATTCTTTGTAAGCATGATTAACCCTTGAAACTAATTTTATATTTTCTGTCCATTTATGATATTTCTTACACTCAAAATTCTTTTTTGGAAAAAAATTGGAGCAGAGTAGACTAGACATTTAACAACAAAGCTTAGGATCATTGTCTCTGAAACAAGTGATACAAGGAAATACTTAGAAAAACATGTGTGTTTGTTGTGTAAAGCAGAATTTAGAAACAATGGTGTGCATTCTACACCAGCATTATTCAAGAAAACTGTGGTATACCATGTCTTGTGAGCCTGATTCAGTGATAGGAGTGCATGTCATTACAGATACACAGAGAGAGAGAATTTAAATTGCCACTACAAACAGTATAATAAAAGCATACTGAACATAAAATACACAGTTGTACGGCTGATGAAAAATGAAACACAGAGTAGAGATGACCTTGAGCAGACCACAGATTATCAGGATATTAGATGTCCTTTGTTACAACACTGTGTACTTGACATGCAAACAGTATGTAAAAATATTAACATTGCAGTGTCCCTAATATGCAGAGCACACATGTCTTGAGATGTGTAAGTAACACTGTTACTATTCACTCAAAGCTGTATGCAGTAATATATAAGAAGATAGATATTGGGAATGTTTGCATGAAGTCCAATACATGCAATATCTTGCTTACATAAACTGAGTATGGGCATTTGTGTTGTAATTTAGTGTGGATAACACAAATACAACACTATGAATATTGCATTATCCTGTGAGCATATATGTAGGCACAGCATGAGGTATAAGATGGAGCTCATGAGTCATAATAAGAGATTTTAAACCTTGGTCATTTATTATTGCATTTTTCCATAAACAATGCTACTTGTAAATTTCTCTATAGTCTGATAGCTTAAACTGTAGTAGAAGGTCAACAAGAAAGAATTGTCTCTGTTCCAGGCTGTACTTCAGAGCTTTTTTATTCTGCTTACCATTTATCTGCTTAAAGTTGCATTCTGTATCTGCCCCAACCCCACTAACACATTAAGCTAAAGTTTCTGAAGCAGCTCACATATTGCCTTTATTTGATTGCATGCCTCCATATCTAGCCTGGTTGGTTTCCCCAACCAACTCACTCTCATTGCTGCTGTTGTTTTATAATAAGGCTGTGTCTCTGGCCTCCTCCCCTTATAATAATCTGAACTCCAAAGTCCCTCTCTTCTCTCTTTTTTTGCATGAGAAGCTTGCTCACATAAGCCAAATGGCTAAAAGACAGGGCCCACATAGTTCATGTAGCAGGTGCCTCTTCAAAAATCTGGTTAGTCAGATTTGTATGCAACTCCAAAGCAGGTACAATTGTCAAAATGCTCTCAGATATCAGCTTTCTATAGAAAGAGTAAGATGCTATGAATGTTAATGAATGCAGCATTGTCTCATTTAGTAAATATGAATTATTCACATCATATAGTAAAGGTAATACTCCCTTACTAAGCAAAAAAGTAGTTAGGAACTTGGACATTTGGGTTTGTAGTCCCCTCTCCTTTGTCCATTGCATTCCTGTGATGAACCACAGCATAATAGTGGCGGTTACTGTGGATCTCAAGCACTTGCTAACTAATTTGCTGTTGGTTACCACAACTAAAAGCCAAAGGCATTTTGTCTCTGTCCAAAGATGGTGTCATTCATATGTACTCTGCCCTGATCATGTACATTATAGAGTGCAGTGCTTTTTTTCTTTTTAGTGTTTTGGTATGTACAGTATCTCACTAAACTTATCAATGACCTCAAAATATCCTAGAAGTTCCTAACAAAAGATCTTTGGCATTAACAACCTTATCTACCAGGAAAGTCTGGAATCCCTGTCCCTGAAATATTTGTCTTATATACTCTGTGTTTTGCTTACAATACCATTAGAGACCCAGTGGTCTTCAGCCTCCCACATTTCAGTGAATTAATTAGTGCCTCAAATACTAGAATCAAAGACCTGAACCTTCATCAGCAGATAAATAGAACATGATGGAGACACAGATTCATCAACCAGCACCTCCCACTTCTCTGGAATAAATTTCCTCTGCAGGTTGAGTGGTAAAATTCAATATCTTCCTTTAAAAATAACCTGGATGACTGGATATGCAATCTGAAATTTGCCATGGGACTAACTGGCCATACCATCCTTGAGAAGGGAGGTAAAGCCTGAAGGTAGGTGTTAGCAATGCATACATGATCATTAGACAAAAATTGCCCCTGACACTTCATTACTACCCTTCACCTTGTGCCTGCTTAAGTTAGGGGGATTCAGCTGGTGATACTGGGTCCTGTCATCAAAGGGAACAACCTTTTTGAGTTGATATTTTGCCCAACTTGGTCTCAGACAGTGGTTTACCGTAATGAAAAAACCCTCTACATAACACCTTGCTGCACACCTACCATAGTTACAGAGGGGATCAATCAAACTGCAACAGTTCAATATGTTGGTCTCTTTAATATAAGCATCATGGTGGAACTCATAGCAGATCTCAAACACCACTTAACTAACTTGCATGGTGGAACTGATAGCGGATCTCGAACACCACATAACTAACTTGCATGGTGGAACTGATAGTGGATCTCGAACACCACATAACTAACTTGCATGGTGGAACTGATAGTGGATCTCGAACACCACATAACTAACTTGCATGGTGAAACTGATAGTGGATCTCAACACCACATAACTAACTTGCATGGTGGAACTGATAGTGGATCTCGAACACCACATAACTAACTTGCATGGTGGAACTGATAGTGGATCTCGAACACCACATAACTAACTTGCATGGTGGAACTGATAGTGGATCTCGAACACCACATAACTAACTTGCATGGTGGAACTGATAGTGGATCTCGAACACCACATAACTAACTTGCATGGTGGAACTGATAGTGGATCTCGAACACCACATAACTAACTTGCATGGTGGAACTGATAGTGGATCTCGAACACCACATAACTAACTTGCATGGTGGAACTGATAGTGGATCTCGAACACCACATAACTAACTTGCATGGTGGAACTGATAGTGGATCTCGAACACCACATAACTAACTTGCATGGTGGAACTGATAGTGGATCTCGAACACCACATAACTAACTTGCATGGTGGAACTGATAGCGGATCTCGAACACCACATAACTAACTTGCATGGTGGAACTGATAGTGGATCTCGAACACCACATAACTAACTTGCATGGTGGAACTGATAGTGGATCTCGAACACCACTTAACTAACTTGCATGGTGGAACTGATAGTGGATCTCGAACACCACATAACTAACTTGCATGGTGGAACTGATAGTGGATCTCGAACACCACATAACTAACTTGCATGGTGGAACTGATAGTGGATCTCGAACACCACATAACTAACTTGCATGGTGGAACTGATAGTGGATCTCGAACACCACATAACTAACTTGCATGGTGGAACTGATAGTGGATCTCGAACACCACATAACTAACTTGCTCTGCCACTTGCTCATCCCCTTGCTTACTATTCTATCTCAGGAGTCGTACCACATGATATATTGTGTCTCCACCTGCTGTTAGACCACACACAGCAACTTCTTCTTCTTCTTCCACTTCAGTACAATAGTTGTCATGTCCTCCTCCTCCTATGAGCTTATGCAACTGTTTCACTTTTGATGTGAGACATAAGTCATTGTATAAAAAACATGTAAGTCCTGTTAGGCAATCTGACATCTTGATTGTCATCTGAATGATAGCATTAACTCAACAAAACATAACAAAGCATGGTACACCTTTCTGAGTTCATGTCCATTACTATTCACACATTACTATGCATGTAAGGACTTTACACATAATCCTCAAATTCTTTGCACAAGAAATCAGGACAGAGTCAAAAATAATGGGGAGAAAAACTTTAAATATTGCTCTTATAAATGTGAAAGCTGCTGGAATAAAATGTTTTCTGTTGCATGTACTTTCTGAAGAATATCAAGTCCGAAACCCAAATGTCTGTCATTATTTGATGAATTAAATTCTCAATAATTTGACAGAAAACTGCAAAGTTCCCGAGGAACAGAATCAAAAATATGAGACAAAAAATGGACATTCTGCTAAAATCTGGACAGCTGAGATGTAGATCTTTACATGTTGGTACCTTATGAACAGTAAAGCTATGTAAGGTATACACAAACATTGAAATTCCACACTTAAACAGGTTACACAGACTATACATTCCTCACTCTGAAGGAGGTATGGGCCTCATTGAAAGTGACTACATGTTTAGGTGTGCAGTTGTTGAAATACATACATATTTGCTGACATCATAAGATCTCAACATAGTGAAAACTCTGAAGCATGATGAAAAGAAGTTTAAGATTATGTCTTTACTTAGTTTAGCGGAAGCATTTCAGACAAAAGTGGGAATAAAAATCAAACCAGCAGTAGGAACGAAACAGACCGCAACTGAAAGTGCCAAAACAAAAATGAAAGAATATAAAGAAGAGGATCAGAAGAAAAGAAAGGAAAATTGGAAAGTCCACAGATATAGTGCCAAGTATAAACAGCTTCTGAAATAACCTCATGTTGACCAACTTCAATTCAGGAATGGTTAAGGAGAGGCAAACTGAAAAAATAAAAGATGAAAGGCTAATGATGGCAGCACAAGTTAACGGGATTTTTACTGTTGGTTTGCAAAGTACATTGGAAAAGTGGAATAAACAGACAAATTTAGATTCTATAAGACAGAATTGGAAACAGCTGCACATCTCATTGCTAGGTGTAATATACTCATGGCTGGGGACTGTATAGTGAAAGCAACAATAACACGGCAAGACTGTTGCACTGGAGATTGCACAAACAATACAACATGAACTTCAAAGCATTCTCCACAATGATAACGTTTATATCACATTAGGTCACCCAGTACTCACAGTTCAAAAAATTGATGCAAGAAAACCAGATGTGGTATTTCAAGGAAAAAAAAAAAGACAAAAGGAGCATTAGTCATTGAAATGACTACACCTAGTAATTATAGGCACAAAGTTATAAAATACTGGGATTTGCAAGCATACAGTACCTCTCAACTTCTTGGAGCAAGAAAGCTGGACAAAACCATAAATAAAAGTGGGACAAAGGCCCAAAAATAGGGACAACTTTTAAATTTCGCTCTTACAAACTTAGAAAGTTGATAGAATAACAGGTTTTGCATTAGCATGAATTTTCTGAAGGATATAAAGCCTGAACCTCAGATGTCTGTCATTATTTTCTAAATGCAATCTGCAATGATTTACCACTAATTTGCCAGAAAACCACAAATGTATGAAAAATGGACCAAAATATGAGGCCAAAATCCAGACATTCTGCAAACATCTGTACAGTTCAGAGGTATGTTGCAAGCAAAAATGAGAGCAACATGGAAGAAAGGTACCCAGGCAAGTCCTATAGTAGTAAGAGCAACAGGACTAATAGAAAAGTACTTACAATCAGACTTTATTATGCTGTTGGTGCAAGGAGCCCCATATGTGCTGAAAACGGAGCCATTTCCTGGTACATTGTGCTCACAGAGAAGAGCACTCTTGTCTAACATCAAAGACTGAAACAATACTAATTTAATGAACTGTACTTGTACCCTGACTAGGGAATGGGATCCATTCCCATCACTATATTAGAAATCAAAAACATTTGGTGACACCAAAAAAAAGACATAATGCTTAAGAAGTGTAGAGGCTCAAATACACTATAAAATGTCTTATTGGCATCTATAGAAAGAACTACAGCCAGGTATTTGTCTTATTTCATTAACTTAAGCCAGGTGCCTATTCTAAACCTGACCCCACAAGGTTCTGCCTTTAAGGAAACCTGCCCGCTCCAGATGGCTTATGTCTGAAGAATAGGGCTGTAGCTTCTTAGTCCATATTGTGATAAATAATTTGCAGTCTACATTTAAAAGTGAGATATGTCAATAACTATTTGGTGAATTAAGATATTTTCCAAGCCTTAAGAAGGGCACTAATAACATTTCTATCCCAGATGGGAAAGACACATCTCATCAGATAGCTGGTAATTGCAGGATTGTTATTAGGTACCACATGACAGGGGGGTGAAGGATGCCATTGAGGTGATCAAACATTGTGATCCTTGCACAGAAAAAATGCCAGCACAACCGATTAAAAAATTATCTGGACAAACATGCCAGCTTATTTTCTGTGTGATCAGAATCAGTTGGGATCACAGAGTTTGCCCTTTTCCCACTGTAGAGTGATCTCAGAGTTGGTATATATCATTAGCAGGGGGTGGGGGATGCTGGAGAGTTTGTCTGCAAGAAACACTGTTTTTTTTTTGTTTTGTTTTTTTTAATGAAGTGAAAATTTAAAAGATTTCTTTGATCTTCTGATGTTGGCATGTATGAGTGTATGATGTAGTAACGTATCCTTGGAGAGAGATTTCACTAAATTAAAAAAAGCAGACTATCCCATCACAGGGCTTTATTCCATTTACTCATTCAATTGCCTTTGGTAGCTGTTCCTTTAAACACTGGCTGTATCAGCATTTCAATTACTTCAGGGGTCAGCATGGAAGAGTATTATAAGTACTCCCGAGAGCAACATGGAAGAGTATTATAAGTACTCCTGAGAACAGCATGGAAGAGTATTATAAGTACTCCCACGAGCTTGATACAAATGCTGATTGAAATCAAGATGGTGATGGCACATACGTCAACTGATTATGGGAATAAAACAATTTCAGAGTTTTCTCAATGATATGCAAAATCTGTAGACTTATTACTCGCTCCTACAAGAAAGATTGCCACTGTATAATATTCAAAAACACACTGGCTCTCAGTTAAATAAAGGAACAACCTGATCTTTGGCCCTAAACTATTTAAGTTCCTGCTCAAATAAGTTGCCTCCTTCTTACCTCAAAATTTTTAGACAAACCTCTCAGGCATCCTCTGAAATCTGAGTCGCTCAGGCTCTATCGCACAAATCTTGCTGCTTAACTCAGATTATGCCTTCTCAATTCTGGGGCCAAAAACTTTGGGAATCACTCCTTACAAAACTGAAAGATACCCAGTCTTATCCTAAGTTCCATAATTTGTGGATATTTCACATATTTCATTGAGCAAAATAGACTTTAAACCTTTCAGATCACATAATGTAGTCCAATATTCTCATGCTTTTTCCAAGCATCCAAAAATCTACCTGCATCCAGTCTCTAAGCACATATTGAAAGGTTTCCTTTTCCTCCTGTACTCTAGCATCACTTCATCTCCTTACTTAGTCACTTTCTGCTGCTGCTTCCTACTTACCCCAGTGTCTTCTTTCCTGATTCCATTCATGCTCATATTTCCTACTTTGACCCATATTCTGAATATATAGGACATTTTGTGTATGATGTATAATAAGGCCATAGTGTTGAGACTGTATATTCACTTGTTAAAATAATATCTCTTCCTTTGTCTATAATCAGCTTTTCATTGTATCAAACACTTCATTGCTTGCATTTCTGAATTCTTTATAACAGTGGTTCTGCCTTAACTCTGGGAGACACTGAAACTGGTTAGAATGGATAAATGCTCTATCTTGCTAAATAAGCCCAAATAAATAAACAAAGAAACATTTAAGGTGGACCCTTGAGTCTCTAATAGTTTATTTTTTCTAGCTTGACATCATAATGCTGAATACATAGTCTGTCAATGAGCAGCTTAATCGGCTTTTAAATTTTACTTTTAAGTTCAAATGGAAAAGATTTTTGTTGGATTGTATGTATTGCTAAGAGAAAATGACTGAAGAAAGCAGTGCTCCGCTTACTGCTGGGGTAAATCAGATTGCAAAAATCTCTACAACCCAGCAGACCAAGACCATAAATTGGTGAGCAGAAAGCATTTATAGGCATCCTGCAAAAACTAAGGAGAATAAACAGTCATTTAATGAGCCTGAAAATAATTAATTGGAGATAGAGTTTGATACATCCCAAAATGGTGGTATTTTACTGTAATATGCCATAAGATGCTCTATTGTAAGAGGTCCTAATCTAACTGAAGCTAGACTTTTTTGTGTCCATTATGATCAGAAAGTGTCAGTGTAACAAAGAATGCAAATGAAAAAAAATATATTTTTTGCATATACAAATGTTTATTAAATTGGTAAAATGCATCCAATATATATATATATATATATATATATATATATATATATATATATATATATATATATATGTATATATATATATATATATATATATATATATATATATATATATATATATATATATATATATATGTACATACATATATTGTTTTTTATTCAAAAAAGTTTTTATTGATTTTTCATTAAGATATATCATGTAACTTATTAAATAATATCTAATAATTAGAATAAGATAACTATGTACAATATTTACATTGGCCTGAAAATTAATTTCAAAATTATCTAAACTAGTCACGATGATGTCATATAAAAGTAAAAAGAATATTTTCCATTCTTCTTTTTTTCTTTACAATTATGAAGAGTCTGAATTCAAATTTAATGTCTCAATGAGAAATAATATTTTCCTCCATGGATTGTTGCTCCATTTCTTGGGTATAATTCTTAGTTCCTTTAATTTAGTTTCCATCAATGCAGTTTCCTTCAGTAGTGCTAAAAATTCATCAAAAGATTGTGCGTTATTAGATTTCCATTTCCTAGAAATACATTTCCTATCATTTGCTAGTATATTCCAAAGTATATATAAATTCTCATTACTGAATTCCAGATTCTCATTCACATTTAATAATATTAAAGACTTAGATAACACAAATGCATCTGAAAATATACCTTGTAGGAAGTTACTAATATCTCCCCAGAATTTTTTAACTTTGATACAATCATGAAACATGTGTATCCAATCTGCCTTACACGTTTGTAAATGTCTCCAACATATGACATTATTAACAGAACTAAATCTGGCTGGTTTATTAGGTGTGTCGAATGATCTATGCAGAAATTTCCACATGTAGATTTTCCAGAATTGCATGTTAGATGTTAATTTAATAGAGTATAACATTTTACTTTTATTTTCCATGGATACATTTATTGAATGTTCTTTAGTAGTAAAGTTCTAAAACTTCTGATTGGTTTAACTTTATAATTTAATAAAATTGTATATAATTTCAAAGTTATGTTTTTCCAGTTTTGATTATTATAAATTGTTTCTTTCAGATATTTTATACATTTAGGTCTATATTTAAAAGAGAATTATTGTTTATTCTGCATAGATTTTGTGTGTATAATAGTACACTTTGAAGTATGAGCCAGTCTGATGGAGATAGGTCATATGTTTTTATTATATGTTGGTGGTCTACAACTTTTTGATTATCAATATATTGTTGACAACAAGTAAATTTGTTTGCTTCCCATGCAGTGAAGATCCTTCTATGTATCTTGTTATAGAAGTTATTTGTAACACTAAAAGGATATAAAAATTCCATCTAAAGTTTTATCTCTGAGTGAGAATTTACACATTTTCTAAATCATTTAAACATGTCATGTTGTGATGTTTAATTTAGTAGGTTTTGTTAGATTATATTGGAAAGTAACACATAAGATATGCCATGGTTTATTAATGTGATCATCTAGCATTAGATTTTTTAATATGGTATTTTCATTTGTATATATGATAGTATACAAAATTTTCCAATTGGAAGAATAATTTGGATTTATCCAATTTATAATGATTCTAAAAATAGAGGCTATAATATAAGTCTCTATGTCTGGAAAGTTAATTCCTCCTTGTTCCCAGGATCTGATGTGATGTGTGAGAGCTATTCTTTTTTTATTGGGATACAAAGACATTTTAATAGTAGTGTATTTATTTCTTTTAAAAAGTGTTTATCTGGTATTGCAGGAATGGCTTGTGCTATATATAATATTTTTGGAAGTAATATCATCTTTATTAGTTGCAGTCTATCTTCAAAGGTTAAATACATTATGTTCTACTTTACTATATTGGCCTTTATTGTGTTTATAATAGTATTATCATTTATAGTTAGGGTTTCTTCTATGTTTATTCCAAAGATTATACCTAACTAGTTTAAGGTGGAAACTTGTTTCCCAATTATTTGATTGTCTTCTATCAGGAAATCATTTTTTTTATTCAATAACATAAAATTTGATTTTGTTTTATTAAAATGCAATCCTGAAAGTAAATAAAATTTTTCAACCTGTGTGATTTTTTGATGTGGTCAAAAGTGAGTAGTATATCATCTGCAAATAACATGATTTTGGAATTGTATTTCCTATATATATATATTTATACCTTCTATTTTGGGATTGTTGAGTATTGAGGAGGCAAATAATTTGATAGCTAATGAAAATAGTATTGGAGACATAGGACAACCTTGTTTTGTACCTTTTGTTAACACTATGGATTCAGAAGTGAAAGGACCTCATTTTACATATGCTAGGTTAGTTTTATAAATATTCTTTATCAATGAAATAAAAGGATGAGGGAAATTGTAGAGTTCTAATGCTTTAAACAAGTAATCCCATTTTAAGGAATTGAAAGTTTTCTCTATATCCAAAGCAATTAGTAAGGCTTCTTGTTTCACTCTATTTAGGATGTCAGTAAGGGTTAACATCCTTTTATATTATCATATGTATGTCTATTATATATGAAACCTGTTTGATCTTCATTTACAATTTATATCATATATTTTTTGATTCTGTTAATTAGAATAGCCATAAATATCTTATAATCATTATTAAGTAGACATATTGGTCTGTAAAAGCTACATTGTGTTGGATCTTTGTTTTCTTTTACTATGGGAGTGATTAATGAATATCTTCAAGATGGTTGTATTATGTTTTGTGTTTGGACTTCAAGTAGGTCTTTATGAAAGATTGAGGTTATAGATGATGGGAACATTTTGTATATTTCATTTATAGTACCATCAATCCTTGGAGCTTTATTATTTTTACTTTTTTTAATTTTCTCTAGAATGTCTTTATGTAAAATTTGTTTTTTGATTTCTAATTTTAACTTCTCTGGTATTTTTTTTTTATTTGTATTGAAGTTTAATTCTAGATTTAAGTTATTTGTTTGATTTTTATCAATTCTATAGTGCTCAGTATAATGATATTTGAAAGCATCTAGAATATCACTTATATTTCATACTTTTTTATTTATTTTTTCTTCATGAATGACGTTAGTGATGTTATTTGCTCTAGATTGTGTTTTGACTCTCATTGTTATGCATATGTCTAGGAGATACAAAATATGAATTTAGTTTTAATTTTTCTAATGCCAAATTAGTTTTATGTGTTAAAATTTCATTATATTTTTGGTTTAATTCATCAATTTTCTTTTTATTAATGTTTGTATTTGATGGGTCATTATTTATCTTTGAGAGTTGGTTTTGTATGTTGTGTAATTCCAATTCCCATTCTTTTGATTTATTTTTAAACCATGTGAGGATTTTACCATATATCTATCTATGTATATATATATATATATATATATATATATATATATATATATATATATATATAGGCTTTTAAAGTGTACCATATCATAACTATGTTAAGCTCTTCAGTATAATTAGTATCTAAAAAAATGTAGCTCTGTAAGTAACCAAGGTTTAAATTCTTTCAATTTTGTGATGTAAGCTGGTATTCTTGTCATATATGTTAGTTTCTTGAAGTCTACTTGAATTTTAAGGATAAGTGCTCTATGATCTGATAGGGGACATGGAACTATTGAGAAGTTATTTGTTTCTTTGTTTAGGTCTTGAGATGTAAATTTTATCTATTCTTGTTTGAATGTCAAATCTATGGTCTTGATGGGAAAATAATAGTGAGTTATTTTCTTTGAATTTAAATGTGTCTATTATATTATGGTTTTCATTCCACTTTATGAGCTGTTTTGCTAAAGGAATAAGGCATAGGTTTCTCTTATTGGTGGTCTCTGAGTTATCTAGAATATAATTAAAATTATCGCATCTTATCAGATTACCTATATTCATTTTGCTGATGAGATCTAAATGATTTTAACTGCCCCTGTTCCTAGGCCTGGAAACTGGTATAAGTTTACTATTGTCCAAATTCTGTTATTGAATTTTATTATAACAATTGTTATTAGTCCTTTGTCTTCATAGTTATATATGATTTGAGGGTTAATAATATTTTTTCCATAGAATCATTACTCCTCTAGTTTTTGTTTTATATGAGGAATGAGCTAACACTAAATACTCATGTGAGTTCCATAAATGCTTGTAGTTTGTTTTAAAATGAGTCTCTTGAAGAAAGACCACTTGTGCTTTGCTTAGTTTTAAATATCTTAATAGGTTTGATCTTTTCTTTGGATTATTCAGACCATTTGTGTTTAAGGAGAGTAGTGTCAAGTCCATATGTTTTGCTAGGTTTAAATTTTACTAGTACATATATTAATACCCAGACTTCTTTCATAACATTTTAGTTGAGATGAATTCTTTTCATTTCTCCAAATCTTGATCAGATTGGACTTCTCTTGATAAACACTTATATTGGAGTTCAGTTCAGGCCATAAAAGAAAAATAAAGTGCAACATGAAAGCATTTATATTCAACAATGTGACAATTCTATCTAGTCTGATAAAGATGCCTTAACATAATAAAAAAAGTGAACTCATCATTTCTTATGATTTCATTTGACCCTCAAATCCAACAATGCAAATTTGATTGTCCAAACTGAGCTTTTTTCAATAGTTTCATGTCATCCCAAATCCAACAAGCCAAACCGGGTTGTCCACAAAGACAGGATTTTTGAGAAGACAGATAATCTAAAGGGTGATAAAGATACGGATTCATTAACTCCCACAAGAGCATTCAAATAAATTTAAGCTATAGTGATGAAAAAATTGGATAGTTTTAAAAAAACACCCATCAGAAGTCTTTCAAATATTTAAATAGTATCAGTGATTGAGTAGATAATATTATTCACCTAAACCTGCACCTTCTTAACTTTGTTCACTTGGGGCAAGATGCATCTCCTGGATAGAAATGATATCAGATATCT
Source organism: Protopterus annectens (assembly GCF_019279795.1). Taxonomy (NCBI): domain Eukaryota; kingdom Metazoa; phylum Chordata; order Ceratodontiformes; family Protopteridae; genus Protopterus; species Protopterus annectens. The sequence goes on from NC_056725.1 coordinate 405,493,823, forward strand.
GTAGTTTCAGCCACATGAACCATCTAAACTACTTAATTGGAGAGTATAGCCCATTAGATATTGATATTTTTATCATCACTTGAATGAAACCTACCCGATTCTGATTTCTATGACTGCCATGGTTAGCAGCACAGAGGTGCAGACCAGAGTGCCCATCAGCTTCAAATGCATGCACCTCCCTTGGCAGACTCCAGGAATAAAGATATAACAATGAACAATGAAGACGTATGAAGCATTTTCACTTCAAAAGGATCTGCTTCCAAAGAACAATAGCCTAAAAAATATGAAAACAAAAACCTACAAAACGAACAGAATAATCTAAACTCCTAACATCCCATAATTGAAGAATAACATAAGCCCATGTAAATCTAACTGAAAAACACACTGAAAGGTACATTAAACACACACAAACATAGTTTAACTACAACCTTTAGGCTGACCAGAAAGAAAATGCTATTTCTACTATCCATGGTTTATGACACCAAAAGGACATGTGCTCTGCAATCACAAAAAGGTCAGGCACTGTCTGACAAGCTTGGCCATGAGAAAGGCTGCATTATACCAGATTAGAGACCTAGTTATAACTAAGTACTTCTTATGTGGATGTCTTTGAATCAGTTAAGCCAGATTAAAGTTATGGAAAAGATTTACAAGGACAGGCCCATTACCCAAACCTGTTCAGGAAATGCCTTCTTTCAAACAAATGTACAGTTCATTTGATCAAAATCCTGCATGAATGTAAAGCTGAAGCAGAAAAGAAAGTCAGCACCACAACCTGTCCAGCTATAGCTTGAAGCACCACACAGGCATACATTTATAATCTGGTTTAATTCATTACTGCCGAGTGATGCCTCCTGTTGATTCTGCAGTTACATCCTACTGATGTCTCTAGGTATAAAATATTGCTTGCTCATATTTGCATTAATAATTCCAGAACCATGCTACATACAAAGTATTGTAATATTGCATTAATATTTCACCTCTCTCTTGTATAGCTTAAGAGATATTAATTGTTGTTGATGTAATATTTATTTATGTAGTCATAAATTTCATGTTTTCTACATATCTTGACAACCAAGTAGCACAGACACAGCTGCTTGACCTCATGTTAAAGCTCTCAGCTGGGTGAACAAAATGCTGTTGTACAACACGAGTGGGTGGTGAGATATTGTAAGCTGTTTAGAAAATATTGCAAACTTAATAGTTACTGTGTTTGTTGTGACTTATAAAATCCTGTCTAAAAACAAGAACCTAATGAATACTACCACTATAAAATGGTTTCTGATGAAGAGTTTGAAATTTTCGTTTTTTAGTAACCTCTGTGGCTCCACAGATATGAGCATTTGTTTGAAATGTGAGGACATCATTTTATTCTGTCAAAAAGCTTAAGCTCAGCCCACTGGAAGTTACAGTGCAAACTTCCAGAGCTCCACTGGAGGGAAGAGTTAAAAGGCTTGGATGGAAATATCCTCTAGGGTCCCAACACAAAACAAGAATAGCTACCTGATATAGAACCAAGGGTTCAAAATGCTAAAGAGCAGTGACATTTACATTAAGGAGGTTAGAAGAGTACTTGACTGCACAAAGTGAATGTGTGAATATATCACCAAATATTCAGTAGCTGCAGCATCTCATAACATAGAATTAAATTAAAATAGTTTATCTACAAGCCATTGATCATTCTTTTTTCACTCCCCATTTACTGAAAATGTAATTATGAAAATGGTGAGCTGTAGATAGTGAATAGATGTGAAAGGTTTGCCTCCATGTTTCTTAAATATTTACACCTCTTGCAGGTTGTTCTACTAATTGACAGCAGTGAACAGTCAGTAAGAATAAGGTAATTGCTACTCTAATGTTAAACTGGTCACATATGTGGACAGAGATCAGACTGTTGAGCCATGTTGTAAAGGTAGGAGGACAAGGTAATAGTTCTGAGATGTTGGAAGGAGACTACCATAGAAGACACTGAAGATTTATTGATGAAGTATTTAGGGTGATACTTTGAAGTTAGGTTAAATACTGCCTATTACTAAATAAGACCCTCAAGGTTTATTACTAAAGTATTTAGGGTGATACTCTGAAGTTAGGTAAAATACTGCCTATTACTAAATAAGACCCTCAAGGTTTATTACTAAAGTATTTAGGGTGATACTCTGAAGTTAGGTTAAATACTGCCTATTACTAAATAAGACCCTCAAAGTTTATTACTGAAGTATTTTGGGTGATACTCTGAAGTTAGGTAAAATACTGCCTATTACTAAATAAGACCCTCAGTGTTTATTACTGAAGTATTTAGGGTGATACTCTGAAGTTAGGTTAAATACTGCCTATTACTAAATAAGATCCTCAAGGTTTATTGCTGAAGCATTTAGGATGACAATCTCATAGGTTAGCTGGTGGCAAATCTAGCAGTGCTAAGTGAAAACGCAGAATTAGGTTTGCCAAAAATGATAAATAGTGATGACTCTTCTATTGGCTATTACCTGACTACAGCTAGTGCTCTTCTCACAGAAGCTACCATCAGCTCCTTCTTTCACCATAAGCAAAACAGTATCACTAATCCAAGTTGGTTCTTGAAAAGCAGTTGACAGGTTTTTTGGTGATCATCAGTCTCGACCTAAATGATGTATTGGTCTCTACACTTTTTGCAGCCTTAGGGGTAACATGTACAGTAGGTCAGTATTCCAGAGCAGTCAGGGAAAAGCCCTACCTACCCAGTCAGGAGTCAATGTTCTGCACTCCTTCTCTCAGTAGAACAATGACCTCAAGCTGTCACCTAAGAATCAATATTCAGGCTATTCAGTGAAGGGTAGAAAATAATGTCCCCTTAATTTCTCTTACTAGGACATAAACAGAAGCACTGAACCCAAGTTTATTCCTGAGGGTTGGTTTGTAGGCTGTCAGTGTTTGGTAATCTTGCCCAGATGTTTGTGATTTTGTAAGTAGGAAATAAGAAAATCAATTAATATTTTGGGTATTGCAATGTGCACAAAACAAGAAGATACAAAAAGATAAATGACATTTTGACAGTATAAGGGGAGGGCCTTCCTAGTTTAAACATCTAGTGCTCACTAGTACTAGCAGACAGGATGTGACTGGGAGGTGCTTCCAAAGTCAAATGTATGGAAGGGGTGGGCCATTCACGAACCATTGAGTAGAATAACACAGCAGAGAAAGTGTGTAGCAGCTCCAAAAGATTAAAACCTCTTCCTGTTCTGCTTAACTTAAATAACAGTTGTTACTTCCCAGTGCCTCCCACAGATCACCTAGTATTAATCTCTTTCCAGTTAGAGAAGAAAGCAAAAAAGAAATATTTGCAAACATGCACTAAACAATTACTTTTAAACATCAAGAAAAATCACATTAAAAATAAAACAAAATTAAAGCTAAACAAGTTGAAGCTAAAGCAAATTGCAGAAAATAATAGTAAAAAATATAAACAATGCAAAACTGCAAACCTTAAAATTCCAAAGCAGTGTCACATCAGCAGCAGCAGTCACAGATCAGTGGTAGCGGAGATGTATTTATTTTACTGGGATAGCAATTACCATATCTGTATTCATATAAGGAAGGAATGTATCCCTTTGTCCCAGCACCATTGTGATTTATGTCTATATACCAAAGATGATCCAGGTCATTCTCATCAACTTCTATGACTTACCTGCAGTGACAGGTCAGCTTGACACTGAAAACTCTCACAGGCTCCTCCTGTCATTCTATACTGCCCAGCACCAGCTAGACACTTCAGATTTATTCTGGCACTTGGATAGCACACAACAGTGGAAAATGGGCCCTGGTTCTTTAATACTTTTAGAATGATTCTTACTTGATTCTTTCCTTCCGTTTTTTTCAAGGTCAACTCTTCCCTTTTTACTACCATTTGGCATACATTTGAGGTGTTTTGATTGAATTATATCACCTGGTATCTCTTCCCTACATTATATTTTCTGTATTGTTTTCCTCCAGATTTTACAGGCAAACTATTATCTGTAGACAGATTGCTAAACGTTGGAATTTCATAAAAGTTTTTGTCATTTGCTTAGCAACTGCCCTTAGTTCAGTTTGAATATGGACAATATTATGTTCAGAGCATGTACTATTTACAGTCATCTAATCCCCCACAACTACCATATTGTTTGTATGGCTTATTTGGGGGTCAGTAATTGGTAGAAGATTGCATTATTTCTGTAAGTTTCACTAAGTGGACACTGACACAGTGATGAAATAAGCTTGTTCCTAAAAGTGTTGTGGAAAAACAGTACTGGAAAGGAGAAGGGCAGTCTTCTTCTTCAACATTTCTGAAATTTCAGTGACCAAAAGATAAATCAAGAAAAAAAGGAGGGCTCTGCTCTGTCCTGTTCCATATGTCCTACTGCCAAGAATCATGGGTGGAGGCACAAAGCCTCTTCTGTAGCAGAAATGTCTTCTGTGGTGATTCTGGACACTAAACCAGCTGCTCTTGTTAAGGATACACCCACTCTACCTCCTCAAGCTCCTAGATCCCCAAGTTTATCTCATCCATCTGATTTTGAGCTAGTCTCTCCTTACTTCAGATCTGCATGTGTTAGTCTCTCCTTTCAAAGTATTACATCAGCTTCTCCAAGATGATGGAGTCTTTGCTGCAGATCCAGGTGCACATGGGTTTAAACTTGTACCCCTCTGCTTTTAGGGCAGATAAGGACTCTGCTATAGAGGCCAATGTGTTGGTGTCTTCCTCATTAGCCCCTGTCTTAGAATCGTTTACAGAGAAAAATGGTAGCCTGATCAGTGGAGCTTGAGACGATGGGATCAGCAGTGTCTCTGTTATGCTTTACCAATGATAATCTGTCTTTTTTGAAATGTTCTTCCCACTAACTCATCCTGCTAAATAACTTTGAATGCTTGGCTAAATCAGCACGATCCTTGTCTGCATGTAGAAGTTATCCAGCCCTCTCATGTCTCTGAAAGTAAGAAAGTACCAGCAAATCCCATTATATGGTGGAACACTGTAGAAATAAATTAATACATATTCTCAAAGGAAAGACTGATTTGGCAGGGAAGCTAGATGTTGCTTATAGTATGAATCCTAGAAAGTACAGCAACATGGAAAAGCCATAGTTGGATATCAGAAGCAACTGCCTGTTCCTACAATCAAAGAATTTTTAAATTTAACAGGAATGCTATATAAAACTGAAAAAGAAGTGATCAGAATAAGATTTATAAAACATACTAAAACTTTTAAGTGGTTGGTCTAACCTTGAAATTTTGCTTTTGAAAATACCAATATTCTTAATGTATTAATTGTATAAGATTACCTTGATGATTCAATGTATTCCTATCATTGTATAACAATATGTGATGGTGAATTTCTTCCTTTCTGTGTATGTATTGTAAATGTTTAAAATAATAAAAAGTTTCTTAAAAAATAAGCAACTGCCTGAATAGTACCAGAACAGAATTTCACATCTCTAGTCAAACCTATTGAGGAAAGGGAAATTATAAAGGATATCAAAGAAGTACCACAGGAGAGAGTCCTTGGTCCAGACTAGTTCAATGTAGAAGTTATCAAGTAACTATCAGGTATTCTGAGCAGCCTACATTTAAAGTTATTCTGATCCTTCCACTTAGACAGTTACATAGACTATATATCTGCATAGACAATTTGTCTCTATCATCCATTGTTCCAGTCATCCCCAAATAAGTTAAATATCATTTTAAATTAATTGTTTAAAGATATCACTTTTAAATATAGATGCAGAATTTTATGAATGCATTTTAGCTAGCAGGATGAAGCAAATCCTGTCATCCCTCATCTTTAATATCCAGAGTCCATGCAGTGTAATTCAAGCACAGACCAACTTTCCACTTATACATACAAAGCTTTCAACACATAACAGATCCTACAACTTTGTTATTTTGGATACTGAGAAAACATTTGACTCTATATTTTCGCACCATCTATGAGAAGTAATGACACAAATGAGGATCCCAATACAATTTCTTAAAACTGTCAGAGGAATTCAAAACTGTTATCCACTGGCATCACTTCTAATGATCAGCTTTGTTCCTCTGCCATTTATCCTTTATACAGGCACCAGGCGGGGTAGTCACTTATCACAATACCTGTTTCTCCTAGCTGTGGAGACCCTTAATAGATTTCTAAATGCACCTGAGGTAATTTAAGGTTGGGATCCATTAAAAAAAAAACAGAATAACGTTCCTCTTTTCGCTGACAAATACATTATCCTTAAACAGAATGGGGAGAATGATGCACCCACTGTCCTAGAGATTTTAGAAGATATTTTACAAAGCTGTTGGGATTCAAGCTTAACTCAGTCGAGATGGAAGTCTTTGCAGTGAATGGACCAGCATGAGCTCTTCCTTTTTGTTGATGAACAACCAACCCAAAGGTTCTGGGGATAATTTTGCATTATGATTTTCATTACTTACATGCATTAAGTGTATAGAAACACTAGCAAAAGCTCTTTGGGTGTATTCCTGTTACAAACTCAAACTCTGTTTGTTGGGAAGAATAGCATTAGTGAAGATTGTTGCAGCCCATGCTCTATTTTACTTGTATAGGCATATCACTGGTTTATACAGTATGGGGTGGCATAAAAAGGTGCTAGCCTTGCTGAATCATTTCATGTGGAATTATCAAAGGAGAGTAAAACTAATTGTGGCAAGAGCCCTTCTTTTTAAGTTAGGCCTTAGTATTCCAGATTCTCACCTAAATAGTATGGCCTTTTTCTTTAGCTCTTCCCTCTATTTGGGTACAATTGGAAGCATGAATTCTTTGCTACCATCCTCACTGGTGCTATAAGGAAAACAAACTCACCAGAAGAAAATTGAAGGGCTCTGTGACTACTGTACAAAATTGCACCTGCACTTGAAGTGTGAGCTTTCATGATCATTCTTTGGGGTTGCCTTTTTCTCAGAGTTGATGCGTTAGTTAGCTTCATTCCTATAGCTGGAAGAAAGATGAGGCCTAGATAGTCAAGAGCACTAGAAATGTTAAACCATGAGATGCACAATCTCACACTCCTTACTAAGAAACAGAATAGTGTTTCTTTCCTTTTTCCTGCCTAAGGCAATCAGTCAGTTTTAAAATGAGGAAGTAACGTAGACAAGAATGTCTCCCACATATATGCCCTCTTAACTGAGAAAGATGTTTTTAATTTCAAAAAGCATTTTAGAAAAAGTGCATACAACACAGACTCCTAGCTGCTCTGATAAAGTTGTTCACAAAGCCATAGGCTCATACTTATCTTACAGCCAGAGCAGACCATCCAGTAGCTGAGCCACAATACCAGATACTGGTGGGAGATAACAGTTTCCCCAGTTAAGTATGTTTTTCCCACATATCCCCAAGAAAAATTTGCAACCACCCATGCAGTCATCAAGATTGTTTTTAAAAGTTGCTAGGGAAGTACTCTGTTTAGTAGGGAAGGGCAGCTATTCCAGAAACAGGTAATATGTTAGGGTAGGTATTGTTCATGCCATTTGGTGTTGTTGATGTAGCAGTGTAGAGTTAGGTTTCTAGAACAGGTGTTTGCTATACAGCTTGTTCTGTTCAGATGATAGAGTTCAAATAATGCTGTGTCAGTTGTATCATGGAATGCTAAGAAGAGATCACCCCCTCAGAAGTTTGCATTAGACAGAGTAAAGGAACAGATCTTTTAGTCTTTCACAGTAAATAAAGGTACTGAGACCTAAGATCTTTTTTGGAGAGAACACATTGATGTGTCTCAAGCTGGTTTAGGTACTTGGTGAGGTACCCACCAAAGGGTGTATTATATTCAATGATGGACATAATAAGGTATCAATAAAGTGAGACTATAACTTCTTTGGACCTTAGGAAAATACTCCAAAGGCAAAGCTGTGTAAAGTAGAATGATTTTCTATCCACCAAAGAAAACTGGTGGTCAGAAGAGAGTCTGTTTTCAACATAAGTGCACAAATCCCTGATGGCTGTGTTACATTTAAGTGGAATGTTATCTGTGATGGTCAGATTCGATTAGGGTGCAGTTAACAAGTGAGGTGGTACAACTGAAAAAAATGTTTTTAATGAGAAGACAAGGAAAATTAACACCTGTGGTTAGGTTTATGTGTGGATACTTGAAGTCATCCATAAGAAAGGCATTTTCCAACTGCTAAATTTTCTAACTTGTAAATCTGTTCTGCATGCTCTGAAGTGGTCATAAATGGGATCTGTGATTTCATAAGATATGATTATTAGTATCAATCAGTGTAACTAAAACGTCATCAAGTTCCAGATTTGCATCATGTGGACTCCATAGAGAAACAAATGAATTATGAATAAATGCAGATACTCCTCCACAGCTGACAGTGGATTTGAATACTTGATGGGCATTGTACCCTGGAATTCAGGTAGTTCACGACAATAGAAGCAGGTTTCTATAATTACATTGGAGGGGTGGAGTATTGTAGGTTAAATACGGTTAGTGTAGTGATTTTTATATAAGTAGGGACCTATACTGAACAGGATGGATGAAGGGGTTACATTGCAATCATGTTTCTTTTAGTAGTGTATGATGTATTCAGCGAGTTGTGTTTGGTAATATGTAGAACAGGTTAATAATATGAATATGAGGGGGCTGGAGTGAGACATTGCATCATGGTGGAAGTGGTAAGTTTAGAGTATGTGATGTTTTAAAGGCGAGAATCTTTAGATGGTAAAGAGTAGAGAACAGATATTGTCAGTTATAGTAATAAGGATATGCAAGAGGATGCTATTGCTTGGTTAGGTTTTGGTCAATGAAGTTGTTGTGGATGGTAGTATAATTTTATATGTGTGTCAAAGTATTTGTCACTTACAATAATTTGGTGATGTATAAGGTTATTTGTTAGGTAGGTTTTTGGCAGGAGGAAGTTGTTGTGGGTTGGTAGCATTTGTGAGGGTGAGACTAAGGTGAGAAATAACAAGGTGGGAGTGAGTGGGATATGTGGTAAGGTAGGAGAGCGGAATGAGCCCAACTGCAGTGAAAGCAAACAGAATGGGTTGCACCTGGCATTAATTTAGTTTGGCCAAAAAGCAATCTAAGAACATTTCCTGACTGTGGAAAATCATTTTTATTCAGTTTAATTTTTATTAGAGGTGTTTTTTATACTTACTTTTTTATTACTTTGTTTTTATTAAAATTGTATAGGTTATCTTCATTATTGGTACAGGAAATTAATTTCTATGCAGCAAGGAAAAATATATGTTAAAACTGCATAACAATAGAAATTAGAGAAATAGTGTGTATTTGGGGGTGGGGCTGATGCAGTATTAATGAGAGGGTAATTAACAGATTACATTTGAAAAAAGCACTATTAAAGTGAGACCAGAGTTGGCAGGTTGGTGCTGACTGACTATGTCCTGAGTCATTTGTGCATACCTGTAGTGGTCAGTACAGGAATAGGCCAAAAACAAATAAAATAAAAGAGCAAATAAGAATATTTGTGGAAGTTATTTAAAAAAAGAATAGCATACCAAGCTGATAATGTAGGCTGAAAAACTGTCTAATCCTCAAAGCAGGTGTCCTTTGTTCTCTTGGTAGTTTTAGAGAGGCTGCCCTCACAGTTGGAGTCAATGCACATTTGGTGGGAGAAATGTGGTTGTTTGAATGCTGGAGGCTGACACAGACCTTAATATGGATGTTACTGCAGTCTGAAAAGCTTTTTAATCTTCATTGCGGGTATCTTTTTTTCATTCAGCTTGCTTAGAAAGACTCCCCACACAGACGGAGACAATGCACATTAGGAGGTACGATTTGGTTGCTTGATAGCTGGGGGCAGACACAGTCTGCACAGACATTTAATGTTTGGTAAGCACACTGAATCTGGGATGTGTCTGTGGAATCCCTAACAGTACTAAGCTTAAAAAATGGACAGAGGCAGCCCATAATTGCTTGACCACCCATTGTCCAGGCCAATATCCAACCTTAAAAATTATCCAGGAGTATGTTACCATGCCACACAGATGGCTACATAATTGAATGTAGATTATTCATTCAGCTAAAAATACTATGATGGCAAAATGTAGGTCAAGTATATAGCAGCATACTATTCATGAGATGTGGTAGGTATGGATATGACAGAAGGAATTTAGTACAGACAGCATTTGATCCTTCACTGTAAGATACTGCTATAATCAGTATCTGAATCCTGTATATCAGTGCCTGAAGTGGTCTTGTATTACTAAACAGAATGTGTCTCTGAACTCTAAATTTATTTATTTATTTATTTATTTGACATTTGTTGACCGGAATAGTCCAAATGAGCTACTGCCCTTTTTCAGCGGAAGCTCTACATTACAAAATTAAAAACAATTATACAACAAATATTAAAATATCACAGTACAAATAGATTATACAATGGTTATTACAAATACAAGTAAGGAGTTACAATTATGTAGACATTTGCATAACAAGTATAGATGCTTTAGTAATTGAAAAAAAGAAACTACAGAGAAATCAAAGAAACAAGTGGATGAGAGGAAACAGTGTAATTGAGCAAACACAAGCTCTAGAGACATAATTTACAAGAGATAACTTAGGAACAACATGCATATATATCAATGGCAAAGAAAACTGAAAATACACTTCTGTAGGTACACAGTTGCACATTACCGATCCTGGACAACATGCATGATTGTCATCATCTCCCTTTCCCAAGTGTCATCTACACTTGTACAAGGTAGTTCTGAGCTTGTAAATAGCAACACTGGTAGCTCTAACAGTCACACAACTCCAAGAATAACTCCAAACGTAAGTGTAACACAAACTACAACTGAAACAACCATAATGGTAAGGGCTTGATCAAAAGTTAGGTTGAAGTAACGGTTTACTTTAAGTTTAATTGCTGAATTAGGCTTAGAAATACAGTGTGAGTAAAAGTCTAAGATTAGGGTGCCGATAATCAAGTATAGCTCCCAAAGTTCTTACATGTTAGCTAAGGTTGGTAATTGCATTTACAGTTATTGTCAACTCTGAGGGCTGCATTACTCTTGAGAAGTCAGTCTATGTGAAGCTGCAAGCTTATCTCAGGCATACACCTAATCAACAGCCAAAACATACCTTTCTATGCTGTAAGTAGGTTTATGATAGGGTTAAACCTGGCATAATGGTTAGACAAATATACAGTTAAAATAAAGGTCCTAAGAGTCAATCAGTAAGTGACATAAGCTCCAGAGATGAAACATTAACCATTATTTCTGCAGAAAATAAACAGTTAAGTGTAGTTTTACTTTTATCTGCCATTTCTTCATTTTATTCTGTCTTCTTCTAAATTTAAATTAGTCACATGCATGCAGCCCCTATATTTCAAGCTCACATTCATTTTTTAACACTGTTGAATAGTAAGCAATACATGCACACAGAAAAAAGTGACTGTATTATAAAGAATGAAGATCAGCACAGATATATATATATATATATATATATATATATATATATATATATATATATGGTTTACTATTGTTTCTTCGAACAGCAAAACACTTGCTGTTTGAAACAATGAATAGTAACACTGAAAATAATAACAACGAACAGTGACAATGTCAAACCAAATGCCCGACACATTTGATTCAACATTGTTGCCGAAAGCAGCACATGATAGCCGTATAGGAGCTGATATAAATCAGACCCCTATTCGACATATCACATTTTTGCAAGGGGGGGCAAGCCCCCCTGCACCCCCCACACCTACCCTACTTATATATTCGAACTCCGAGATCGCACTACAGTGGGGATATGGATGAATTTCCAATCCCCACTGTACCACGATCTGTGTGCAGATAGCCGAATTACACTTATGCGAATGCAGTAGTGCATTTGCATAAGTGTCTTCGACTATCTCATCAACTATTGTTTGTGCGCTCGACATTCAGATGTTTGGCACACTGCTGCTATCAGAATGTAGTTTGCACAAACAATAGTAAACATTATATATATATATATATATATATATATATATATAAATATATATATATGATTCTTTTTCTCAAAGGTTAATAACATGTAATGTGAAACATTTAGTCTACCCAGTCTATTTGGAATTTAGAGTGTTACAGTGCAGCAATAAAGAGGAAAAATACAAACAGAAGATAAAAATTATTGCTGTTTCTGAAATTCCTTTGTAACTAAATAACCAAAGGTAACGTTGATAGCTGTGAATGATTTGAACAACAAAAGTAGATAGAACTAAATGCTAATGAAGAGTGTTACCATATTAAATTTGTGTTTTGACTGGCATAAATGCAAGGGATTGGCCTCCAGTAAGGTTCTCACTCAAGGCAACCATAGGTTACATAACAGTATTAAGGTGCTGAATCTAGTTAAACAACACACCCCCTGTAGCACTCTGAGGTGTGCAGCTGCATGTTTGATGATGCAATATGATTTTGTGAGTCAAACCCACATGCAAATATTCATTAGGAGAAGTAAGGCAGTAAGGCAGGAATGGTATGAGTGAACCACACTGAACTACTGAAAGAAGAAGCAGTCACTAAAGAAAAAATCAGTCATGTAAAACTGCACATAAAATGTTCAATCCACTTTGAATTTTAGACAAATACAGGTCTTTTAACAGCATGTAACATCTAGTAACACCTAAAGATAAATAGCCCATTATTTAAAACAATACATACCATGTATCTAGTAGACAAAATTATCAGAATACCTTATGTTCACTAATAGATAGCTGACCAGTTTCCCAACAACAGCTAAATAACACATCTGCATTACACAATAACATTTCTAAATATAAAAGTGCATACAATGATGACTATGTGCAAGCTTAGGGTGGTTTCAAAAATAAGAAAGAAAAGACAGAAAAAGAGCCTAGCACATTTCTGCTAGTACAGCCCACTAATTTGCAAGAGGATGTATCAGGCATGTGTACCAAGCAATAATGTCATGTGAACTATGGTAGTTATACAACCATGTAAAGAAGCTATTACTTGTGTCATTTCATTTCACATGGCATACAGCTCATAGTAAGGAATGAATTAAGAGATGATAAAATCAGCAAGCAAAGGAAAGTAGTATCGCTGGAACTGAACTCATCTTCATGTTGTGGTGAGTACCTTAATGAGATGGACCCTGTTTCTGGAACCTGGAATGTACACTGGTGCCAAGATGGGAAAATATGACAATGTAGAATCCTCAAGACATGGAAACATTCCTACAATGGGGTTAGGCTAGGCCCAGGGGGGAGGATGCCCCCCCTGTTGTAGAAGGTAGCAGTAGTCCACAAAAAAATCACAAAAACTGATAGGCCAAAAAGAAGCCATAAAGATGACAGAGTGGACTATTGGGGATAAGAAGGAAATTAAGTGCTGTTACTATTATGAAAGAAGTCCAAAATTTCTAGCTAGAAGATATTCAAAAAGATTAAAAAAGAAATTAGAGGAAAGTAAACCATTTGGAAAAAAAATACTGAGGAAGTAGAAAAATACATAGAACAAAACCTAGAGATTTTTGAAAGTTATAAAAAGAAATATGGGCATCAGAAAAAAAAAGATAGATCTACTATTGTGCAATAGTTATGCAAAGGAGAGAGGCAAATTAATCAATATAAAAAAGCACCCCAAAGATATTTGAAGAGAAGTACAAGCAAAGGCACCCAGATATGGAAAACTGCACAGTACAAATAATAAGATCAAAAAGGGGGATCTTAGAATAGAAGTTTAGAAAAATAGACATTAAATAAATAGAAGCTGAAGTTACAGAATACCTGTGAACTGAAGGCTTTAGTATAGAAAGTCTAACAAAGGTTATGTCACAGCATGATAGAACAATGTGTTCCCAAGTAAGGAGAAACAAGAGGAGCAGGAGACATCTGAAGAAGAAATATGGACATGGGAAAGAAAAAGAGATTTAATATGGTGCAATATTTATGCAAAGGAGAAATCAAGACTAATCGATACAAAAAATATTACCGTAGACATTTGAAGAGAAATACAGGCAAATGATTCAGGATATGAAAAATTTTACAAAAAAAATGAAAAAAACAAAGGAGGAAAGTAGAAAAGATGACTAGTAATGAACAAGTTAAAGAAATAGAAACTGAAGTTATGGATTACTTGTGAAGTGAAGAATTTTGTGTAGAAAATCCAACTCTGTAACATCACAGCATGATGGAACAGCGAGTCCCCGAATTAAGGTGAAACAGGTGCAACAGGAAGCATCTGATCACTTGCCACATGAAGATACTCTGGACCCTTGAGTAGGAAACCAGTAAAAAAGTTCCACTGGAGTTGCACCACATGGAAAGGAGCAGGAAACAGTGGCACCTCTGACACAGTCAATGGCAACTCTGACACAGTCAGTGTTGTGTAGTGTTAGCCAAGTGAGCTTCAATATGAAAGAGCAATGGATGATGCAGGATAGAGCTAAAGAGACTATGTCACAGAAAGATGTTCTGGAACTTTCTTTAGAATGCCCACCAGAAACAGAGAAATAAATGTGCCCTCACTTTTGAAGAAAATGATCTAAAAAGTTGGTTGATTTAATAGAGATGGATAGACATATTAAGATCGATGGAAAAAAATAGATTACAAGAAGTCAATAAGACACGAAATGTTAAAAGTCTGATAAAACAAATGAACACAGTAATCAAGTCTGTTAACAGAAATTCATGTGAAAGAAGTAAATGGGATATATTCCTGTGAGGGTAAATTAATAACAGAAAGAGTCTTACCACAAAAGCATAGTGCAATAAGAGAAAGGAAAGGAAGAAATCAAATGCCATCATGGAAGCATCGACTAGAGAATACTATAAAGCATTTATGACAAAAATTGTCACTGTTAGAAGAGTATAGAAGAAGGAACAGATCAACCAAAATACTTAGAAAGATAGTTATGATAAAAACAATGCACAGTATCAGAACAAACCAGGATCTATAATATACCATATTGCAAACAATAAACTAAAGAAAACAGCACAGGCAGAAAAACTTAGAAGAAATGCACATAAGTATAAAGGGAAAGTAGAAAATAAGTAATTCACTGATGACCCCCAAAAAGGGTTTGGGAAACAAAGCAAAATGAACAGAAATACTGCCAAAAATGAAATAGACACTTTTGGAGAAGTATCTATGAAGACCCTGTGGAACATAAAGGTGTGAAATGGATAAAAGAAGTAAAAGAAACAGTAAGAAGTTCAAATGTACATGATGTAAAAGGGGATGAAGTAACGGACAGAGAATTTGAAACAAAATTAAGAAAATTCTTAACTGTAAAATCCCAGGCCCAGATGCAGTACCTAACTTCTGGCTAAAAGTATTAACGTCATTACAGACAAGATTAACCCCTGAATAAGAACTACTTACATGCACATCCTGAGCAGACACCAACCTGGTTAGCAACAGGAAAAACAATACTCCTCCTTAAGAGTGAACCTACAAGCTATCCTAAAAAGTCTAAACCAATAACTTTCCTTCCGATGATGTATAAACTATATACTGGAATCAATGCTGACAAAGTTTATAGTAATTCTGAAGAAAACTCAGTCATGGCAACAGAACTAAGGGTAACAAAAAAAGAAAGTCAGTGGAACAAAGGATCATTTGTTAAATGAAGCCATAATGGAGAATTATAAAAAATGAGAAGAATAAAAGTGTAGAATGGATAGATTGCAAAAAGCATTTGACAGCATCCCACTTTCATGTATAAAGGGCTGTTTACAGATGTATACGATACACCCTACATTGATTAATTATATTGCAGTGACCATAAACAGTGGGTAACTACCTTGCAGGTAAGCCATGATAAAGGACAAATTATTACCCCAAGGATGAAACTTCAAAGGCGGATATGCTGGCTTGACTTTCTGTCATCGCTGCTCCTCTGTTTTGCTCTTAAGCCATTAAACTGTCTACTTAACAGATAAGGTCATAGTTACACGTTGGCTCAGAGAAAACAACAAAGGGTAAACACTTCTGATCTTCTATTTATGGATGATTTAAAACTGAATAGTTCATCTGAGGAGGAGCTGACAGCACAACTGGAAGTGGTCAAAGCCTTCTCAAATGATATAAAAATGTCATGGGGTCTTGATAAATATGTAAAAGCAGCATTTAAAGCAGGAACGCTGCAGCACCAAGAAAATAACTGTCTGGGACAGGAAAGTGAAATAAAGGAATGTGAATAGGAGGGAGTGTATAAATAGTTGTGAACTGATGAAGGATCGACAATAAAACATGAGCAAATGCAAACAAAACTCAATAAGGAATATCTTAGAAGACTAAATTTAACACTGAAAACAGCCCTGACATCTAGGAACAAAGTCCAAGCTATAAACCAATTTGCTCTTCCTGTTCTAACTTACAGTTTTGAGGTGACTGACTGGCCCCAAAAGTTATTGAATCAGTTGGACAAGAAAACAAGAAAAATGTTTCACACTTATCAAATGATATATAAAAATCAGTGTATACCAAGTATGGGCCTCCTCAAAATTGATTACATCCATAGATGTGCAGTCATAGAACTGCAGACATATCTACTGACCTTGCCAGATCCAAACATAGTGAAAGTTTTAAAGCATGAAGAGAACAAGTCTAAGATGACCACACTGCTTAGTTTAACAGAAACATATCAATGTGAAATTGCAAACAGAAATCAAACTTAATGCGCACAAAAAAAAAAACAAAAAAAAAAAAACAAAAGAAATAAAACAAGGAGAAGGATCAGATCAGAAGGAAATAAATATGGAAAAGGCATAAATATAGTTGCAAGTACTTAAATCTCATGAACAAATTCATTTCAATTAAGATCTGTCACAGGAATGGTTAAGAAGTGGTGAATTTAAACCAAAAGTTGAAAGGTTAATAGGGGTGGCTCAGACTAGTGGACTATATACATGTTGTTTTAAAAAATCCATTGCACATGCAGGGGAAAGAGAAATGCAGGTTCTGTAAAACAGAACTGGAAGCAGTTACACATCTTTTAGCTGGGTGTGATACATTAATGGCTGAGGGTCACTATACTAAAAGACATAATAATATGGCAAGACTGTTGCACTGGGGATTGTGCAAATATTACAACAGCGATGTAGCTCAGAAGCATTGGAAACATGAGCCACAGAGCATTATAGAAAATTATGAAGTTTATATCACATGGGATTACCTATTACCAACAGTTCAAAAAATAGGTGCGTAAATACCAGATATAGTAGTCCAAGAAAAGAAGTCAAAAGTAGCACTGATCATTGAAATTGCTACACCTGGTGATTACAGTGCCTTACATACAGAGAGATACAAAGTCATAAAATACTTGGATTAACAGGCATAAACGAGGGCAATATGGAAGAAAGATATTCAGACAGTTCCAATAGTAGTAGAAGCAAAGGGTTTCATAAAAAAGAATTTACAGTTATATGTAGATATGCTACTAATACCTGTAAATCTGAATGAATTGCAGAAAGAGTCGATTCTGGGCACACTGTGGGTGCTGCAAAGAGTACTGTTGGTGTTGGCTAACATTAAATATTGAAGCCATACTAATTTCATGAACGTTAATCATACTTCCAGTGCCACTGGTATGCACCAAGGGCCAGAGCTCCAGCTGCCTATCCCTTATCATAAACATTAAGACATCACTATCATTTATAATATGAAGTTCTAGATCATGAAGAAGTCATGGTTTAACTCAAAATTAAAATACAACACATCAACAAAAAACCCTCTTCTTATACCCTTTAAATGAAAACAACAGTCAGTGATGTCAGGATCACTATTATTTGTAATTACGTCATCTTGTACAAAAATGTGTTTGTTTATTGTTATCCTTTTCTTATCCCCACTGCCTTCTGGTATCAGGCCTCCATGACTTAACCAGTCTATTTTTCCTTACAGCTGAGAACCAATCACAGGTGTTCATCATCCTAGCCAGAAGCTGAATTTTCGTAACTTTAACCGTATCTCCTAAGCCCAATTTGGTGGTTGAGGGGTGCCGTGTAGTGCTAGCCCTTTGATGCATAATATATATTTCCACACATACTGATTGTGACTACTATGCTATGTACTGCTTGGTAAAGAGTGCATACCCAGTCCTAGTGTGAGCTTTCATGCTCAGGCCTCCATCAGGCATGGTACCTTCACTTGTATCACAGCAAACCGCACCATGTTCCTCTCCATTTATGAACCTATGCTGAGTGTCCATGTCTGATACCTTCCATGGACTTAAGATGAGAAGATTTATTTTTTCAGTTTAACTTTTGATTACAATGTATTGCCATTATATTCTTCATTCAGTTTTTTTTTTCTTTGTTACACTATATATGGCTGGTTTAGTGTGTCATCAGCTGGCTGAATATAAATTTCAAGGATAGCCTTGGAGACCAGTTAGGTTAAGTGCTAGACTCATCCAGAAGACAACTGAATATAATCCAGATAAATCCAGGACTACAGAATGACGCTTGCTGGCAGCTTTTTTATTTAATCCTTTCCATTATAATGTATATATATATATATATATATATATATATATATATATATATATATATATATATAGTGTGTGTGTGTGTGTGTGTGTGTGTGTGTGTGGGTGCGTGCATGCGTGAGTGTATGTGTGTGTGTATGTGTGTGTGTGTAGAACACTTTTCTGCCCATTTCTGCACATATGGTATTTTCTGTTTAGAATCCATGTCTCTTTAAATTTAAACATGCGGCCATAACATTATACTTATACCCATGAAACATTTAAAATGGAATAGAACATAATTCACAGGTATGGTATACTAAATAAAAGATCAAAGTAGCCTTGTTCAACACTGTACCACTGTAATTTTAATTTCTGAGTACTTAAATAAATAACTGCAAGATAAATCACTTTTGTTTTACATAGATTATTCCAGTGATGCTTCTGTTAATGTTGCACAAAACTTCTGAATCACAAAACAAAACACAGATTAAGAGCTGCCTTTATATCTTTTCATTAGGATAACTCAGGGACCTTGAGCAAAGAAGAAGTTATTAAAGCTTACTTGAAAGCTAATCCAAATGCTGATGTGAATAAAATAACTAAACTTGTTGAAGATTGTGACAAAGACAAAAATGGAGACATATGTTGGGAAGGCAAGTGCACTTATCATCATTTTAAATTATGTTAATGGAATTTTATACTGTCTTGATTTACTAAAAATTCATTGCACCAGAGTTCTGAAATACTAAAAAAACTATTAATAACAATATTAAACCGCAAAGAATGTTCTTAGACAGCTGAACATGTGGCCATTTACTTGCTGAGAAGATAGTACAAAGTTAACATTTTAATACTATGTATTGTACTGATGCTTGGAGAAGAAGCTCAATCTGTAGACATGAGAAGGAGTTGCTAGGAAATAACTTTACCCATGGTAAGAGGGACTTCAGTTTAGTTACGCAGGCTGTACCTGCAGGCATATCTCTCCATTGTCTATATTCTGGCAGAATGTCCAGATTTTTGCTTCCTATTTTTGGTTTGCTCCTCATAAAATGTGTTGCTTTTTGGCAAATGATTGAGAATTCAAGTCAGAGATCAATGAAATGCATTTGAGTTTCAAACTTCATATCCTCCAGAAAAATGCATGCTAACACAAAACAATTATTCTATGTCATTTTAACAACTTTCTAAGTCTATAAAGGTAAGATTTAATATCTGTACCTATTTTAGTGTCTTTGACTCCCCCCCCCCCATTATTTTTAGCTTTGACCAGACTTAATGCACTTAGAGATCGATAGGTTTCCCTCCTGAAGCAAATAACAACCTCTTCACTGGTAAAACATGCACTAGATTAACCTTCCCATGGTTATTGTGACAATATCCTACCTGTAGTACTTGATTTGTTTATCTACACTCAGTATGTCTCATTGTTAATTTATCTCCTGTGTGTATTTCAACTGCCTAGACTTGCTTATAATATCTATCACTATAGATATAATTAGCCAGTATAAGCTACACATTGAAACTTAAAAAATCACCAGGTTAACACATGTAAAACACTGCTACTTAAAAATCACCCTAAACTATAAAATTATCACCAAAGTAGTCTTCCCTGTAACACAAAAGTAATTAAAACCTAACAATGCATAGAAATGCACACAACTATGTTTCACAGAACATTCATCCTCACAAATTAATTCACATCTAAAATGTATACCAAAATAAGAAAAAGAAAAATAGAATATGGAAGAAATGACATACACTTGACTAATCAACAGAAAAAAGCCACAAAAATGGCCCTCAGGAAAAAAATAAATAAATAAATAAAACAAAATAAACAGGAAATCTTAAGGAAAATCCCCACAGTAGGAAATAATTGAACCAACAAATAAATAAATAAAACATAGAAATAAAAGAATTTTGAATGAGTGCAGAACTATAAACAACTCTACTGTGCCCATAATTCTTTAATACACTTTCTGAGTGGAGGAATCAACAAAGTGCAGTTGTGTAAGCTGAACTTACCATAACACTAGATGTTCAAATGATCACTGCTGCAGTACCCTTAGTTATATGGTTTATATCCTGCCAAGGATGTAATAGCAGGTCAGCTTCCAAAGGTTCAAGGCACGGTCCATGTGCCCAAACTATCAAGCAGCTCGAGGTGATCTGGCTAAAAAACAAGTTTGGGTGTGAAGCCCTTCAGAGCTTTTCTGCCATTGGATACAGGTAGGCTGAGCCCTGAAAGGACAATGCTGGAAATAACAAAAAATAAATGTCCAAATGTCCACACCCTGTCATAAAAACACACTAAAAAACAAGGGCTATAGAGTGAGGGAGCAGCTACTCCAGCAGTGATCATTCAAACACATACTATTATGGTAAATTCAGTTGACACAACTGTACTGTGTTCTTCATATTGATCACTGCTGCAGTAGCCTTAGTTATATGTGTAGATTACCACAGCTAACTGTATTTGGGAAGTGGAAGGAGAAGGGTCCAAATGCCCCTGGAGAATGGTCCGAGCAAAGCTTGATCTAAACCTAGAGAAGGCATCGAGCCTATAGTGCTCTGTAAAGTATGTACAGAGCATTTTGTGAAAGGTAATAACCGGAGATTTTCTTTATTTGTTAAGCATCTGTTTGTTTGTTCTGATTTTCTGCCAAGGAGTGTATCATATAACTGATTTGTTTGCAGTTAAAATCATTCTCTAGAGTTTCCTTGTTCCTTTATCTGTTTACATGTTTAAAATGTTAATTTAGTGTCTCTCTGCTGTGATAAATATTTCTATAGTGTTGTCTGCCTAAAATAGTGTAGCTAGTAGCTGTAACATAGTTTTCCACCTGCGCTCCCTCTTGGTGTCTTGTTGTTATACTTGGTAGCTCTGCAGTTGACACTCCTCCCAGACCAGTGGCATTAGCTCATTCTACCTAATACAGAACAGAGAGAACATTTGGGAAGCCCAACCCCCTTAGTTTCTTAACATTGAATTATCTCCTTTCTCTCTTTCCACTTTACTAAAAAAGAAAAAAAACTTTATTCAGCTGCTTTTACAGTATTTGTGTTTCCTCCTTCTACTCTATCACTTCCTCTTGGTTTTTCTGCTACTTGTTCTCTAAAGTGTTCAATTGCATTTTCTCTGCTGCATTTATTACTGCTTGTTTTTAGCCTGTTTAAATTTTAAGTGTTATTCTAAACCTCTCAGTTTTGGTTTAAGCACTTGAGCTTTAGGCCTACCCCTTGGCTCTCCCTGGCCTCTCTCCCTCAGATTCTGACAAATATTGATGGACAGTTTCCTATGGTCTCTCCTGCCAGCCTGGTTGATATGGGCATCCTGAGACAGTGTAGCAACTGCCTCATGTACATGGGCAACCATCTACTACAATTTGTGAGAGATGCAATTACATAAAGAAGCTACAGTCTATACTCTCTCCCTCACAAGCCAGTATATCTGGTACTGAGAAGGTTGTCAACACAATCACTACAACTCAAACACCACCCACAACTATACAACACGCACCCGCATATGCGGAGATTCTCAACAAAACAGACCAAAACAAAGAAGACCACAGATGCAAAAACACATGAGAACTCCACAAACGTCCACACCACATACCATGCATAGCCCACACACCAGTGTCTTGCAGCCACTAAGGCCTAACCATGAACCCACCATATTACTCATAGGAGATTCCATTGTGAGACACACAGATGTGCCTCTTACCAGGCTGGATAAGGAGAAAGTCACAGTTAGTTGTTTGTCAGGTGCCAGAATCTGCCATATCACACATGAGCTCAAGTCTCTCAACAACAGGTACTGTTATGACTCCACCATAGTCCATGTTGGCATGAATGACTTGAGACGTACCTCCCTGGACTATATGAAGAGAGACATGACTGAGCTTGCTGAATGTGTGTCCCAGGCAGGTATGTCCCTAGCCTTAAGCAGCATTCTACTGTCACCCAGAATGATGCCTCAGTATAAACAGAAAATGATTGAACTTAAGCAGCATTCTACTGTCACCCAGAATGATGCCTCAATATAAACAGAAAATGATTGACTTTAACAATTGGCTTAGTTTCTGGTGTCATTCCTGGGAGATCCAGTGCCTGACAGCCTGGGAAGATATGATTAATAGACCATGATGCTTTGCTAGCGATGACCTGCATCTGTCTCACTTGGGCTTCAGGCTTCTGGCAAAGGCCCTTGCCTACCCCATAGTGCCTTTTTTAGGAAAAGTCATGAGGTTGATACTAACATAAAAATCTCAACAAAACGAAAATTAAAGATCATGCTGCTAAACGCTAAGAGTCTAAACATGAAACTGCACTCATTGCAAGCATTCTTAACCCTGGAAGATGTTGACATTTGTGCAGTCACAGAAAGCTGGTTCAAAGCTGTGGAGAGCACCCCAGCCTTACCTGGTTACTCATCCTATCATACATTTAGACCCCAAAATATAGGCAGAAAAGCCAAAGGAGGTGGAGTTTCAATATATATTAAAGATACATATACCTCCAGGCTGGTCAAACAGTATGACGCACAGGAGATACTCCAGGTGCAGTTAACCATTGACAAGTCCCCTATTCAAATTATAGCTAGCTACAGCCCCCAAATTTGGCTCAAGATGCCCACTCCACCAATCTGGACCTCTTCAAATCAATTAAGATTCAACCCGTTACCCTGATCCTGGGTGACTTTAATTACCCAACCATAGATTGGAAAAAATACTCATGCTGGAACACAAATGCCCAGGGATTACTCAATTTTATCAATGCAAATGTCTTGGAACAGCTAGTTGATACCCCCACAAGAGGTGATAATATCTTGGACTTTGTTTTAACCAACATGAATAACCACTGCTGCACCCTTATGGTGTCATCCTGCATGGTAAGATCTGACCATAAAGCAGTCTCTTTCAAAGTCACCATCTCCCCTGACCCCCCCCCCCCCCAGCTAGGGTCAAACAAAAAAAATTCTCCAAAGCTGATTACCACCTCCTGAGGGATGGTATAAACAGCTTCACAGCCCCCTCTCTCACTGTAGGAACTGACACCAATGTCCAAATCTACACCAAAGTACTATACAAGCATTTATATAGATGCATGGAATCAGGAATACCTGACAGGACAAAATCAACCTCTGGAAAAAAGAGTAAACCTGTCTGGTGGACATCTGTAATAAAGAAACTATATAACAAAAGGAAAAAAATGCTGTCCAGGACCAAGAAGGAGCAGGTACCCAATTGGAAGCAATCTCTCCTTAGCCTGAACAAGCAAAAAAGAGCACTAGTGAAATCTAAAACCAGCTTCGAGTCTGAACTGGCCACATCTACTAGAGACAGCCATAAGTCCTTCTTCACATATGTCCGCAATCTCAAAGGAAGCACCCAGATCTGTTCAGAACTGGTGTTCAAGGACACCACATACACAAATGCTGTAGATATAGCCAATCTTCTGGCTGACAGATTCAGTGAAAACTTCTCTCCTCTGTCCCCCCATCAGTAAATCAGGACATCCCCAGTACCTGCCCCCCCCCCACACTTCTTATCTCTAGGGAACAGGTCATCACTGCCCTCTCAAAGGCAAAAAATACAGCCTCCATGTGACCCAATAACATCCCAGGCTGCATCCTACATGAACTCAGGCATGAACTTGCAACACCATTAGGCACCCTATTCAACCAAACCTGAGTACCAGCTTTGTCCCAGCTGAGTGGAGGACAGCCACTGTCATCCCTTTATACAAAGGTGGAACATTCACTGATCCAGGAAATTATAGACCCATCAGCCTAACTAGCCTGATCTGCAGGGCCATGGAACGGATTATCATGGACCTCATTAACAGAGACATCGGCAATCTCCAAAGACTCAACCCCAAACAGTTTGGCTTTGTCAAGGGGAAGTCATGTCTGTTAAATCTGGTCGACTTCTTTAAGACAGTCACCAAAGCCATGGACAAAGGGAAGATGGTGCACACTGTCTACCTTGACCTGGCCAAAGCCTTTGACACTATTCCCCTCTCAGGCATAGTAGATAAACTCTCTCAACTAGGCATCATATGTTACCAGATGGGTAGCAAACTGGCTTACTGATAGAACCCACCTAATCAAAATAGGGGAAGCCACATCAAGCAGTAGACCTGTAATGAGTGGCGTACCCCAGGGATCTGTCTTGGGCTCACTGTTATTCAGGATACACTTCTTTGAGGTGCAGGCCAAAACCAGTGATCTATGGCTGACCAAGTTTGCAAATGACTGCAAGCTGGGTGCTGTAATCAATTCCCCAAGTGATGTGGACATTCTCCAAGAAGGTCTCACCCAAACAAATGACAGGTGCCAGAAACATGGCTTGAATGCCAAAAAAATGCATCATCATCCCCTTTGGAGAGAGTGACGTCCCCACATATTATCACATTAATAACAATGTCCAAAGTACACAATCAGTAGTGAGGCATTTGGTGACCCAGGTTGACAGCAACTGGATGTTTGACCACCATGTTGCTTCCATTGTACGGAAAGCTTTCTACATGGCCCACCTCATAAGTAAGGGTATCTCATCCAGAGGCAAAGAGGTCATAAGATCCCTGTAGTCTTCCCTTATAAGGCCAATTTTTGAGTACAATGTGCCCTTTGGCATGCACCTCACAAAGCACATGCAGCAGCTGGAGAGACCACAGTGGTTCCTCACCAGGAGAATCCAGGGCCTCAACCACCTACCTTACACAAATAGGCTAAAAGCCTTGTCAATCTACTCAGTTTCATACAGACTCCTCAGATGTGACCTCTGTCTGACATACAAAGCAATCTCAGACCCCGCCTTGATGGGACTGCTGCATATCCACAAGTCAAGCTCCACTCGAGCAACCCATACGCACAACCTCAACATGGTCTGTGATATCAATAGGACTTGCTGGCAGGATAGATTTGTGTCCCAGAGACTCTCCCATCTGTGGAATAGACTCCCTCTCCACATCAAGCAGAGCATCTCATTATCCCTTTTTAAGTGCGACCTGGATAACTGGATGGGAAACAGAAAATACACTCCTGGGATTCCACTTGTGTCCCTGCTGGACAGGGACTCTGGGTGATGACGTCTCTAAACATGGGCTTAACTCTTGGCTAGGCTTATAAGGTCCTCAAGGCCAATAGACTAGTAACCTCCTATTATCCTATGATCCTATGACCAAGTATCAGCTTCTAGAATACTACTAGAATCCAAACCTTTTCAAGAAACAGTAGACAAAGCCAATACCCTGGTAGAGTGGGACCTGACCCAGTCTGGAAAACATTTGTCATGGTGAGTATAACAATATGTCATAGCCTTAGATGACCATTTGGAAATAGTCTGTTTTGACACAGCTTGTTCCTTCTTACCTTCACAAGAAATGGGCAATTGATCTAAAAAGCCAAAAGATTTAATCCTGTCAAGATAATACCTGAGTTGTCTGTGGACATCCAAGGTATAGAGTAGCCTTTCTCCTTCATTTTTAGGTTAAGGAAATGGGGAGACAGATAGTTTGGCTTAAAATAAACTTGGATACCACGTTAAGCATAAAAGAAGGATTAGTTCTCAAAGAAACCCTCTCCCTATGGAAAATGAGTTAAAGTTTACTCACCATAAGAGCTTGCAGCTCAGATACCCTTCTTGTAAATGTGAGCTCTCTAACACAAAATTAAGATCCCAAGGAAGGGCCACCAGTTTACTTGAAGGCCTCTTATGAAAAAAAAAACCTTTCAAGATCATAATGTCAGGAGACTGGCTTTTAAGAGGAGGATCCATGGGCAGACATGCTGAAAGGCTCAATAAATGAGGCTTGACTGAGAAATAAGAAAGGTCACAGAATAGCACCTCACACAGATACTGTAAAATTAGAGAATGACTAGCACTGAAAGGGTTCTGGTTATGCTGTTGGCACCAACTAGAAAACAGTTAAAGAGTAAGGTAGAGAACTGACATTCTGATCCAGACACACAAAACCTTAAGAAACACCTGAAGTCTGGATGAACAGGCATGTTTTGAAAAGCATGTTTTAAGTATGATGTTACCAGGAAACTTGAAAGAGGAAGAAGAGATAACAGGTTGGGAAGTGACATCATTTTGAATTTGGGCACTATCACAAACCGGTTTAGGAAAGAAAAACACAGAACTGGTCTACAAGCATTTTCTTTCCTTCTTTTTTGGCACTAAGAACATCCTTGAATAAAACACATTCCACAATTGGAAAGGAGGAACTGGCTCTCTCACTTTTTGAAACAGCATGTGAAGTAGAGCATGTAGAAACAAAACAGTCTAATCTGCAGGATGAGGAAGGCTCCACTTGAAAAGGAGGAATTTCCTTCCACTGCCATCTATAACCCTGTTGAATGATCTTCAGAACCCATTTGTCTGAAACAGTCTGTTGCCAAAGAGAGAAACAGAGATTCAGAATTTCTGGAAGAGAAGAGGGGCCAGGTTAGGAAGAGTTATTCAGACTTTAATAGAGTGTGCTTGGTTTTGGGAGGTTTGAGACTTCTTTTTAGAAGCCCTTTTCCATTACTTCTTAAAAGTTTGTTTATTTGAATTCTTTTAAGACTATTTATTCTGCTTTTTTTTTTTTTTGCCAAAATTGAATGAGTAGAAAGAAAATCCCTTGGACAATTTGGAAAAGAAGGGCTGAAAAATCTTAGCAATTCCAAGAACCAACTTGCCCCTTTCATCACACGTTTTGATCACCTCTGCAGCAGAAGGACCAAACACTAAATCTCTATCTAAGGGAGAATTTAAAATTTCATTTTTTTAATTATCTTGGAGGTTCTGTGAATGCAGCCTAGCAAACCTCCTTAAAACAGTACAAGTGACCATAGCCCTAGAAGAAGTATGAACAGAATCATACACACACTGTAAACAATAAGTAGTAAGCTATGCAATAGAAGACACTAAATTATTTAAAGCAGTTTTTTTCTTCACAAGAAGGTGTAAATAAAAAATTCTTCATACTTTCACAATATATCAGAGCAAATTTTAACATGTCAGACTGACAATTTAAAAATCTGAAAATCAAAGTTGCAGAAGTATACACTTTTTCCCCATATCTATCAATAAATGTACCCATCCTTATTAGAAGGAGTAGTGTTTGAATTAACTAAGTACTTAGCAGTAGTGGTGTCAACTAAGGCAATAGCTGCTGGGTCAGATTTTGGAATAGTGTATAAACATTTAAAAATAGAGGAACTTTATATATCTTACCTGCCTTTTTAGGGACAGCTGACTGACTATCAGGAAGATTACAGGTAGTAAAACACACATCCTCTAAAGCAGACAGAACAAGAGGAATGGGTACATGTTCTGGAAATTCCTTCTTAAACAATTCATAGTATTTTCTAAGGGACTGAAAACCCTAAGTGTTCTCCCATTGAAAACACTGGCACAGTCTAGCAAATGTCTCAGAGAAACAGAACCACCCCCACCCCCCCAGACACAGGAAGAATCAGCAACTGAGATCTCCACTGAGTCTGAATGATAAATCTGAGACTTTTATTTAACGTAAAGAGTTTGAGGTAAAGCAGATAAAAAAATCTCAAATAGTTCATTTCTCTAATCTCTGGTAATATAATCAGAAAGAGAAGAAAGCTTTAAAATGTAATTATTTCTCAAACCTTCAAGCAACAGCTTCAAAAATAAACTCAAAACAGTTAGAAATGGTACTATGTAGAAACACATAAATAAAGTTTCAGATTTAATCGGGTGCTAATCAGTCATAAAGAGTGTGACAATGATCCACTGGACTGGTAATCAAGGAGCCTCAATCCTCACCAATGGCAACAGTGGGGGATGTTCATTGCGAGGATAACAGGCACACACACAGTATTTCCAGATGCAGCTCTCTGCATCAAGTGCAATTTCCCATAAGGGCACACAGAAACCACAGTCAGTCTGGGGCTGGTTTCTCCCTCTTTCTCCAGATCCCCAATAGGACTCCCCACTAGCACAACTATAGAGTTGAGATCTCAGCTGAGTGTCCAAGCCAAGACCTCCAGCACCCTCTCTGTCCAATGAGTGCTTCATGTCCCTACCCAAGTAGCTCACACACACACACACACACACACACACACACACACACACACACACACACACACACACACACACACACACACACTGTTTGAGGTTTGATTTATACACACACACACACACACACACACACACACACACACACACACACACACACACACACACACACACACACACAGACACCTGTGAAAGGCTGGCACAGGTTTACTAGCTATGCCCCCTTCTGCCCAGCCTATAAGGTAGTTTCCACTCCCACCAGCCACTCTTTATAAGGTACAGTACTTTAGGGCCCTTAACAAAGGGTGTCCTATCTTGCTGTGTAATATTAATACTAATACAAATGGTAGTTTGACCAAGAGTAAGGCCATTCGGAGTGGCCCACACAGTGTCACCAAATATATATACAAATACTCTCAAAACTTGAATATTTCTACACAAATCAATCACAATGAAAGGCTTAAATATATTTAATAATAAATAATAAAAGAACAAGACAATACTAAATATATATTCACAGTGACATCAGAGTTCAAAACCACAGGAAATATTTAAAATAACATTGCAGTACAGGCTCACTCAAACCAAGAAAAACATCTAAACTAAACTTCACTATATTCCTGACTGTATCTAAGAGAATTATGCTGTTCCCTAGAAACTTACTTCATTAGAGCAAGGCAGATGCATGATGAATGTGTCTTCTTGTTGTCAGGTCCAACAAGACAGAATACAGAATGCTCTGTCTCACTAAGAGACTTCTCAAATTAATATTCAAAATATTACTGCTGGCATAGCTTGCAGAATGACATAATTTCTTGACATCTGACTTCTAGTTCCCAGGTAAAGCCCCCATTGCTGAAGCTGGCGGTATTTAGCATCTACCTATAAAAATATACAGACAAAGGCTTTTGCTCAGATCTTTGGCAGATGCTGAAAGTCATAAAACAACTGTATTCCTTCATGCTTCAAACGTAACAACTAGTTCACTCCAAAGACAATACAGGAAAGTTTCCTAGTACAAACTTTGTATCTTTAGCTGCATTGAAACCTGCCAGATATCCTCTTTTATGCCCTAACCTATAAAATCATTTAATTTCAGATATTTTTCTAAAGTTTGCTGGACAGAGGTTAACCCTTCAGTTTCCTCTGTTACGCATATACATCTAAACAGTTACAATACTGCAGGTACATTTCTGTTCTCTTCCAGTAGGGCACACTGTGGTTACTTTTAAACATAGCACTCTACAAATACCCTTTCATCACATGTTTGTACAAGCAGTTTGATATACACATGACATACAGTTCTAATACATTTGTAACACAAGCATCTTGTATAAATCATTTTGATATTCACCAATGACATACAATTATAATTTCAGCTAGCTGTGCTGGCAGTATCTCCTTTCAGAACAATGATATGACAAAACATCAGACTTCATAAGATTGGTTAAGCCTATCTTAACATTTGTTCATCAACGCACTTCTAGCTTTATCTCATTGCTACCTCTTTTCAGTCTCCTATTCCAAATTCCAGATTTTAAATTCATAATAAAATTCAGAGAAGTCTTTAATCATAATAATTATGAGGTGAAATGCCAGTGTATAATATCAGCAAAACAGCAACTGCAGTTAATAGAAAAGTTACATATATACTGTAAGTATATGAACAGCTGCTTCATAACATTATACGAGAAGCATTTCAGGTTAGGA
The DNA here is from genome assembly GCF_019279795.1 of Protopterus annectens. NCBI lineage: Eukaryota > Metazoa > Chordata > Ceratodontiformes > Protopteridae > Protopterus > Protopterus annectens. The sequence continues at coordinate 405,523,989 of NC_056725.1, forward strand.
TACTGTATGTTAAAATAACACAAGCTTAAAATATCATAGAGTTTTCTAAATAACAAACTGTCACTCTGGGGATGGAGGGGAAAAGACAATGACTGAAATCTTTGCAATTATGTATAAATTAATTTTAACAATTACAGGATATCTTTAGTGCTGCAGCTGTGGACACAGAACTGCAATGGGCCATCTTGTAAGATAAACATTTCCTGTTTTCAGTTGCAGCTCCTGTTAACTGTTCAGTTCTTTATTAAATGTATCAGCCTAGGCATTTATAGGTAGGTATGCAGTATGTCTGTTGCCTGGTGCTGAGAAAAGATGATGCTACTGAGAATGAAAAAAAACAAAGTAGAAACTGCAGAACATATTCTGAGAACTATCACGGTGAATGTTCACAAAAATGGAGTGTAAACACATTAAAGCAATATCTTGCACACACAGTCCAAACATAACTTCTTTAATCTTTATATTGTAAATTCTTATTGGGAAGTAGCTGAGGTGCCTTGTGGGTAACAAAGTGCTACTATTTGGAAAGAACTATGCAAACAGACACAATCCTGACATGAAGCAATTATTACTGCCTGTTAAATATTAAGAAAAAATAAACCTTTCACAATAATCAGCTGGTTTAGTATCTATTAACGGAATGAGATGGCATAGCAGGACTCGTGTGACTGGATTGTTATGCAGTTAGTATAATAAGCAATCAATGATAACCAGAAGACTTCATTGATGTAAGTAAACTAGATTATTTAGGCAGGGCAATTTATTGTGGAATGCAGCTTTTGCAAGCAGACTCTCACTTGCTGCTGGTAGTTTATGATTTCTAAATACGCTAAGTCTCCTCTTATGTATTATTATCATCTATTTTGAAAAAAGCCAAAGGAAGAATTAGGGAAGGGGTGTAAACTAAACAGACTGGTCAGAAGGAATACTTGAATATTGTAGCAAATATGTTATTTTCCTATACTTCCAGCTGTAATATTCTCTACCACAGTAAAGACAAAACTAATATGAATAATTTATCAATATATTAATTTTGTTTAACAGCCTGTCATAAAAGTCTTCCATTAATAGTGCAATGCCTACATTATAAATGGAAATGCTATAAACTTACAAAAAGTTAGCATTTTTGTTTTACTGATGTAATCATTAAGTATCACATAAGTCTGCATGCCCAGAGACTGCACAACAAATGAAAAGTACTCTACAGTTATTTGAATTGTACCTAATTGTAGTAATGCATGAGCATTTGATCTGAAACTTAAAATGCCTCTGGATCAAACCTGGCCATTGAGGAGTAAATTTTCCTATAATTCCTGCCACTATAAGGTATTGTTCCTTTATTATTTTCTTTTATTCTACCTTATGTTTTTTTTTATACTTATATAATTGCTCATACTTAATAGTTCAAGGGCAGCTGTGTATGGGCCAAAAACTGATCATTCAGAATGCAGACTTAGTTTCAACACATACACTAAAGGTCCCATCCATGATTCCAAAGGCCTGCTGAATCGATCCATTGATGTACTTTGAAAAAATCCCACAGGTTATCTATAACATAGTCTTAGCAAGGCTTGTGTAATAAATGTAGTTCTCTGCATATTTCCATACCCCTCTATTTTAAATATCACCTATACCCCCCACAGTTCAGTTGTCAACCTGTGAAGACCTAGATTAATAAAATCCAAAGTTTTTCATCATGAAGTCTGAAAGTAAAACAGAACTTAACACTCAACTATCGATAACTGAATGAAATCAATCCAAGTGTACTACTTAACTATAAGACAATTATTTTCGTTGTGAATTTTCTCTGAACACTTTCAGGAAAAAATAAATCACATTTGTTATAATTACAAAATAGTGAATCATAGTCTAAAACTGCACTGATAGATACAAATAATTTTGCAAGAGCAATGTGTGAACACAGACAAATTTTTAAAGATTAAGCATACAATTGTCAGTGTTCTGCTTATGACCATCAGTATGTTTGATTTTTACCTAAAAGTTAGGTATTCTGGTTATGAGGTGTTTGTAGTTATGGAATTTTTATTTTATTTAATTCAGAATTACCGATTCAGATGTTACACATAGAATAGCGCCCCCCCCCAAAAAAACATAACTCCTCTTTTGTCATAACCCTTTATCCAAAAAAGTATTAATGTCTAATTTGTTTGAAATTGGAGCACCTATCTTGATGTTTGCACATTTATTACTGAGACAGGTTTATTAATATATATTTATTTAAAATATATTCATTACGTAAGTGATACAAAAGACAACAGGGACTCAGAGAAAGAGGGGACAAGAATAGTATAAAGATCAGTCTTAATCTAGTTCTATTTAATAGCTTTTTCATATCTGTTTTGCTTCTGAATGTACACTTAACGGATAAAAGTTATGATTTAATTGCCTGTCTAACAGTCTTTTAGAATATTTCTGGTGCAGAAGACATACCAAATGTAAGTCTAATGAATCTTTACTTTCCAAATGATGCATTAATTATGTAAAATTTGAAACATTCTACATCCAGATTTAAATAAGACAATTCCTTATTTGAATTTAGTAATTAAAATAACATAGCATTTGCCATTTTTGAGACATTTCTTTAACTGTTAGCAATGATAATCTTAAGCAATAACTATCGCCTGGGTGTGGGTAATGCTGGATTTACCCATGGTTGGTGTGGTTTGGTCAGGAGGGCGAAGCCCAATTGACCAAACAAAGACAACCGTGGGTAAATCCAGCATTACTCATACCCAGAAGTGAGTTATTGCTATTATACAATGACATTATTTAAGAAAAAAAATACTTACTTTCCTTAAATAATGTCCTTGTATAATGGCGCCGTGCTGTCCTTCCACCACTGGACAGCTCCGCTTTGCCATTGCTGATGTACTGCGCATGCATTTGGAACTTCGTTCCCACCCATACCCAGTACATCAGTGCTCGGGAAAGTAAACAACGGAGAAAATATCTCCGTTGCTACACTTTTTTTTTGTTTTTTTAAACCCTTAAAATTAAAGAATATATCAATAGAAAAAAGTCCGGGCGACCAGACCTTTTTCCGTTGTATATTCTCAAGGGGCATGCTGGTTGGGCTGACCAATCAGCGTGCTCATTTTATGATGTTACCAGCCAGTCATTGTATAATTGTGATTACATTATTCTGAGCTTTCAGAGCAAATGTGAATTACGTATAGGCTTCACAATAAGTACAAGATCCACTCATTCTTTCACCTGTAATTGCTTCTTGATGTTCTCTGCATTATTTATTCACTTCAGTTCTTGTTCAATTCAAACCCTTGATTAAGTTTAGAACTTTATATCTTGTTAGAATCATTATCATAACTTCAGGGTTCATTGTTATATGATATTCTCTTGGCAAACTTCTGAAGCAAGTGATTAAACTGCAGTCATCATTAAGGCTATCAGTGGTATGACAGTAATGAATGTAGCTCATGAGGCAAAACCTGACTGATGAGACTACTGAAAATAAGTAACACTGCTCATTGTCTCTATGCCCACATAGAAGGAAGGGTGGGAAATCCTTACATTTTAATAACAAGTGCACTCTGGGTGGCTTGAAGTCATATCTCACACTGAATGGTAGATAACCAAACAATAAATTAGTGTGAAAGAGTAGAGAGTTATGCAATACTTAACTATATGTAAATATGCAACTGCAGTGCTAATAACCAGAATTTTGGGACTGGACATGGAATGCTTTCAGGACTGGAGACAAACCCAGTCACTTCTCTCATAGACAGAATGGTAATAGTGCCTAGTATGTGCTGAATGGCTGGCCTCCATTCTCTGAAGTATTAGGGATAAATGATTAGGAAAGAATTATGATCAGTGTGGCAGCAATGGCACAGGGGGGTGTAATGGGAAACAATGACTGAATCTTATGATAAGTCCTTTCCTAATACCACATCAGAAATAAGGGCTTATAGAGAAGTGAAGATCAATACCATATTGGTTGGAAACCTTGGTCTGGAGATCCCTCTTCTAACTCTAACAGAGAATGAGCTGTCTGACCCAAATGATTTATTTATTATTTTTATTTACCAGGAAAGTCTGACTTGGAATGAAGTCAATTTTCAGCAGAGGCCCAGGGAGAAATGCTCCAGATACATGTCTTTGGATGTGGAAGAAAACCAGAGCACCCAGAGGAAACCCACACAAACACTGGGAGGACATGCAGACTCTGCACAGAAGGCACCCCAGCTGAGAATTGAACTGGAGAACCTCTTGCTGTGAGGCAACAATGCTACTGCTGCACCACTGCACCATCCCCATCTGTAAAACTTTTAAATTGTCAGAGGAGAAATAATCATTCAGAACATTAAATTCAGTTGTGGAAATAAAAAAAAAGATACCAGAAACAGACACAGTGAAGCTGTATATGATTAAAACTAAATGGGAATACAAATGCTACAGTGCATAACACACACTGCATAAGAAATGCTTTTACATAAATTAATTATGGAAAAACCTAAGTTGTAAAAAGAGACAATTGTGAATATGATTTTGATTTGTTAACACTAGCAAAGGAAGGGCCATAAAGAACAACATACGACACATAATTATGGGTTGTGGATGGCTAAAAATAACACATTTTATGACTCAGAAAAGAAATGTAATTTCACACACAGCTCTGTGGTATAGGAGGAGTCTTGACTATGACTGGAATGTGTGAAGCTTGTTTAGCCTCTTTAGAACTGAGGAAGCCAGACAGTGAATGTCATCTGTCACCTCACCCATGTCAGAGAGAAGATTAAGAGCTTCTTGTGATCCACTACTTTCTTGTGTAGGCTGTTGAGTATTTCCTGGTCATGTTGCTGTCTTTTGTTCTGTTTTGGGGATTAAGTAGGTGTGTTTCTGTGTAAGGTGATGTGTAGAACTGATATATATATATATATATATATATATATATATATATATATATATATATATACTTTACCTCAATTAAGGATTTCTCTCTCTTAGCAAACTACTTCCCACTCATAAACCATTTATATGATGCCTGTCTTGAATGTGGGTTGGTCAATGCACTGTATGTAAAGACAGTAAGGTTTCTGCTTTACCTGGATAAGAAGGGGTTACCCGTCAGAACGTTTACAGGAAGATCTCATTAGCCCTGAACAAAGAGGAATAATGACTTTGTGGAACAATTTAGATGTCAACAACAGGGCATAGAAAAGCTAAAAACATGACAAAGTTATTTCATGTGGCAGAAAAAGAAAGAAGGCCAGTGCAGTGTAGTGAATGGTAAGTATATAAAAAGAAGTCAAACTTTACAAATTAGCACATGACAACAAGAGTACAAATATAGTCTATAAACTTCAGAAGTATGAAAGAAGCATATGAGTATGTCTTTCATGTTGGCAGAAGAGAAATAGATGATGCTTAAACATAATGGCTTAGATTCAAAATGATACTGAATGCAAGAAATAAAGAGGCTGCTAACAGAGATATGCACTTTGTGTAGGCAAGAAAATGAAGTTATTTCAGTGCTATAAACTAAATAATAACTGTGGAAATAATGGTATTACAGATTTATTGCAAGATACATAAAAAAGTAGGACATTACATAGATTGGTGACACAATGGTAAAAATATAGTGGCTTTCCGATTATATGTCAGTAACATGGCTAAATTTGATTCCTGCAGTGCTGAAATTTGTTTTTGCACTCACTTTGGACTAAAGCACATACATCACCCAAAATACCACAGTTTTGACTGATGATTTAGAAATGAGTGGTCTGTAAATATTTACTATACAGATGGGCATGATTACAATGTTATGTTCATTTTGGAAAGCAAAAAAACTGTTACTAAAAGAAATTAATATAACATAATTGATTTTCTTTTTTTCAGAATTTCTTGCACACTTTACTGGAGCATGTTAAGGAAATTTAAGAGCTATGGCTACACCTTTCAAGATGAATTGCATTACTGCCTCCACGGGTACAAGAAATGCATTTAGGAATATAATCACATTTTAAGAATGCCATGATACTATGTTTGGAAAAATGTTTTTGCAGCACATTTGAATTCTTCTGTATTATACACATTTGTGTCAGTGCATGCATGATCACATATATCTAATACTTGACATGTGGTAAAGTAAAAATGGGAACGGTCAAAACTTTTTAATCTGTGTATTGCCATGGTTCTCATTGCAGTTCTCTTAAGTTTAGTTCAACTAAACTTGTTGTGTGAAAGTCGCAGTTAATTGAAAAAAATCTCAGCTATTAAATAAAACAAGCAATGACCCTTCAGAATTACTTATAACTTACCCTCGTGTAATGGCTTGGTCTTAGTGTATTTAGCTAGAGGGGTTTGAAAAGTCTACTGCATGGTAGTAAAATGGGAAATTTATCACCTAATGGAATACTAGTGTTATTTTTACAGGATGGGATTACAAGAAATTTTGCATTTATTGAATTAAAGTGAATGGCATAGTCATTTTCCAAAAAATTTTGATTAATTAGTATAAATCCCCTTAAACTCTTAAATACACAGTGTATGTCTGTTATAAAAGGAATACATATTCATAGCAATATCTTCTCAATATTTTCAATTAGATTATCTTAATATTATTTTGCAATTCTTTTTCACATTTTCCATATTTTCCTCTTTCAAAAAGTGTTAAATATTAATATGACACTTTGCTAGTAATGCACCCTGTATTTTTTTAGCATGGAGATCATTTTTCCTAATTTTAGTATGCTTGTTTATTTCAGAAAGTGTTTGCATAATCCTTCTTAGACAAAAAAAGTTTCCAGATTATTTCTGTTCTGCAATGTCTATGTAAAATTGTTACTTCACCATACAATAAAACATTGAATACACTATCTGCAATGTTGTACTCTCTGCCTTATACTGAGTGCTACTGTTCTGTGAGCAAACACTGAATGGTACCTCAGAAATGGAACTGAAATTGTACTTTCTTGTTGTTAAAACATTAATGGCTAGATTCTAAAAGGTTAAAACAATATTGCATAGCCCCAATGCTGAAGAATTGTTGTTCCCAGTCCCAAGCCAATAACTACAACATAAGAGCCATTGCAACTAATTTATTATGTTCAGAAAGAGTCAATACATAACATTATGTTCTTTTATGATATAACTCAACATTGCATATTACTTTATTACCATCTTCCTTTCTAAGCTATCAATTGTTGTTAACCACCCCCATGACAGTCCATCAATTGTTGCCCAAGTGGTATACACCATGGCCACTGGGATTGTTGCTGTTACCAACTCAGCCCAAATCTTCTTTACCTTATACCCTACAAGACGTCCTGTATGAGGCAGTCTAATGCATAGCCATAATGTCATGTGCCTGCACTTGACAAGCTAGTGGTCCACTTCAACACCACACTCGCCCAACAGGAGGCCGAAGAAGACTAAGTGGTATACAAGATTGAGAGGCTGCAATGTGACCATCTACCAGCATGCCTTTATGTTCTTCTCCCTCCCACATGGCCTCCCAACCTAAATGGTAATGGATAATGCCAATTATAAAACATGAAAGAAAACTTAGAACAAGATCAAGGACAATGAACTGTTAAGAATAAGTACAGACTCAACATACAGTTCTCTCACATACAGAAATTATGTTATTTAACCTTAATTAAATTTGAAGTTTGGATAAATCCAAACCAAAGACATTAAAACATACCCTGCCATTAACATAAACATCTTTGCTGGGCTTTGCTAAGTCAGGATGCTTTATCATATGAAACCTATAGTCCTTTCTGCTCTTGTGATACAGTGATTAATGTATCTAGTTGGTAGTTAAACTACTGCTGGCTTTAGAGTGCCATGCCAAAAAATACTTGGCACTATGGAGGACCAGTTTACTAACATGTCTGGGTGCTTCAATCTCAAGGCACACAAGTTGACAAATATTCTTGCTAACTATATCTTCTTCAGAATGCAAACTATATCATTACCTCCTAGATGGATGACTATCTCCTGAGACTTAGCCCATTCCAATATTATCTGTTCCCAGATATTCCACAAATGAAGACAAAAACATCCAGGGAATTGCAACCCAAAAATACCCTAGGAAGCAAGATCTAAGCTGACATTAAAACTGTTCTCATCAACAAATGCCCTCCAAGCTTTTTTTACTTATGTATGTATGACCTAATATTAGCATGAGTTGCCAAGCAATAAAATAAAAAGGGGTGACATATTATTACCTGATATAAGTTAGGAAAATGTTATATGTCAGTCTGTCAATTGTAAAACTTATACAGAATAGCCTTCATTTGTTAAATCTGATATTCTGCCAATTCTGAAAGAATGAGAGGAAAAACCTAAAGGAGGGAGTCCTTGTCTTATCAAAACCTTGAGCAGCATTAAATTAAACTTTCTGTTCTGGGTGTAATTACCTGACCTTCAGGAAACTTGAATCCACTTGTGATGGGAAGATGTCAGGAGGCAGTCTATGCAAACCTCTGACCCAGTGCACTGCACAATACAAATAAACACCTGACTGATTAAGCAAACTGGTTGATTCTGGCTAATATAATTTTTTGATTTCTTCAACCAAATAATCCCATAAACCATGGACAATATAGCATATCCCATGACAAGGACTAAAGTATTTCACTAACTCTGGAAAAGGCTTGCATATAACCAGGGAAAAGGAACACCCACACCACAAAGGTGTGGAAATCATCTAAAGATCACACTCCAAGCAATATGGAGCCTAACAAAGACTTGCAGTAGGTTTTCTGGGGGTCTAAGACTGCACCATTGATGTTACACCAACCTTTTAAAACTCTCTGGAAAGCAACCAATGGTTAGCAATGTCATGCAGACTATGGGATCCTGCCATCAATCTCAGTACTGCTAAGTGAATATGGACTGAGCTGGCAACTTTGTATAACACCTGTGACATCCAGTTAATATTCCACTGGACTGCCACTAGTAAGTGACATCCCTGACTTAAAACCCTGGTCAGTAATTAAGGAGCCTCAATCCTCACTACTGACTCCAGTGTGGGAGCATCACAAAAAACATCAGTGTACCGAGCACAGAAGAGTACAATTCTACAATTTCCCTTAAGAGCACAACAGGATTATACTCTATTTCCTGGGGACTGGACTATATATCTCTGTCCACCCCAAATGTAATCTCTTATACACTTTAAACAAATGTGTTCCAGTTTAAGTCCATTGACCTTTTCACACTGAAAATAAATTCAAATCTCACACGCTCAAACACTTATGGGAAGCCTGACACAGATTTCCAGCTGTGTCTCCTTCCCAATACAAATGGCAAATGCTGCCACCAGAGTTAGACAGGTCTACATACCCTTCAAAGGGTGATCAATTATTAAAAACTAAATATCAAAATAAATGACAGCTATGACCAGAAGCAGCCAGACATTTGAGGTGACCTCTGAAATATCAAACAGGTATAAGCACTCTCTGACCGCTAAAGAATACACTGATTGCCCAGCCACAAAGTAAAGTAATGAAAAAAATATTTAATAATAAGTAAAATGGTTATTAAAAATGTAAATCAATAACTTTCAATAGACACCAGAATTCATTCAAAAGAACTGTAAAGTTAAACTGAAGGGTAATAGTCCATCATTTCAGAAAAACTCTAAACAACTAAACTTTCTTGATCTAATGAGAGAATATCGTCCTTGATCTAATCTAAAACATAACAGCAAGGCAAAGGCAGGCTTACAGTTTTTGGTGAGTCCTTTTTCATGTATCCACTGCACAGCAATGTAAATGACTGCAAGGCTTGCAGTTTTTGGTGAGTCCTTTTTCAGGTATCCACTGCTTAGCACTGTGACTGACTGCAACTCTTAACTAATTTCCCACAAATTATGTCAGCAGTCTTTTTTATAGTCTAGGTTAACAATCTCCACTGTCTTATTTTGAAAATAACAGTCAGCTGTTTGAAAAGTTTTTTTTTTCCTGTCATTCATCTGTTCACATAATCACATAGCAACAAGGAACATCCTAATGACATCACCTACTGATCAGCTGATTCTCCACAGACAGTTTGTACTTTAGAATCTCCCTCACAAACATATACAATTAGAAATGTATCAAAACACCCAAAACCTCCTACAGGTCCACAAACCTTCCCAGGCCACTTTCTGCTTTCATACTCATTAGCCAAACTTTGGATCTCACTCCCCCCCAATTTGAACTACTCCAAACCACTCCAGCTTCCAATCCCTCATACACTTCTACTTGTCCTCTAAATGGACTTGCCCCTGCTCTTTCCCTACATGAACTCATTAGCCTCTCCCTATTGACACTACCTTTCTACTTCTGCAATCTGCTTATTACCTAAATTCAAACCTTTCTCCTAACTTACATAACATTACAATCACTTCTAAACTGCATTTCTACCCTCATGTTATCACCTGCAGGAATGTATATCTACCCTCATCTTATTATCTGCTATTTTACATCCATGTAAATACTCTTACTGTTGTCTAGAAATGAATCGCCTTGTGTGCTTGCAGTATTTCCTTACAAAGCTATTTGCTTACCATCTGTACTACCATCCTATACCAAAAGCATTCTGTTCTTATGTAATTAACTTACCCTCAGTATTGGACAACATCCTATGCCTGAATGTCATCTCTAACATTTCATTCTGAACTCACATCATTTCAATGATGCACAAATTCTGCATCTTTACATTCTTACCAAGTTCTGCTCTGCTTACAGAATGTATATCTGCATAGTGAATATATATCTGTTATTGCTACATATACTCTATATACATGTCTGTGTATTTCTTCATACTTTGTTAATTGTACTGTCATCATTTCTTATATGTTGTGTTTGATATGCATGCTTTTTTTATTATTGCTGTTAAATATTTGTTACTGATATTGTTATTGTCATTGTTACTGGAGGTTTTCTCCCTGGGCCTCCACTGAAAATGGACTTTTCCTGGCCCAGTGGACTTCCCCGGTCATCAAACTTAAATAAGTAAAATACTGACAGATTCTTTAAATATTTTGTATAAGCAGGAAAATACTCAACATTTTAAAAACTTCTTTACATTTTCACATTTAGACATGCTGTCATACAATACAAGTTAATCTGAGAATATATACAAATTTCTTGCCAGACATGCTAACACAGATGACAGTTTTTTCATTTTCTTCACACACACACACACACACACACACACACACACACACACACACACACACACACACACACACACACACACACACACACACACACACACCTCCCTTATGGCTCAAGCACTATTTTAAGTGACCCTTGAAAACTTGAGGAAAATGGGTCTACCTGGGTATATTAACCCACTTCTCTCCTGGGTAATCCATCCACAGTAGCATTATTAATGACATTGTGATGTTGTATGGTCATATCATATGCTTGCAATCTTACACTCCACCTCAATAACTTGGCATTTTGCTTATTGACCCTATTAAGCCATGTTAATGGGTTATGATCTGTCCATACAGTGAATTTTCTCCCATAAAGATAGGGTTGCAGCTTTGGAAATGCCCACACTATGGCCAAATACTCTTTAGCCACAGCTGCATATCACTCTTCTCTCGGTTGGAGTTTATGGCTTAGAAATACCACTGGGTGCTCTTCTCATTCTGAGGAAACTAATTAAAGCTACACATAGATAAGCCATCTTTTTACTTTAGCAATTGTGTGTGGCCTTTTGCCAGGGTACATAATTCTCAGAGAAGGGCTGAGAATGTAGAATTCCATTCCTGCAAAAGAAAATTCATACTTTACATTAAGTTGTACAGTTATAGCTTAATAGATAAGCAGAAAAACTAGATGAACCTGTCCATTCAAATACCATGTGAGTTAAATAAATGCTGCTGAGCTGCCTGCCATAACTTGTAATGTCTCAACAATAATAAATAAATAAATAAAAGTTGGTGGTAACTACAAGTATAATCAACCACCAGTACATTTTTTAAATTCTCAAATCCCATTACAAACCCTAAAAGTCATACTATGGGGTATAATCCAATACAATTGTGAATAAAGAAGTCTATCGGGCATATTCAATAAACTCTACTGTCCACTAAAACCATCGGTAGCACTCTGTTTTATATTCAGTAAGTGACTCTACATAGTGTATAGAGTCACTCAACCATGGTAAACACTGTGGCATGTTAATTCTAGCATAAGCAGCTGAAATGTATGCTAATCAACAAGTCCAAGATTGAGAAGCTATTCAACAAACTATAAAGCAACCGTGTAGACTCAGTGCTGGTTTTCCCTGCAAATTCCAAAACCTACTGGAATACACCCACAGAAAGGAATCTACACAGAGAGAATGTTAGGGGGCTGTTGTTGCTTTAATTCATGTGCATGTGCAACAGGCTGAAGTCTATGCTACTGGTGCTGCTACTAACAGACCACCATCAGGAAGGAGGAGAGTTTTCAGACTCCATTTAACTTATCACAGTCTGCATGAGGTAATAATTGTAGAGCTCTACAGGGTGAATAGAAACATACTACAGGAGCTCTGCAACCTCGTTCATCCTCAACTCAGACACAGGGCAAACTGAGGGGAGCCCATACCAGTGTAGACAAAGGCATGTGTAGCACTTAGAATTTTAGATACAAGAATCTTTCAGAGACCAACAGGGCACATGCTTGGGGTGTCACAGACATCACCATCCAGGATCCTCCATCAATTCCTGAATGCTATGCTCCAACATGCCAGTGACCACATATATTTTACCCATACTCTTGAGGACAGGTTCATAAATATAAGGGAGTTCTACTCTGTAGCACACTAACCTGAAGAACTGGGTGCCATAGATTGTACAAATATAGAAATTAATGGAATCACCTAAAACAGAGAAGGATCTACATAAATAGAAAGGGCTTCCACTCTATTAACTGCCAAGTCATGTGTTATGCAAAGTGAATCATCCTAAATGTGTGTGCTGGTAATTGAGGCAGTTCCCATAACTCACATATCTGGCACACCTCACAACTGTATCAGATGTTCACTAGAGATGATATCCCACAGGGTCATTTACAGGTGGATGCAGGTTATGCACTGGAACCATGGCTGATAATGGCCATCAGAAATGCACACACACCTGCTGAAGAACATCATAATGAGGCACATGCTCAAACCAGAAATATCATAAAGCATGTGTCTGGGCTGCTAAAGTCGCAGTTTCAGTACCTAGGTGGATCTGGAGGAGTCATGCAGTACAATCCATGTAATGTACTGAAATATTCAACATCTGTGCCATGTTTCACAATATCATCCTGAGAAAGCAGCTTCAGCAGAATCAACAAGGGGAAGGGGCATACATCCCACCACCAATGGTAAAGTTACCAAAGCCACACACTGGTGAGGAGTTGGGGAGAAATCAGCAGGTACTGTGGGTGTAGGTAGACACAGGCATACTCAATATGCCCTCGCATTGGCTAAAAGACAATGCATAACACACTCACCACCTAAGGGGCTAAAACCTTCATCTTACACACATACAAATAGTAAGATTGATGAAAGCAATGCTCACAACCTTTACCTACCCATGTAATGGTTGTGTACTGCTAGCATCAGACAGAGTCAGCCTTGAACTAAAACTGCTGCAACTGCTGGATTTACAAGGTAAGTATTGAACCTGGAGTGTATTGTGTAATAATATGAATGACTGGCATATCTTTGCATGTTGTTACTTGGTAATGTAAGCAAGTAAAAGGTAGATGATTTGTACAGAAATGACTTTAACATGAGCAGCAGAGGCTTATGTGAATACGTGTCCTCTATCAAGTAGTAGGCCTCAGGCATCAAAGCTTCACACATTCATACCTCTCAAAAGTAGTCCTGATTTTGGCCTTATACTTTTGTAATGGAAAATCATTAAAGAGAGAAGTTAGAAAGTAAAGAGACACTTTTCAGTTTTAGACTTTACAAATCTCAGAAAATTATTAAAAATACTGATGAAAAAAGTGTTTTAATTCTATCAACTGTCTAACTTTCTAAGACCAAATATGTCAAAATTACAATTAGCAAGACAACATCACAAATGCTGATATACTAAGCACTAAGTCAGGTATGCACCTTGAGCATCAGACAAAATGTTATGTAAACCTGAATCCAAAAGACAGAAAACAAGGATATGGCACAGTTATCATCATTTGCAGAGGGTGGTTGTGTGTGTGTGTGGGGGGTGGGGGGGGGGGGGGAGAGGGGCAGGAAGCCTAGGCTGACACAAAAGGTTGGTGATTGTACATGAGAAAGAAAGAGAAGCAGACAGACATTTAGATAAAGTAGCAAATTGCCAGTGAGACAAAATGAGCTTTAAGCTTCATGGCTGAACCATGTAACTGTTGTATGTGTATCTGTATGGGGCCTCATGTGAAATTGGTGTGTGATTGTCTGCAGGAACACATCCAAGGTCTGTGCTAGCTCTACATCTTGGTATGTCAGACAGGGGTGAACCATGCATGATAGAGGTGGCAGTTTATCGCTGTTGTACCTGACCACAACAACTGGCTCTGCCAGAAGTTGCACTGGCACATCCACAACCATGGTCAGATGCACTACTGCTATCTGACTGTGACTGATGTCTGATGCATTTGCTCCCCTCATGAAGATGCCCAGGAACACAACCCCCATAGCCTTCCACATTTGGGGGTGGACACCTCAACCACTGACAATGTAGTGAAAGTAGTGCCACTATAGAAGCATGGTTAGGCATGGCCACATCGGCTAACATTAGATGATGTGGCTGAATTACACCCACATGGATGTCATCACCCTAACAGTAGATGTTCCATCACAGACACTGCCCATTCCAGTGTGTCATTCATGTGATCCACTGAATCAGCAACATGGTGGAGGCAGTCATGCATGTCAGCATATGTCAGATCTACAACCTTAAGCATTTTTCTGGAGGACCTATTGGAATGTGCCTGCACCTCCATGATGGCCCTAAACACACATCGAGTGGCATGGGAAGACACACTTGTATCAGGTGGACGATGGAGAGGAGGCCTCCTCTGTGCACCCCTAACATCCATCCTGCATGGCACCCCACCCACACTTTGGGTATGGCCAGAGTTAACAAGCACTAAAAATGCAGTAACCACACTTCCCTGATAAAGTGTCTCACCCTACAGCTGTTCAATATTTGAGGGCTAACTGGAATGAGTTAGCATAGATTACTGGCTGTGCCAGATGGAATTACAGGGGATGGCTGAATGACAACCTCAGTGCCAGATTCAACTTCTGCAGCCCCAACTGTGCCTCAGTTTGGACACCATTATCATCACTGTCTGCTGGTACTCAGACATCAGGTGGCAGGAGTCCCACACTTCTACTGTCATGATCACCTGTGATAATAAGCAACAAACACAGGAAAAAATTAATACCTACACTATTATAGTCCAATATATGCTAGCAAATTAACAGTGGTGCCACTGCAGGCAGTAAAACAATACACACAACAGTCCTGACACCCACATCACACATATGGATAAAATAAATATGTCTTTGAACTGCTCATCAGTACTGACATAAAAATGTTTGGCTTACCATGTGGAGATGATGAAGAGTTCCTACGGTTGATGTTCCTAGAAGAAGTTAAGCAAAAGGTGAGGATACTATAATCACAATTAGCAGTAACACCAGGTGAAAACTTTTTCCCTTATGTATGTCCATTAACCATACTTTTAACAAGAACTTGAATGACAAGTCCACCATAAGCCCATGTGTAATCAACCAGAATGCGTTGTTAACTGTTGTAAATAAATAAATAATAAAAACTGTATCAATCTATAACTATCACCCCCAAACAAATTTAGCATTAAACAGAACTTAAGTACTGCTGTCAGTATTTTACTATACAAGAAGTATTTAACAACTGAGATAAGTAAGCCTACCTGGAAGCTTCTCCAGGGAATTACTTGTCCTCCGTGAAACAGCAGCACCCATGTCAATTACATGCTGTTGTGTACTTTGCAGTGAGCTGTATGGATCCCAGTAGCCATCCATTCACAGGCCATGGCAGCTGCTCTTCTCCATGCTGAAGAAATCATGTCAGTGGTCACAAGATCATATATCCTGCTCTGACAACCTACTACATTCGTATGAGCAAATATCTGCTGCCAAATTTGCATTTTGCCAGACATATCCTCACATCCACTCTCAACCAGAAAGGCACTATGACACCTAAATGCTTCCACAATTACTTCATTTAAAGGGTCACTGAAGGGAGGTTCTGGTATTGGGATGTCTGGGTGGCATAGTCCTAGGTCACATAAAGCACAAAAGAAAGACAATACACATAAGTATCACAGAACTAAAAGTCCTGTTTTGATATAACACATAAAAGGTAGTAGTTCATTATTACCCACTGGAGAAACATAAAACAGTCAAGATATTCAAATATATAAAAAAGGAATTATATGGTTCTAATATATTACAATCACACACAAAGCAAGGCTGGATCCAAAACAAGGAGAGTAACAATAGCAAAAATCTTGTGTGTGCCAAAACAGAAATGCAACTTTGCTACCCCACCCCCAAAACAACAGGCAAATGACACATTTTGCTAACAAACTATTGGTGAAATGCTAAATGTGCTATCAAATAAACTTTCCCTGAAACATGTGTACAGAGTTAACACATAACATTCCATTTTAAGCTATTGCCGGTCATGTCTACCTGTACCCAGCACTCCCCTAAAGGTGTGTATGATCCACCCCAGAAGGCTAACACCCTTGTGTCATTGCCAATATAGGATATGTACATTTCATGGAAAAAACAATAGAAGAGTGTACAGAGTAAAACAGTCGTAACATTAGCACTTGTGATGACAGTTAATAAGGCTGTGTATCTGAGAAAGTGAAATGCCCTGTCAAACATGCCCATGCTGTCAGTACACTTCTAAGAAATGCATACAGATAAAAGTATAGGTTCATAGGTTCATAGGTAGGGACTAGGCTATCTGCCCTAAGGCATTTATAAGCTTAGCTGGAATGTGTTGGCTTTCACCACCCCCTTAGATTAGTTCCCTGTGCCTCTGTCCAGCAGAGCTGTTGAAGTCATCCCTGGGGTAAACTTTCTATTTCCCATCCACTCGTCAAGGTTTCTCTTGAAGAGAGTTAGAGAGGAGCTCTGCCTAATGTAGATTGGAATCTTGTTCCCAAGCATGGGAAGTCTCTGGGACAGGAATCCCTCCAGCACGCCCTATTTATTGTTGTGGTGAGGTTTAGATCCCTGGAGCATGTGGCTTGAGGGGATATGGTTTTCTTTAGGTGGAGCATGTCCATCAATTCTGGGTTGGACATGGCCTTGTATGTCAAGCAGAGATCACTTCTGAGTAGACGGTATGCAACCGAGTACAGCTGGAGTTTCTTCAGTCCAGCTGCATAGGGCATCTGCTTAACGCCAGTGATCCTCTTGGTGAGGAACTTCTGTGGTCTTTCCATTTGTTGCAGGTATCTTGTAAGGTACATCCCAAATGGGGCATTATACTCTATGATGGGTCTGACGAGTGATGCGTAGAGGGGCTGAATGACCTCTTTCGATCTGGATACAAACCCTTTTGTGATTAGGTGGGCCGCATAGAAGAATTTTCTAACTACTTTGACAATGTGATTATCAAAGGAGAGGTTACTATCTACTTGGGTCCCCAAATCCCTTCCGTATTTAGGGGGCTACCACCTATGTGGTAGTTTGTGGGTACTTTGTTTTTTCCAAAGGAGATGAGTATGCACGTTTTAGCATTTAGCTTGAAGCCATGGTTTTAACACCAGGTATCTGTCTCAGTGAGACCCTTTTGGAGGATGTCTGTGTCAGCCGGAGAGTCAATTATAGTCCCTAGTTTGCAGTCGTCTGCGAACTTGGTCAGCTGTAGTCCTCCTGTGCTTGCCTGTACCTCTGAGAAGTGTATGCTGAACAGAAGGGGTCCTAGGACTGAGCCCTGGGGAATGCCACTTGTAACTAGTTTAGAGTCAGACCTAGCTCCCGCAACTCTTAACATGTG